>NC_087297.1:3887500-4187500 GCF_015220805.1 Pogoniulus pusillus
GTTAGATGGAACTGCCTGTGTTCAAGTTCGTGCTCATTACTTTCTTGTCCTGTTGCTGGGTACCACAGAAGGAAGCCTGGTCCCATCCTCCTGACACCCACCCTTGAAGTGTTTGTAAGCATTGATGAGATCCCCACTTACTCTCCAGGCTAAACCCCCCAATTCTCTCAGCCTTTCTTCATCACAGAGCTGTTCCAGTCCCCTCAGCAGCTTTGTTGCCCTTTGCTGTGCTCTCTCCAGCAGTTCCCTGTCTTTGACCCAGGGAGCCCAGAACTGGACAGAACACCCCAGATAAGGTCTCACCAGGGCACAATAGAGGGGGGGAAGAGAACCTGCTGGCCACACTCTTCCTGAGCACCAGCCTTGGCAGAGTTGGAGAATGGTTGTAGCTGCTGATTGTAAAGTTCTTTTCCAGCCCAAACCACTCTGTGATTATTTGGCCTGGGGATGGGCAGGGGAAAAGGCAGCTTCTCATTTGTCTGATGTCCTCCAGCCAGTCAGCACAGAGGCTGCACTGGGTTTGGTTTGGGCTGAGTTTGGCTTTCTAACAGCTGGGCAGAGGTGAGGCCTCTGCACATGTCCTGGGAAGTACAAAGACACAGGAACCATCTCAGGCTTCAGCAATGTGCAGTGGAAGCATTGTCCTAAAGCCACTCACACACAATGAAGTGCAGGCTGGAGAACAAAGAGGAGCACCTGCACATTGGCTGTCTCTGTCCTCTTTAAAGCAAGGTGATGCTGATGAAAGGTACTGAGACAGCTCCTGACCTGATAAACACAAAGTGTGACAATGGCTCGAGTGTTCTCGTGGCCTGCCAACTGCTTCCACTGCTCCTCCCTGGGTGCCACTTCTGCTCCCACACACCAAGCACAGCCTGAACCCCAGACTTGTGTCCTGTGAGGAGGGGCAGAGTTTTTCAGAAGGGTTTTCAGGAGGTCTTTGGGGCTAATTCTGGACAGGGACAGGTGAGGCTTCGGTGCAAAGGATAAAAGCACTTTTCTTCCACCCCAGGGTTCAGCCTGGCTCTCCTTCAAGCTCAGCTTTGCTTCTGAGAAGAGAAAGTGCCCTGTAAAGTGGCACTTCATGGAATCAAAGAAGTCCCATGGGAGGGATTTTAAAGATCCACCTCCCTGCCACGGGCAGGGACACCTCCTATTAGCCCAGCTTGCTCAACTCCCAGCCAACCTGGCTTTCAACACTTCCACCCTTGGAGCCTCCACACCTTCTCCAGGCAACCTGTTCCAGTGCCTCACCACCCTGATGGAGAAGAACTGCTTCCTAAAGGCTCATCTCAGTCCAGCTTCTTCTAGTTCAAAGCCATCATCCCTGTCCTGTCACTCCATGCCTTTCTTAAAAGTCCTTTTCCAGCTCTCTTGGAGGCTTCCTTCACATAGTGGAAGTCTTTGTGAAACATTCTGTGATGGTTTGGGAGTTACCTGCCCCCCTATTCTTATGAAATCACCCAGACTAGACTCAGCCAAGCTGTGAGTTAAGGAATGAAGCTTTATATTCACAGCTTAGCACAAGATACCAGCAGAGAGTTATAATCTACACAGCTAGAGACAGAAATGTACAGGTTAAAAAGGTAATACAGAAGCACAGCAGCCCTCCCAGAAACCAGAGTCCTCAAGAGGGGCTCCCAACCACCCTTCCACCTTCTTGCCACCCCTCTACCTTATCCCAGACTTTGCCTTATGTGCAAGGTGAGTTTGGAGGATCAGCAAGAGGGGTTAGAAGCAGAAGGATTAGTTACACAGAAGCAGTCCAAGGGGAAACACAAACTTTGAGAGACAGAGACACACACACTGTCTTATCCATCTTTGTGCCCTTGCTTTTATCCATCTCAGCAAGCCTGTGAGTGCAGTAGCCACCACCACTGCTTCCTTTTCACAGCCTATCATCTAATTTCTCTCATTAAAATAGTCCAATTAGCCTCAAACCAGCACACTTCCCTTGGAGACACACACTTAGGCTTTGCTCAGCCACAGCAGGAGTTAAAGGAGGTGACCAGGGGTTCACTTCCCTCCTTTTCCCCAATCTTGCTGCCCTTATGAGAGTTCTAAACCTCAGTCATAAGGTGATAAGGACCAACCCTGCCATCATGCTCCCTTCCATCTAGTTCTTGGCACACTCACAGCACTGATGCTGCAAGGGGTCTGAAGCTTGCTCGTTGCTGCCCAGGTGGCCTCGCTAGCCCAGTGACCTGGGCAGCCATCCCTGCCACTCAAGTGTGCAGCCCCTGGACAAGGCAGTGCTGGCTTTGCTGGTTCTTGACTGCTGCTGCCTCAGCAGCATGCCACACCAGGCTCTCTGTGTTACCTGGTGACAAAAGAGACCCTGCACTCTTTCTCCTCCAGCTGCTGCTCTTCCCTTTTCCTGCCACTTCTGAGCCTCGCTCCTGATCCCAGCACTGTGCTGCCTTTCACTCCTGCTCCCAGCACTGTGCTGCCTTTCACTCCTGAACCCAGCACTGTGCTGCCTTTCACTCCTGCTCCCAGCACTGTGCTGCCTTTCACTCCTGAACCCAGCACTGTGCTGCCTTTCACTCCAGCCTCCTTCTCCTGCCCCTGGGGCAGACGATAGCTGTGGTGTGCTAAGCCCTGCAGCTCTCTTCAAGGTTTAATGAGGAAGGTAGCAGGAGCCTGCGAGACCTTGCTAGACAGTTCCTCAAAGCCACTGCACTCTCCTGGACACTGACTCGAGTAGCTTAAGGCTCCTGCTTGCTTCCAGTCGTTCCAGGCCCACTCTTGTAGGCACCTGTGTCCTGCCATGTGAGTGCACTGCGTGCAGCCAAAGGGCTGGCAGCTCTTCTCAAGGCTCATCTCTCTCTGCTTGCCTCTTCACTTGTAATCACTGGGCTGAAGAAGGGAAGACTAAAGCAAATGAGGATGTCCTGGAGGAGCAGACAGTCCAAGTGCAGGCCTTGGTGAAAGAGGCTTGCTCCCAGCAACTTTCCAAATGAGCTCTGCTGTGTTTCTGAGGCCACGATGCAGACGGTGCCTCCACGCAGCCGTTGTTATCCTGAGCGCTCTGGCTGGAGCCTGCAGCTCTGGAGGTAGCTGTAGTTCCCAGGGAAGCCTTTACTCCTTTGATCAGTGGCAGGACTGAAGAGTGTAGCACAATGGACCTCTCTGGCTTGCTGCTTGGCTCTTTACCACCTGCCAGTGGCTTGTCCAGCCCCGCTCCGGGTCAGCCAGGGTCGGTGCTGCACTCGGCGCTGGCCTTTGGTAAGCCAGGCAAGGACCCTTTTGGCTTTGTAGCACTCTGAAGGAGTGAAAAAGAGCTTTGTCTTTTTCTTCCAGACACACCAGTCCTCCTTCCTCTCCAGCTCACTCCTTGCCTGCTCTCTGTAGCTGCTCTGACAGCAGCAGTGTTGGCTGCTAACTTTGCTACTCAGTCTGCCTTGGGGCTGCCACAGTTCTCAGGTCGTCTCCAGGCAGCCTGCTTTGGAAAGGGGTTTTGCTGTGAAGGACAGAGGAAGAAGAGCTCCATCATGGACTTGGAAGTTGAAAAGCTGTTCTGGAGTGGAAGGAGGTGGTGGTGCAGGTCAGCTCATGTCAATCCTGATGCTGCCCCTTTCTGTGCAGGGAGCAGACCCTCGCAGGAAGGTTGTGTTTCGTGGTGCCCAAGAGTCCTACCAGTAAGAGCTAAGCTTGCCACAAGATCCTTGCAGCACCAGGTACTTCCCACCTTCCAAAGGATGTTTTCCTGGCAAAGCAACCTAAAGTAAGAACAACCCCAAAGATCAGTATAGGTTGGGGACTGAGCTGTTGGAAGGCAGCAAAGGGGCAAAGGCTCTGGGGGTGCTGGTGGATGGGAGGGTGACCACGAGCCAGCAATGTGCTCTGGTGCCCAGGAGGGGCAATGCCATTCTGGGCTGGATTAGAAGGGCTGTGGTTAGTAGGTCAAGAGAGGGTCTCCTGCCCCTCTACTCTGCCCTGCTGAGGCTGCATCTGGAGTACTGTGTTCAGTTCTGGGCCCCCCAGTTCAGGAGTGACATAGAACTGCTTGAGAGAGTTCAGCACAGAGCCACAAAGATGCTGAAGGGAATGGAACAGGTCTGTTAGGAGGAGAGCCTGAGGGAGCTGGGGCTGTGCTGCTGGGAGAGGAGGGGACTGAGAGGGGACCTCAGCAATGGTTATAGAGATGCAGAGGTGAGTGGCAGGAGGCTGGAGCCAGGCTCTGCTGGGTGATGCCCACTGACAGCACAAGAGGCAGTGGTGGAAGCTGAGGCAGAGGAAGTTTCATTTAAACATAAGGAGGAATTTTTTCCCTGTAAGGGTGACAGAGCTCTGGCACAGGCTGCCCAGGGGGGCTGTGGAGCCTCCCCCTCCAGAGATATTCAAGGCCTGCCTGGGTGTGTTCCTGTGTGACCTGCTCTGGGTGATCCTGCTCTGGTACGGGTTGGACTGGCTGAGCTTTGGAGGTCCCTTCCAGCCCCTGACATTCTGTGATGCTGTGATTCCTGCTGGAGACCCCATCAGAGACCATCATCTATTCTCTTCCCCAAGCCCCATCTCACGGTCCCACAGCTCTTCCAGCTCTTCAGTCTCTGTCTCAGAAGCAGGGAGGGGAACAGAGCCATGGCTCATGTGGTCCAGGTGGACACTGGGTGATACCAAGACCTGCACTGAGGCCCCAGGGGGTGACCAGTGCATGTCTCTCCAGACCTCTGCCCATCAGTAGTCACTGAAGAACTACCTCCCCTGGGGCTATGTCCTGCTGGGAGGGAGCAAAGAGGAGGTCTTAGGTACTGATAAAGCAAACCAGTCATCTTCATCTCAGCAGCTGGGGCTGCTCCTGCTCCCCAGGCTTCCCCTGAAGAACTGTGGTTATCAGTTCCTCTCTTCACCAAACCACAGGGAATATTGTTTGAAATCTGTCTGGAATGGAAAGTGATCTGGCAGATCATCTCTCTCTCTTTGGGAGAGGTAATTCATGGCTCTGTGAAGCTCCCCAAGCTTCTTGAGGTATTTGCACTTCCACTTCGAGGTGCTGAGCCTGAGAGGGGTTTGTTATTCACAGTTGGTTGAAGGTGCTGCTTCCTTCTGGCCTGGGAAGCTGGGAGGGAGGAGAGGAGGAATTTCTTTCTTCCAGTTCCTTATTTGTGACTGTCCCCTGCACTCTGTGCATACAGGTGGCTAAGGAACTGCAGCAAGGGAGACTGAGGTTGGTAGTTAGGAAGAAGTTTGTCACAGTGAGAGTAGTGCAACACTGGAACAGATTGCTCAGGGAGGTGGTGGAGGCTCCATCCCTGGAGACATTCAGGGTCCAACTATATGAGGCTCTGAGGAACCTGATCTAGGTGGAGGTGTCCCTGCTGGCTGCAGGGTGTTGGACAAAAATCACCTTTGAGAGTCCTTTCCAACTCGATGCCATCTGTGGTTCTAACCATCAGCTGCAGCCCAGCCTCTGCAGCAGCCCAGCCACTGCAGCATCTGGGGCAGGAGCACAGTGCTGCCCACAGAAGTTGGCTGCCTGACACTGAAAGAAGAGGCTGGAATGAGCAAAAGATTCACAGATTGCATCAGGTTGGAAGGCAACCCCTAAGTCATCCTGCCCAACCCCTCTGCATTCAGCAGGGGCACCTCCAACTAGAGCAGGCTGCCCAGGGGCCACATCAAGTCTGATGTTGGATGTCTCCAGGGATGGGCCTCCACCACATCCCTGGGCAGCCTGTTCCAGGATTTCACCACCCTCATTGTTCAGAACTTCCTCCTGATGCCCAACCTAAATCTGCCCTGCTCCAGTTTCAAACCTTTGCCCCTTGTCCTATCACTCTAAGCCCTTCCAAATAGTCCCTCCCCAGCCTTCCTGTAGGTTCCTTTCAGATGCTGAAATGCAGCTGTAAGATCTGCCTGGAGCCTTCTCTTCTCCAGGCTGAACAGCTCCAGCTCTCCCAGCCTGTCTTCACAGGAGAGGTGCTCCAGCCCTCTGGTCATCCTTGTGGCCTCCTCTGGGCTCTGTGTTGATATCAGATGTGTAGACACAGCACAGGCTGTTGAACAGAGAGTCACAGAATTGTCAGGGCTCAAAGGATCATCCAGCTCCATCCCCCTCTGCCATGGGCAGGGACACCTCACGCTAGATCAGGTTGCTCAGAGCCACATCCAGCCTGGCCTTGAAGATCTCCAGGGATGAGGCTTCCACCACCTCCCTGGGCAACCTGTGCCAGGCTCTCATCACCCTCATGCTGAAGAACTTCTTACCAACATCCAATCTGAATCTACCCACTTCTACTTTTGCTCCATTCCCCTTAGTCCTATCACTACCTGACACCCCAAAAAGCCCCTCCCCAGCTTTCTTGTAGCCCCCTTCAGATAGGGCCACCATAAGGTCCCCTCAGAGCCTTCTACCTCTCCAGACTGAACACCCCAAAAGCTGAAGCTGTTCTGCGCTGCTGCTGCTGTGAGCAAACCCCGGATGGAGGCTTACAGCCCATGTGAGGATCTGCCTGGCTTCCAGCTGCCCATGTGAGGATCTGCCATGGGAATCAGGGCTGAGCTGCCTCTTGATGGGGCCAGGGCTGTAATTTTCTGCAGCCTGCCTTTCCCCAGCTGATTCATTTGCCCTCTGCAGCAGGGCTGGCGGGCGGTGCGAACGCAGGCAGGCTGCATCTCACACGGCTCACGGAGCCTCTGCTGGGTCTAATTTGAAAGCTTTCACCTCCTTTATTACAGGGAACAACAACAACAACAACAAAAACCAGCCCCCCCAAAAAAAAAAAAAATTGAAAGTGACCCAAACTTCAAGCACAGAGGGCAAACATTAAAAGCCAGGTTGGTTTTGCCTTTGAAATGCCTCACTTCTTAGAGACTGGTGGTGAGCGCTGATGCCCCAGAGCTGGGGAGGATGGCTCCAGAAAGAGATCCCCTCAGAGCAGTCTGCTGGGGATGCTCAACCAGAACTCAGGGGTTGGAGTTTGGTTGCTTGTGGCTTTTTTTTTTTTCCCCCCTTTCTTTCTTTTCTTTTTCTTTCCCAGGCTGTAAAGAAGAACCTGTGGGAAGGTTCTGCCTCTGTCCTTACACAAAACCAGGATATCCAGTAATTAGTGAGAGATACCTCTAGGGCAAGCTCAGATTTTGCAACACTTCCCAAGGCAGGGAAGATGCCCTGGGCTAGGGCAGTCTTGGGAAGAGAGTGAGTCAAGAGGCTTGGTTTGGCTTTTTCTTTTGGCTCTTTTCTCTCTCTGCAATATTGATCAAGTCAAAACTCAAGAATAAGAAAGACCCAACTCTTCCAGACCTCCCTATGCCCTGCTCCTGCACCCCCCGAGCCAGCCTGCTGCCCTCTCAGGCTTTTTCTCTGTAAGAGGTGAAACTTTTGGCTGCTCTGAGCCACAGGCTGAGCTTTTTCGGCTGGCTAGGGGTGGGCAAGCCAAGCGCCAAGCTTACCCCGGGGGTGGCATCCCCCGAGCTCCCCCCGGGGGTGGCATCCCCCGGGGAAGAAAGCTGGGAGGTGCAGCCCAGCCCTTGCAGGGTGCTGCCTGTTTAGGTGACTTTTTCCTCCCAGAAGCAGGTCTCTGCTGGCTGGATTTAAGAGCCCCAGCAGCTGTCGCTTGCCTTGGCGCACAGGAGCCGGAGCAGGGCAGGGTGGGCGGCAGAGGGGCAATGGGTGTGAGTCGCCTGTGCGTCCCGCATGGGGCCCCGCTCCTGGGAAGGGCGCTGGGGCTGTGCTGCTGGAGACACCCTTGAGCAAGCGTTTGCTTGGCCGACAGCCCAGAGCAGCCAGCACCTCCCCGGGGCCCCCGGGCGTGCCCGGCCCGGCCCAGCCTGCCGGGCCACGGAGCCGCCGAGGCATTGCCTTGCCCCGACCGGGCTGGGGGGCACAGCTCTCGGCCGGGGCTGAGCTCCTGGGGAGGTGTGGGAGGTCTGGCTGCGGGGGCTAGGGGCACCCCTTGGGCGCTCCGTGTTCACAGCAGCCTGTGCTCGGCCTCCTTGGCCGTGCCCTGTGCCCGGGGGGTGTCCTTGGCAGGGCAGGCTGCGCCGCGGGCGGGGGCGCGGAGTGGCTGCGCTGCGGCACAGCTGCTCCCCGGCCCAGCTGCTCCCCGGCCCAGCTGCTCCCCGGCACTGCTGCTCCCCGGCACTGCTGCTCCCCTGCACTGCTGCTCCCCGGCACAGCTGCTCCCCGGCACTGCTGCTCCCCGGCACAGCTGCTCCCCGGCCCTGCTGCTCCCCGGCACTGCTGCTCCCCGGCACTGCTGCTCCCCTGCACTGCTGCTCCCTGGCACAGCTGCTCCCCGGCACTGCTGCTCCCCGGCCCAGCTGCTCCCCGGCCCTGCTGCTCCCCGGCACTGCTGCACCCCGGCACAGCTGCTCCCCGGCACTGCTGCTCCCCGGCACAGCTGCTCCCCTGCACTGCTGCTCCCCGGCACAGCTGCTCCCCGGCCCAGCTGCTCCCCGGCACTGCTGCTCCCCGGCACTACTGCACCCCGGCACAGCTGCTCCCCGGCACTGCTGCTCCCCGGCACAGCTGCTCCCCTGCACTGCTGCTCCCCGGCACTGCTGCTCCCCGGCACTGCTGCACCCCAGCACTGCTGCTCCCCGGCACTGCTGCTCCCCGGCACTGCTGCACCCCGGCCCAGCTGCTCCCCGGCACTGCTGCTCCCCGGCACAGCTGCTCCCCGGCACTGCTGCTCCCCGGCACTGCTGCTCCCCGGCACTGCTGCTCCCCGGCCCTGCTGCTCCCCGGCACTGCTGCTCCCCGGCACTGCTGCTCCCCGGCCCAGCTGCTCCCCGGCACTGCTGCTCCCCGGCCCTGCTGCTCCCCGGCCCTGCTGCTCCCCGGCACTGCTGCTCCCCGGCCCAGCTGCTCCCCGGCACTGCTGCTCCCCGGCCCTGCTGCTCCCCGGCACTGCTGCTCCCCGGCACTCCTGCTGCCTGGCACTGCTGCTCCCCGGCACTGCTGCTCCCCGGCACTGCTGCTCCCCGGCACAGCTGCTCCCCGGCACTGCTGCTCCCCGGCCCAGCTGCTCCCCGGCACTGCTGCTCCCCGGCCCTGCTGCTCCCCGGCCCAGCTGCTCCCCGGCCCTGCTGCTCCCCGGCACTACTGCACCCCGGCACAGCTGCTCCCCGGCACTGCTGCTCCCCGGCACAGCTGCTCCCCGGCACTGCTGCTCCCCGGCCCTGCTGCTCCCCGGCACTGCTGCTCCCCGGCACTGCTGCTGCCTGGCACTGCTGCTCCCCGGCACTGCTGCTCCCCGGCACTGCTGCTCCCCGGCCCAGCTGCTCCCCGGCACTGCTGCTCCCCGGCACTGCTGCTCCCCGGCCCTGCTGCTCTCCGGCATTGCTGCACCCCGGCACTGCTGCTCCCCGGCACTGCTGCTCCCCGGCACAGCTGCACCCCGGCACTGCTGCACCCCGGCACAGCTGCTCCCCGGCACTGCTGCTCCCCGGCACTGCTGCTCCCCGGCACACCGTATCACACAGTATCATCAGGGTTGGAAGAGACCTCACAGATCATCAAGTCCAACCCTTTAGCACAGAGCTCAAGGCCAGACCATGGCACCAAGTGCCACGTCCAACCTTGCCTTGAACTGCCCCAGGGACGGCGACTCCACCACCTCCCCGGCACTGCTAGGGACGGGATCCCCGGGCGCGGCTGGCTGAGACGCGGGCGCATCGCCCCAGCTCTCCGCTCCCCACCCCGGCCTGCCATCCCCTTCGCTGCGTTTCTGTGCTGCTGGGTCCCCCTCCCACCTCCCCGTTCCCACCCCTGCTGCCCTGCTGTTGCGTTTCTGCCCATCCCCCTGCCTTGCAGCACGAACACATCACAGCACTGCCTGCCCCAGCTGCTGTCCCTGGCTGCTCCCCAAGCCAGGTGGAGTGAACTGTTTGGTTTGTCCAGGCACTCTCCAGCCTGGCTTGAACTTCTCTGCTGAGGTGAAACCCCAGGCTCTGCTCACTGCTCCCTGGGATGGGACAAGGAGCAATGGGTGGAAGCTGCAGCACAGGAGGTTCCAGCTCAGCACAAGGGGGAATTGCTGGAAGGGTCCCACTGGCACAGGCTGCCTAGAGAGGCTGTAGAGTCTCCTTCTCCGGAGCCTTTCCAGGCCTGTGTGTGTATTCCTGTGTGCCCTGAGCTAGATTGTGTGGTCCTGCTGTGGCAGGGGGGTTGGTCTGGATGAGCTCTTTGGGTCCCTTCCACCCCCTGCTATCTTGTGAGGCTGTGAAATGCTCATGACCAAGCAACATCCACACCAGGTGCTACCGCCCTCATCTTGCACAGCTTGGTGGACTTCTCCTCTTCCCTTCTGCTTGCTTTCCTCTTCAGCTTCCATGACTGTTCCATTTCTCCTCCCCACCCCTCAAATAATGTTTCCCTTGGATGGCTACCATCCCTTCCCACTCTTCTTCAGGCCTCCCATAGGAGACATGTCCTGCACAAACAGTTCCTGAGTTGCCACTTCTCTGGGCTAACAGCTCTCAGCTCTTGATGGCAAACCTGTTGTCCTCTGCAGAGGCAGGAACTGTGAGCACCTGGAGACCCTCTGGGCTTGCTGAGACATGAAATCAGGTTCAGCAGGGTTAAAAAGGGGCTCAGTTCCTTTCTCTTCTCATGACCTTTGTTAATGACTTGGCAGCGTCGATTCTGTTGCTCCCTCAAGAGCTTCCAGATTTTGAATGTAGCTTCTAGAGAGCCTGAGAAGTGCTGGCTGCAAAGGTCATCTCCAGCTTCCTCAGGTGTTTGAGAGATGGATTCCCCACCAGGGCAGGACAGCCTTCCCTAGCCCCCTGTGTGCTCCTGCAGCAGGCAGGAGGCAGACTGGCCCAGGCTGTTAAGCTGTTCCTTTTTGGATGTCTCCTCCAGATTGGGCTTTGCTGCTATGCCAATAAAAACTTGCCCTTGTTTGTTAGGTTTCTACCTTGTTAGATTTCACCGCTCAGCAGCTCAAGCCCTGCGTTGGGGATTTCCCTCCATCTGCATCTGGTGGTGTCCCACTGCCCTGTGCCACCCCCTGGGCATGTCCTTGGCACGTCGCAGCGTGAGGTGGTGGAGTCCCAGCGCAGCAGGGGCTATTTATACCTCCCCAACACTCACCACAACAAAAACCCCTTTCCTGAAAGGAGCCTCAAGTCCCAAACACACCAACAAGGTCACATCCTGTAGCACCTCCCATGCCTGGCCCTGTGCGCTCAGAGCGTGTTGGCACCCTGCAGAGCCTTGCAGCAGGGCTCCCTTTTGCTCCCTACCTGCTTGCTCTGCCTTCCAGCGGGCAGGGATCCCTCGCAGGGAATGGAAAACAGCCTCCACTCCCATGGGTGTGGGGTTTTGCCTGCTGCCATGCCAGCAGCAGACTGTCTATGGGAACACGGATGGTGCCCAGCACAAGCTCCAGGTAATTAATGGTGTTTCTTTGAGCTCAGGTAGCATTTATACCCTTGATTGGTATCACCAGTGATGAAGATAACAGTCCCTGCCACAACTGCATGAGAGTTAAAGCTAGGATATATTTTGCTCCTTGGCTGAACATGGACCTAAACTGCTCACACTTGCTCTCCCCAGACTAAACCATCCTCTTCTCCTGACCTCAGGAGAGGCCCTTACATGCTCACCTCTGGGCTTCTGTGCCTGGGTACACTCCAGACCTCCCTCCCCAGAGCAGCTGATGGGAGCAGAAGCTCAGCTATGACACAGAAAAGTCCACCACGATGATCCAAGGCTTGTCCACCACCCCCAGTGTGGCTGCAGTGGGGCACACATCATTTTCCTGCTGCTCCATGAGGAGCAAAGTCCTCTCCCACTCTGTCCTGCCCCAAGGCAAAACAAAAGGAGGAGAGGAGCTGCTCCAACCCACCGTGGTTATTTTGGCCTCTAAAGTTGTGGGGGGGGATTTTTTTTTTCCCTTGCTGTTATTTAGTGAGTTTAATAAGCTGAGGGTTTGCCACGGGGAGCAACTCCCCTCACCCCCGAGCAGTTTAATTCGTGTAGAGGAGAGCGAAAAGGGGGGGAAAGCAAGAACACCTCTGGGGGAAATACAGGGTTGGGAAATGACTCTGAAGTGCAAGCAGAGGATTGCCAAACCCACACGTTTCAAAAAGCATGAATCAGTTCTGCAGGAATCACAAGACTGGTGGTCTGAGTTTCAACTGGGAAATCTGGGCAGTGACTGAAGGGTATTTCCCTGCCTGTTTGCAGTGCTCTGGGGGAAGCTGCATGCCTGCTGCGGGAGAAAGTGCTGACAGGCTGCAGCCCAGGCTGAAACGTGCTCAGAGGAGCTCATCCTCATGGCATCACAGAGTGGTAGGGGTTGGAAGGGACCTCTGGAGATCATCTAGTCCAAGCCTCTAGCCAAAGCAGGCTCACCTAGAGAAGGTCACGCAGGAATGCACCCAGGTGGGTTTTGAATGACTCTGGAGATGGAGGCTCCACCACTGCCTGGAGAAGAGGAGGCTCAGGGGTGATCTTATTACTGTCTACCATTACCTGAAAGGGCATTGTAGCCAGGTGGGGGTGGCCTCTTCTCCCAGGCAACCAGCAATAGAACAAGGGGACACAGTCTCAAGTTGTGCCAGGGTAGGTCTAGGCTGGATGTTAGGAGGAAGTTCTTCACAGAGAGAGTGATTGGCATTGGAATGGGCTGCCCAGGGAGGTGGTGGAGGCACTGTCCCTGGGGGACTTCAATAAAAGCCTGGATGAGGCACTTAGTGCCATGGTCTGGTTGACTGGCTAGGGCTGGGTGCTAGGTTGGACTGGATGAGCTTGGAGGTCTCTTCCAACCTGGTTGATTCTATGATTCTATGGTTCTATGCTCTGGACAGCCTGCCCCAGGGCTCCAGCACCCTTAAATTAAAGAAGTTCCTCCTCATGTTTAGATGGAACTGCCTGTGTTCATGTTTGTGCCTGTTGCTGGGCACCACTGAAAAAAGCCTGGCCCCATCCTCCTGGTGCCCACCCTTGGAGTATTCATGAACAGTCTTTTCTTCTCTGGGCTAAACCCCCCAATTCTCTCAGTCTTTCCTCACCACAGAGCTGTTCCAGTCCCCTCAGCATCTTTGTAGCCCTTTGCTGTACCCTCTCCTTTTTGACTCAAGAGCCCAGAACTGGGCACAATACTCCAGATGTGGCCTCACCAGGGCAGAGCAGAGGTAGATGAGAACCTCCCTCAACCTGCTGGCCACGCTATTCTTGAAGCACCCCAGGATGCCATCAGCCTTCTTGGCCACAAAGGCACAGTGCTGGCTCATGGTCATTCTCCCCATGCCAGAGACAGTCATCCCTCCCTCCCAGTCCCCTAAGCTTGCCTCTTGGAAGTGTGTCCCCAGCAGCACTGCTGCTCCCTCACAGCCCAGCTGTGCTGCCTGGAGTGATGGCTGAGCCCCAGTGCCCATCTCACCACAGCCACTTGCAGCAGGGGCTGTCTTCTCCCCATGCATAGGTGCTGAGCAAGCAGCAGCTCTGCTTTGTCCTGCAGGCTTTAACAAGAGGGAACCACCACTTTGAACAGCTCAGAGATGTGCATAGCCTGGGCCAGCAAACCAAAGCAGCATTGCCCAGGACAGAAAGAGCTATCCACAATGCCTGTTTTAGAGGAACACAAATGGCTTTACACACTCTCCAAGAGCTCTCTATAGCACAGAGCTCAAGATATTTTATCTGGGGGCTTCCCAAAACCTGGAAAGGAGAGTGCCATGGCCACTTTCCTCAGTGCTAGGCTGAGTTGCCCAGTTTGTTGGTGCCTGAGCCCCCAGGCAGAGCACAACCCTTACCCACACCTCCAAATATGGCTGTGCTGGCAGGAGAGGGAAGCTTCCTCTGTCTCCTGCTTCACTTGAGGGCCTCTAGATCTGTAGCTGATCTAAACTGCTGTTGCCCAACCAAGCCTTGCAGAGTCAGCTTTGGTGCAAGTCCTTTCTTGCCTATCCCTCTGGAGTCCCTCAGCCACAGGCAGCACTGCTGTGTTGGTCCTTGCAAGCTCTTTGGTCATGGTGCAGCTGCTCAGCTGTAGCTGTCTAAAGTGGAGGACCAGCAGGATGATCTCCATGAGAGAGGACTCCCAAGGTTGATGGCCTGTGGACACCACGAGGTGGTCTTCCCAAGCCCAAGTGTTGCCTCCCTGCACTGGACCAACCCTTCTGCTTCAGCAAAGCCACTGCCATCCTCGAGTGTTGCAGGAGCACATCCACCAGGAGTCGTGGGGAAGCACGGGGAAGTCCCAGGCTGCCTGGCTCTTCCTGAGCTCCTGGCAGGCAGGCAAATGACCTGTGGCAGGGAGAGGATCCAGGAGACAGAGGGAATGGAAGAGCAACGAGAGAGACGCACTTGTCCCAGAGCTGCTGAGGCTGAAGTTGGCAGTGCACCTGCTTGGCTGCGGGGTGGAGCAGCGAGGATAACCTCCCAGCCTGTCTCCTTCAAAGCCTGCTGTGGTGTTTTGCTCCCCAGCACTGGCACCACCCGCCCGTGGCAGAGGAATGCAGGTGACTTCCAAGCCGCCGGGCAGGGACAGCAAGCAGCGGGCGGCGAAACCACTGCTGGTGTCGAACAGCTCTTGCAACGGTAGCTCATGAGCAGCAGCTGGCTGGCTTCCAGGGCAGGAGTGACTCACAGCTGCTTGATGGCTACCTGTGAGCCACCAAGCCCAGCTCCAAGCAACCTGGGGCTGGCTGCAGCAGTGTCTGCTTCCTGAGCTGGGAGAAAGGGAGAAGCTGCCTGGCTCCCTATTGATGAGCATCTCCTGTTCCACTCTCGCCTTAGGTTGGAGGTAATTCCAGTGGCACCACACACTTCCTCCTGCTGCTTAAGAAGCCAGTGTGGGAGTATCCTGGCCTGAAGGACCAGGCAATATCACCTTGACCTGCAAGTGAGGCATCTACTTCAAAGAAGAGGTGAGAACGAGGTGTACATGCACAGCCAGCAGCCGCAGCAGCACTGCTCAAGGTGCCTGCTTGCCTCCTTAGAGGCCCTTTATGTGGCAGCTGGTCTCCTCTGCCAGTAGAAATGCACCCTTGCTAGTGGCAGGCAAACACGGTGTGTGCAGCTCAGGACAAGCTGAAAGAGCACAATGAGCCCAGCACCTGTGGAGAGCCCAGGGAAGGAGCACCATGAGAGCCCAGGACAGACCCTGCCATACCCCAGCACAGCTCTCACTTTGATTCCTCTTCTCCCAAGTCTCTCTTCAGTCACAAATCTCTGATGGGGAGAGAGCAGACCAGGAGAAGTCCTTCCTAATGTTCCCTGGGTCACATATGGTACAGCAGCCAGCAGTTGATTGGAGCAAGGTGGTGAGACTTTGGCTGCTCCCAGACTGCCTCTGTGCTGCAGTGGCTGCAGAGGGGGACTCTTGGCTCCCTCTTCACTCTCAGTGCACAGTGGCTCTCACAACCCTCTCCTTCTTGCTACAACAGTGCAGCCCATGTGGGCCATGCTTCCTAGGAGGTCTGCCAACACACACACACACACACACACATGGGCTGTCCTGGTCCCTCATGGTGCTAGCTCCAGGGTTAGAGGATGTGGAGGTCCATGGCAAAGCCATGGCTGCTGTTCCTTGCCAGCAGAAGCTGTGCTACACCTGTCTCCATCCAGGTCAGCACAGTGAGCACGCTCCTGATCCATAGGGGGTTCCCACTCTGCCTTGGATTCAGGAGTGCACAGGGCAGGGTGCAAGGCTTAGCCTCCCAGATGTCTTAGCTCACATGGCCAAACCCTGCTTGCTCAGCTTCCTGATGTGACTTCCCACGTCCAGATGCTGCCTGCACCCTAGCTGGCGAGGTGCTCCCCACAGCCCCCTTAAGCACCTCTCCCAGCTGCCTTTCCCCTGGGAGCAGCACACAGTGCTCCTTCTGGGCCTGGGAAGATCAGCCCACGAGTGGTGCTTGAGTGCTTTTGCTCATCCCAAGCTCCCCATCAAACTCTTCAGTGTGTGCAGGCTCTGGGAGAGCTCTCAGGGTTGTTTGGATGAAGAAATACCTGTTTGGTTTTAGCTACATGTGCCTTTGACCTGCTGAACTCTCCTCTTTTGACAGGGAGGGATTTCCCTCCCCTTTCACTGTGAACTTCCACTGCTCACAGGGGTCATTTGGCTTGGGCAAGGTGGCCTTGGAGGAGGTGGCTCCATTCTTGAGTCCTCAGTAGGGCTGACTCTGTAAGACTGGATCTGCTGCTCAGTCCTGCTGCTGCAGCAGCCCTTACCCAGCTAAATTCAGCTGGGGGAATTCCACCTGTAAGACCTGCAAGTAAGGGCAGAGGCATCCTCTGCCTTGTCCCTGTCGAGTTTCTGCTCCCCAAGGCCTTGCTTTCCCCGTTGGTAGCTCCTGCATGCAGCAGCAAGCCTGCTCCCCATGTGTTTCACTGGAGCTGGGGTGCCCACACATTTTTTCCATTGTGAACCTGGCTAGGTCCCTGCCAGCTCATGCAAGCAGCTATTGTTAAGCTATTGAGTCATGCCCTGAGCCCACGCCCAGGCTTCAGCACATGGCAGAAACACCACTGCTGGTCTGGCTTTGGGGTGCTCTGCCTCTGCCCAGGAGGCTGGCAGCAGTAGAGATGCTCCAGATGGGATAAATGTGGCTGTTTTGGTGGGTTCCCAGCTCCCAGTAGGAGAAACTTAATGTGGTGCAGGGGAGCCAGCAGCTTGGTCCTGTGCTGGACCATAGGCTCACAGGATGTTAGGGGCTGGAAGGGACCCAAAGAGATCATCCAGTCCAACCCCCCTGCCAGAGCAGGACCATACAATCTAGCTCAGGTCACACAGGAACACATCCAGACAGGCCTGGAAAGGCTCCAGAGAAGGAGACTCCACAACCTCTCTGGGCAGCCTGTGCTAGGGCTCTGGGAACCTTCCAGCCAAGAGTTGATCTGGAACCTCCTGTGCTGCAGCTTCCATCCATTGCTCCTTGTCTCATCCCAGGGAGCAGTGAGCAGAGCCTGTCCCCCCCCCTCCTGACTCCCAGCCCTCAGATAGCTATACACATTGATTAAATCCCCTCTCAGTCTTCTCTTCTCCAAACTAAGCAGCCCCAGGTCCCTCAGCCTCTCCTCATCAGGCAGTGCTCCAGTCCCATCATCATCCTCATAGCTCTCTGCTGGACCTTCTCCAGCAGATCCCTGTCCCTCTGCAAATGGGGAGCCCAAAACTGAAGACAATCCTCAAGAAGAAGTCTCACCAGGGCAGAGTAGAGGCAGAGGAGAACCTCCCTCAATCTGTTTCTCTGCTGCTGGAGCTGGTTGCCTGCTGGTGCTGCTAGAACTGAGAACCCCAGAATCACAGTAACATTCCAGTTGGAGAAGCCCCTTGGGAATCATCAAGTCCAACTCTACTGTACAAACTTCACCCCTAAACTATATAGAATCAGTCAGGGTTGGAAGGGACCACAAGGAGCAGCCAGTTCCAACCCCCCTGCCATGCCCAGGGACACCCTACCCTAGAGCAGGCTGCACACAGCCTCAGCCAGCCTGGCCTCAAACACCTCCAGCCATGGGGCCTCAACCACCTCCCTGAGCAACCCATTCCAGCCTCTCACCACTCTCCTGCTCAACAACTTCCTCCTCACCTCCAGCCTCACTCTCCCCACCTCCAGCTTTGCTCCATTCCCCCCAGTCCTGGCACTCCCTGACAGCCTCAAAAGTCCCTCCCCAGCTTTTTTGTAGCCCCCTTCAGCTCCTGGAAGGCCACAAGAAGGTCACCTGGGAGCCTCCTTTTCTCCAGCCTGCACACCCCCAACTCTTTCAGTCTGTGCTCACAGCAGAGCTACTCCAGCTCTCTGCTCACCCCAGTGGCCCTAAGCACCACATCTGCCCCAGAAGTCTCCCTGCCTTTCCTCATGCACCTCACCATGAGCAGTGCAGCTATCAGAGCTGCTTCCCCCACCGCTGGTGCTGCCTCCTCCTGAGCCTCACCTGACAAGTGGGATTTAGGCTTCAGTTCCCCTTTAGGCAGGCTTGCTAAACTCCCAGACTTCAGCAATTAGGGGCTTGGAGAAGTTGATTGTGGGGGGCCCTGGGGTTTTTTTTTTGTTCACATGGTCACTTTGGGCTGGCAGCAGCCTCTTCATTTTATCCTTCTTTGCAACCACCTCTTTTCCATAGGCAGCCAACACACCAGGCATGATTTCAGAGGAGGGAAAGATGAAAATGAAAACCAAAAACCCCCAAAAGGCAAAGAAAAAAAAGAAAGAAAGAAGCCCAAAGGAAAAAAAAAAAAAAATCAAACCCAAACCAACCCAAAGTGAATTACTTCAAGTTTCTAAGGCTAATACTTTCTGGGGCTAGTATGCACAGGCCTGGGGCCTTCAAGATAATATAATCTAATGCTTGGAGATCCCCTGATGAAAGGCACTATATATGCAAAGTGCTTTATAAACATTAATTAGTTAATGTTGAAAAGTTTGCCCAAGGCATAAAAAGAAGAAAAAAAAAAGAGAAAAAAGCTCCCCAAAATTCCCCCTTCCCTCCCTCCAGTCCCTAACTAGGCAAAGTTAATGATTCTGTGTGTGCAGGCTTAGAGCTTGGTTTAATTTCTGTTTAATTCTGGGGAGGTGGAAGCCTTGGATGTGTTTTCATAGACATTCAGGCTTCTGCAAGGCTTGGTGGTGTGGCTGCTCCTCCTCTTGCCTGGTGTAGACTTCATGGATGAGGACATCTCAGTGTAAACTTGGCCACTGTGCTGGCAGGAAAAGTGCTCAGGCTCTACTGGCTCATCCCTTTGTAATCATCACCCAACCAACTATCCAACCACCCACCCAACCAACTATCCAACCAACCAACTGCCCAACCAACCACCCACACAAGTATTCAACCAACTACCCAACCAACCACCCACCCAACCAACCAACTGTCCAACCAACCAAGTACCCAACCAACCACCCACCTAAGTATCCAACCAACTACCCAACCACCCACCCACCCACCCAACCAACTACCCAACCAACCACCCACCCACCCAAATATCCAACCACCTACCCAACCAACCACCCACCCACACAACCAACCAACTGTCCAACCAACTAACTACCCAACCAACCAAGTACCCACCCAACTATCCAACCAACCACCCAACCAACCAACCAACTATCCAACCAACTACCCAATAATCCAACCACCCAACCAACCTACTATCCAACCACTCACCCAACTATCTGACCATCCAACCAACCAACTACCCAACCCACCACCCAACCAAGCAAGTACCCAACCAACCAAGTACCCAAGCAATCAATTATCCAACCAATCAACTACCCAACCACCCAACTATCCAACCACCCAGCCATCCAACCAACTATCCAATTACCCAACCATCAAACCACCCAACCAACTATCCACCCACCCATCCAACTCATCAACCATCCAACCAAACATCCAAACAATCAATCAATCATAGAACCATAGAAGAGATCTTAAAGATCATCTAGTTCCAACCCCCTACCAAGACACTAGAAAAGGTTTCTCAAGGCCTTGTCCAACCTGCCCTTGAACAACACCAGGGAGGGAGTATCCATGACCTCCTTGGGCACCCTGTTCCACTGAACCATCCATCCACATGTCCAACCAACTAACCAACCATCAAACAATTCATCCATCCATCCACATGTCCAACCAACTAACCAACCAACCTTCCAACAATTCATCCATCCATCCATCCATCCATCCACATGTCCAACCAACTAACCAACCATCAAACAATTCATCCATCCATCCACATGTCCAACCAACTAACCAACCAACCAACCTTCCAACAATTCATCCATCCATCCATCCATTCACATGTCCAACCAACTAACCAACCAACCATCCAACAATTCATCCATCCATCCATCCATTCACATGTCCAACCAACTAACCAACCAACCTTCCAACAATTCATCCATCCATCCATCCATCCATCCACATGTCCAACCAATCATAGAATCATAGAATCAAGCAGGTTGGGAGAGACCTCCAAGCTCATCCAGTCCAACCTAGCACCCAGCCCTATCCAATCAACCAGACCATGGCACTAAGTGCCCCATCCAGTCTTTTCTTGTACACCTCCAGGGATGGTGACTCCACCACCTCCCAACCATCTATCCACATGTCCAACCATCCATATGTCCAGTCACCCATCCACATGTCCAACCAACCAACCATGCATCCATATGTCCAACCAACCATCCATCCATCCACATGTCCAACCAATCCACCAACCAATCCATGTGTGAAGGTCTCTGCAGTGATACTTTCATTCCAAGCCACCATTCCAAAGGCTGGGGATCCCTGAGCACAGGACAGCTGGTTTGAATGTTGTCACCACACCATGTGTCACCATGTAACCTAGGCACAGACAATGCCCTGGTTAGTCACTGCAGAAGGAGGGCAGCTGGGCAGTCTGAAAGGGGCAGCATGAGGTGGTGTATAAAAGGCAGCAAGTTCTGCATTCAGGGCTGTTTTATCTTCCCTTCATCAGCCTTGCTGGGGAGCATTCAGCTTCCAGACAAAGCTGCAGGGGCTGCTTTCTGCTCCCATCCCTGCTTGTCTGCTGGCTGCTGTGCTCCTGGCTGAGTGAGCAGAGCCAATGTTTCACCACAGTCCTTCCCACTCCTGTCAGAGCACCCTGCTCACCCCATGGTGTGCAGAGCATTGAAGGGCTTGGCTTGTAGGCAACCCTTTCCCCAAAAGAGCTCCTTTGCATTCCTTACAAAGCTCTTTCACACTCTGTTCAGTCCAAACCACTCTGCACCATGCATGCTCCTAGCAGCTTGTCTGACTCCCTGCTGTGTCCATCAGCAAAAGACCAGCAGGCCCCTTGACCTGTGGCCAGGATCTGTGACCACCTCTCACCACTCTCCTCTGAGGCTGCAGGGACAGCAGAGACCCTGAGGGGAGGAGAGCTGAAGACAAACCTCCTTGAAAGGAGCTCTTTGCCCCAATCTGTTGTCTTTGACTCCCAAACTCAATCTCCTTAACACTGGGCAAAGTCTTCATGGAGCT
The DNA here is from genome assembly GCF_015220805.1 of Pogoniulus pusillus. Classification (NCBI taxonomy): domain Eukaryota; kingdom Metazoa; phylum Chordata; class Aves; order Piciformes; family Lybiidae; genus Pogoniulus; species Pogoniulus pusillus. Next base: position 3,908,406 of record NC_087297.1, read on the forward strand.
GGAGAAACTTTCAGCTGAGGGAACTGGGATTGCTTAGCCTGGAGAAGAGGAGGTTGAGAGGAGACCTCCTTGCTCTTTACAACTCCCTGAAAGCAGGTTGGGGAGAGGTGAGGTTTGGTCTCTTCTCCCTAGTATCAAGTGATAGGATGAGAGAAAAAGGCCTCAAGTTGCATCAGATGAGGTTTAGGTTGGACATTAGAAGAAACTTCTTCTCTGAAAGGGTTCTCAAAGACTGGCACAGGCTGCTCAGGGAGGTGGTTGAATCCCCATCCCTGGAGGGATTTCAGAGAGGCAGAGATGTGTTGCTGAGGGACATGGTTTAGCCCCAGCCTTGGTGGTGGTTGGACTGGATGTTGTTAAAGGTCTTTTCCAACCAGAAGGATGACTCTGTGAGCTGTTGAGCTTCCACTCTTGTTGGCAGCTCTCTGTGCTCAGCAGGTGAATGAGGAGGCCACGAGTCCAGTGCATTCCCAAGGACCCAGCATCAGTGACAGCCTATTTAGCATCAGTGACAACACTTGATGGACTCCTGGGGAAACCAAAGGCTGCAAAGGTTTGTCCTGGGCTAGTCCAGCTGCTGCCAGCTCCACGCACAGTTAGGATTGATCCAAGAAGATCCAAGTCAGACAAGCTGTGCTGGAAGAGCTTTGCCTGCACATGAATCCAAGACCAAGCTAGTGACTGACACAGGCAGAACCAAGTAAGCTCTGCTTTCATCTCCTGCAGTTAAGGATGCTTCATTTTAATCCTGTGTCAGTGGGGAGGAAAAAAACAGTGCTGTGAAGGCCTAGTAAATGAATCATGGCACTGGGCACTGTGATCAGCACATCCTGGCCAGGAGCAGGACAGACAAAGCAGCTTTCCAGCACTGCAGACTGCTTTGTGCCATCATTTCAGAGTGATGCTCCTGCCAGTCAGGCATGCAGCAGCGCAGTTGTGGTGACTCCAGATCGCCAAGCGCTTGCACCACTGAGGAAGAATCAAAACATGAAATATTCAGCTGGTTTTGATGAGTGACTTGAGAACTCCTGCAGACCTCTGATCTTCCAAAAGCAGCTCTCAGACAGCCTGGCTGCTTTCAGGTGCATCGTGCTGGGCAGCTGCCAAGGCAGCAGCTGCAATCACAAAGCTGCACGGAAAAGCTAGATGGGAGGCTGAGGTGGAGCAAACTGTCTCCAGTGCTCTTGCTCAAGTTACTCATCTTTACCTCCTCTGGTTTCAAATTGCTCTGCAGAACTGTTTGCTTCTCCAAGAGATAACTCAAGAGTCTGGAGAGCAGGTCCCATGAGCAGAGGCTGAGGGAGCTGGGGTTGTCTAGGCTGGAGAAGAGGCTGAGGGAAGACTTCCTTGCTCTCTACAGCTCCCTGGAAGGAGGTTGGAGCCAGGTGGTAGTTGGTCACTTCTCCCAGATATCAGGTGATGGAATCATAGAATCATAGAATCAACAAGGTTGGAAGAGACCTCCAAGCTCATCCAGTCCAACCTAGCACCCAGCCCTATCCAATCAACCAGACCATGGCACTAAGTGCCTCATCCAGTCCCTTCTTGAAGACCCCCAGGGACGGTGCCTCCACCACCTCCCTGGGCAGCCCATTCCAATGCCAATCACTCTCTCTGCCAACAACTTCCTCCTAACATCCAGCCTAGACCTCCCCTGGCACAACTTGAGACTGTGTCCCCTTGTTCTGTTGCTGGTTGCCTGGGAGAAGAGGCCACCCCCCACCTGGCTACAATGCCCCTTCAGGTAGTTGTAGACAGCAATAAGGTCACCCCTGAGCCTCCTTTTCTCCAGGCTAAACAGGCCCAGCTCCCTCAGCCTCTCCTTGTAGGGTTTGTGAAAAGGCCTGAAACTGTGGCAGAGGAGGCTTAGGTTGGGGATTAAGAAATACTTCTTTGCTGCAGGGGCTGGCAGAGGCTGCCCAGGGAGATGGTGGAGTCCCCATCCCTGGAGCTGTTCAAGTGGCCGTGGCACTTTGAGACGTGGTTTATTTGCCACGGTGCTGTTGGTTTGAAGGTTGGGCTTGATGACCTTAGAGGCCTTTTCCAACCTCTGTGATTCTATGAACAGGAAATGGAAACCATGAGAGACCTCTTTTGTAGTGCAGCAGGCAAAGCCTTGATTTTCCTGGGATTTCCTGAGCGCTCCAACCCTGCTTAGGCTCCCACGACAGCAGCCAGCACAGGGATCTGTTGTGTGCTCCCAATTCCACCCCAGCAAGGCATTTGCAATGTGTATTAGGACAAAGGCTCCTCGGTGAGCTTTTATGTGTAGAACCTCCCTTTCCCTCTGCACCGAAGCAGACATTTGCTTTGATTTAGTTATATGAACAGAAAAACCACCCAGCCAAAATACCTTAACTTTGCTTCGGGATATCTGGAGCCAAAACATGCAGAATTCTTGCAACACAAAGTCTGCTTCTCTGGGCTTTGCTGCTTTGAGAGGGGAAAGGAAAGGAGGAAAAAGGAGGGGGGGAAAGGGGGGCAAGGAAAAATGGTGACAAGAAGAAAGGGGGAAAGGAAAGAAGGAAAAAGGGAAAAAAGGGAGGGAAAGGGGAAATGGTGACGAGAGGAAAGAGGAAAAGGGAAGAAGGGAAAAGGAGGGGGAAGAAGAGGGGTAAAGAAAATGGTGAAAAGAAGAAAGGTGGAAAGGAAAGAAGGAAAAAGGAGGGGGGGAAAGAGATGCAAGGAAAAATGGTGACAAGAAGAAAGGGGGAAAGGAAAGAAGGAAAAAGGGGAAAAAGGGAGGGAAAGGGGAAATGGTGACGAGAGGAAAGAGGAAAAGGGAAGAAGGGAAAAGGAGGAGGAAAAAAGAGGGGTAAGGAAAAATGGTGAAAAGAAGAAAGGGGGAAAGGAAAGAAGGAAAAAGGAGGGGGGAAAAGGGGGCAAGGAAAAATCGTGGCAAGAAGAAAGAAGGAATGGAAAGAAGGAAAAAGGGAAAAAAAGGGAGGGAAAGGGAAAATGGTGACAAGAAGAAAGAGGAAAAGGAAAGAAGAAAAAAGGAGGGGGGAAAAAAGAGGGGCAAGGAAAAATGGTGAAAAGAAGAAAGGGGAAAAGGAAAGAAGGAAAAAGGAGAGGGGGAAAGGAGGGCAAGGAAAAATGGTGACAAGAAGAAAGAGGAAAAGGAAAGAAGGAAAAAGGAGGGGGGGAAAAGAGATGCAAGGAAAAATGGTGACAAGAAGAAAGGGGGAAAGGAAAGAAGGAAAAAGGGAAAAAAGTGAGGGAAAGGGAAAATGGTGACAAGAGGAAAAGGAAAGAAGGGAAAAGGAGGGGAGAAAAAGAGGGGCAAGGAAAAATGGTGACAAGAAGAAAGAGGAAAAGGAAAGAAGGAAAAAGGAAAAAAAAAGGGAGGGGAAGGAAAAATGGTGCCAAGAAGAAAGGGGAAAAATAAGGAGTGACAGAGAAAAAGGGAAAAGAGGAAAGAAAAAGAGAGAAAAAAATTTGAAAGAATAAAAGGAAAAAGAAAAAAGGAAAAACAAAAAAAGGAAAAAGATAAAGGGAAAATATGGAAGGGAAAAGAACAATGAAAGAAAAGGAAAAGGGAAAAGAAAGAAAAAGAACAAAAGGGAGAAAGGAGGGGGGAAGGGAAAAAAGAAAAAAGGAAATAAGAGGAAAAATATGGAAGGGAAAAGAACAAAAATGAAAGAAAAGAAAAAAGAAAAGAAAAGAAAAGAAAAGAAAAGAAAAGAAAAGAAAAGAAAAGAAAAGAAAAGAAAAGAAAAGAAAAGAAAAGAAAAGAAAAGAAAAGAAAAGAAAAGAAAAGAAAAGAAAAGAAAAGAAGAGAAAAGAAGAGAAAAGAAGAGAAAAGAAGAGAAAAGAAGAGAAAAGAAAAGAAAAGAAAAGAAAAGAAAAGAAAAGAAAAGAAAAGAAAAGAGAAAAGAGTTACAAAAGGGAAAATGAAAACAGGAAAAAAGGAAAAAAAGGGGGGAAAGAGGAAAAAGATAAAAGAAAAAAAAAAGATGAAAAATATGGAAGAGAAAAGAACAAAAATGAAAGAAAAGGCAGAGGGAAAAGAAATAAAAAGAACAAAGGGGGAAAAGCCAAAAGAAGAAAGGAAAAGGAAAAAAGGAAAAATAAGGGGGAAATAAAAGGAAAAGAAAAAGAAAATAAAAGAAAAAGGGAAAACAAAAGGAAGAAGAATTAAAGTGAGAAGAAAGTTATTAAGAAGACCTACAGCACTGTGGTGTCCCAGCATGGCCATGGCCTGCCCCAGCCTCCTGCTGCCAACTACGGCAGGCTCCAGGCAGCCTCTCCCTGCTGACACCACACAGGCTGAGCCCCACTGAAAGCAGAAACCAGCTCCTTCCTTTTCCCCATCTTCCTCTTTTCATCTCCATCTCCATCTCCCTCCTTTCAGCACCACCTCCCCTTTTCACAGGATGTCAGGGGTTGGAAGGACCCAAAGAGCTCATCCAGTTCAACTCCCCTGCCAGGACAGGACCACACAGTTTAGCTCAGGGCACACAGAACACATCCAGACAGGCCTTGAAAGGCTCCAGAGAAGGAGACTCCACAACCTGTGCCAGGGCTCTGGGACCCTTACACTCAAGAAGTTCCCCTTGTGTTGAGCTGGAACCTCCTGTGCTGCAGCTTCCATCCATTGCTGCTTGTCCTGGCCCAGGGAGCAGTGAGCAGAGCCTGTGCCCCCCCTCCTGACCCTCAGAGATGTATGAACATTTATTAAATCCCCTCTCAGTCTTCTCTTCTCCAGATTGTGCTGAGCTGGAACCTCCTGTGCTGCAGCTTCCATCCTTTCCCACCATCCCTGCCCCATTTTCCCCTTGCCCCCAAGCCCAGAGCACCTGGGTGCTGTTGGAGTCTCCTCCCGCCCCAGCTGTGGCCACTTTGCCCTCCCTGCCCACTCCCCTTTATAATCAGCTCAGGAGGGGCAGAAGCCCCAAGCTTGCCCAACTGGGCAGAGGGATCCTCCTCCTGGCATCGCTGGTGAGTGCCCCTGGTGCACACTGGGTGCATGGTGGAGGGCATCTAAAGGCTGGGGGGCCTGGTGGCCCCCCAGTGTTAGGGACCATAAAGACTTGCTGCTTGCTGTCACATCACCCATGGGTGCTGCTGGGTCTCCTGCCTTGGGCTGAGCTGCTCTCTGCTCAGCTGCTGCTCTCTGCTCACCTGTGCAAGCATAGAAATGCAGGAATGAACCTGGGGAATGTTCTGAGGAGCACTGAATGAGCACAGAGGGAATGCCTGAGAATCCCTAACGAGGAGAAGGGAGCAAAATGCAAATCTCCTTTGCACTCTTTGGTATCAGAGTGGCTAAAACTCTGCCTTGTTTTGTACCCAAGTTAAAGCTGGCTTTACTCAGCACCAGGTGAAATCCTGACTCAGTTACGCCAGGTCAGGGCGTTACAGAGTCATAGAATGGTTTAAGTTAGAAGGGATCTCAAAGCCCATCCAATTCCAACCCCCCTGCAGCAGGCAGGGACATCTCCCACTAGAACAGGTCACTCAAGGCCTCATCCAACCTGGCCTTGAACACCTCCCTGGGCAGCCTGTGCCAGTGTCTCACCACCCTCACTGCAAACAACTTCTTCCTAACATCCAGTTTCAGTCTCTGCTTTGCCAGTTCAAACCCATTCCTCCTCCTCCTGTCCTTAAAAGACCTTGGCAATAGTCCCTCCACAGCCCTCCTTTGGCCTCCTTCAGATACTGGAAGGCCACTCCAAGGTCACCTCAAAGCCTTCTTCTCTCCAGGCTGCAGACCTCCAGCTGTTGTAGCCTGTCCTCATAGCAGAGCTGCTGCAGCCCTCTCAGCATCTTCATGGCCTCCACTGCACTGGCTCCAACACTTCCATGTCCTGCTTGTGCTGGGGGCTCCAGAACTGCCCCCAGGACTGCAGGTGGGGTGTGAGGAGAGCAGAGCCAAGGGGCAGAATCCCCTCCCTTGCCCTGTGCCCACACTGCTCTTGCTGCAGCCCAGCACAGAGTTGTGTCTGGGCTGCACTCACACTGCAGGCTCCTGTGGAGCTTTTCATCAGCCCAGACCCCCAGGTCCTGTTCCTCAGGGCTGCTCTCAGCCATTGTGCACCCAGCCTGGAGTTGTGCTTGGGATTGCACCCACCCAGGTGTAGGACCTTACACTCAGGTTACTGTGATTCAGGATTTTACTTGATTAAGCTGCTTAGCAGCCAGAGGCTCTTACAAATTGTTGTCTGAAGCCATGTGTGCTTCAGCTTCCCCATTAGGCAGGGTGAGAGTTGATGGTCACTCTAACATCACCCATGGGTGCTGGCTGGACCACAGAGTCAGGTGATAGAAGAGGAAAGGACCTCAAAGTTGCACAGAGGGAGGTTTTGGTTGGAAATGATGAAAAACTTCTTTGTTGCAAGAGTGGTCAGGGATTGGCACAGACTGCCCAGGGAGGTGGTGGAGTCACTGTCATGGAGGTGTTCAAGAAATGTGTGGCCACAGCACTCTGGGGCTTGGCCTGATGGCCATGGTGGTGTTGGGTTGCTGGTTGGAGTGGATGATCTGGGAGGGCTGCTCTGACCAAAACGGTTCCATGGTTCTATGCACTCCTAAGGCAAAAGCTAAGGCCATTGAAGTGCTGCCAGCTAACAGCAGCCCTGCCCTTGCACATCACCTCTCAAACACATCCAACACCTTCACTGCTCCAACAGGCCAGAGCAAGAGCAGAGTGACAGAGCCCTGGATCCTCGTGCCCTGGTTCCTCGTGCCCTGCCCCATCAGGGGCAGCTGGCAGCTCTTGCTGGTAAGTGCTGGGGCAGGCAGAGCTGTAATTGCTGCCAGGTGAAGAGCAATGGCTGGAGCTGGAACACAGCAGCACAGCCTCTCTCCTCCCTCTGCCAGCTCCCCCTGCACCCAGGCTCATCCCCAAAGGCCAGGATGACATCAGAAGCCCTGTGGTGGTTTGCCTTTGGGCAGCAGCCAGTAAAACTGGTTGCACCTGGCGTGTGAGCTGAGGTAATTGGTGTGTTCTTTTCCTTATCTCATCCTGAATATTCCCAGAACCTCCCATTTTTTTCCAGCCCTTTTGTTTCTCAACAGCAACCAAAAAGATAATGTTTACATTGGAATCAAGAGTGGGAGCCTGCAGATCACATCCCAGAGAGACACAGGTGCCACAGAGTGACAGCTGCAGAAGGGATAAGCTGGAAATGGGAACCTTTTCCTAGTGGGACACTTCCTGCTGACCAGAAGAGCTTTGAACTGCCACCATTTGATAAGGGATCCTCATCAAACCCAGCTGCTGCTCCATCTTTTTTTTGTTCCCCACTCCTGAGATGGCTCTGGGGTCATTTGTCTGTGCTGGTTTGCAGCTGAAGAATTAAACCCCGTGGGAATGTGCTGGGAGCACAGTGTGGGAGTCTGCACACCAAGGCTGGACACAACCAGGGCTATTCCCAGGGCTGCTTTGCCAGGGTGGCCATCCCAGGTGTCGTGGAGGGGCCATGGGCTCAAAAATAGGCTTATTTATGCCTTACCTTGCCTGGATATGTTTTTCTGCTCACACCAGGGGTAAATGTATTGAACAAGCACAAAGGGGCACAACAGACCTGGTGCCATAAAGCCTGGCATGCCCAGGACCCCTGATTGTGTGAGCCCCCACACACCCAGCTCATGCCTGCCTAGTGTAAGGCTCCTGTGATTCCCACATTTGGAAGGTCCAGGCCTGTGGCTTTTGCCCATTATGGTGAGGTTTGGCTGCCTGCCAACCTGATTGGCCATTCTAGTGGCCAAGGGGCCAGAATTCATGGCCCACAGTTAATGAATGGGGGTGCACAGCTAAAGAAGGTGCTTGCTCCCCCACATTGCTTGCTGCCTGTCTGTGTGCTCACTTGCAGAGCTCACTTAAGCCTGCCTGTATGTTTGTGGAGCTCAGACTCCTGTGCAGCAGTGCACCCTGTTGCATGCCCACTGCCTCATTACCTGGTGGGTGCCACTGGCACGAGCTGCCAGGAGCAGACCCACTTGTGAGCAGCCAGCGTTAGAGCATGCTCAGACAGCACAGCATCCTGCCTCTGCACCTGAGCTCCTGCCTATGTACCCCTGGAGAGAGCATCCAGAAGAGTCCAGCAGCACAAGGTCAGAGACTGTTTCCCCTGAAGCCAGGAGGATTCCAGCCTCAAAGGCCACAGGCAGAGACCCTGAGGAATTGGACACTCACACAGGCTGTGGTGCAGCCCCGGAGGGTGATTATTGATCAAGCAGGAATTGTGAGCAAATGCTTTGATGCCTCTGTAATTTCTATTGCCTCCTGCCATAGAGCAGAAAGAGCTTTCAGCCCACCTGCTGGGCCAGCAGTATATGACCCCAAGTGGCATTAAGCCACAGGGAAGATCCTCTCTCTGTTTAATAGTTAGAATGCATGCTAGTCATTAACAAGTTGCTGTTTGAGGTATTCCTATAATGCCCTCCATGACTGTGTAGATCCATGTGAATATTAAAGTTCAGTGGTTGGGGGTGGTGAGAGTTGAAAATATTGAAGTTAATAAATATATGTTTTGATAAAATATCCTCTTGCATCAGTTAATTTCTCCCCTCCACCACGATTGGTGTAGATGGCAGAATACCTCTTCCCAACACCAGGTTATGCAGAGGTTGAGTGAACTTCCCTGTGGGCACCCCTTGCATTGGTCATAGAAGCACAGAATGGTTTGGGTTGGAAGGGACCTTCAAGATCAACCAGTTTGAAAGCCTCCCTCCAGCCCAGCTGGCTCAAGGCTGCCTCCAACCTGGCCTTGAACACCTCCAGGGAAGGAGCATCCACAGCCTCTTCTAGTGTCTCATCATCCTCACTCAAGTATTTAGAATGAGGAAGGCATTTCAGGATGTCCTTAGCCATTGCTGTGGTAGAATCACAGGATGGTTTGGGTTGGAAGGGACCTTAACAATCATCCAGTTCCAGCCCTGCTGCCATGGGCAGGGACACCTCCCACTCTAAACCTCATCCAAGCTGGCCTTGAATAGGTGTTCATCATTCATAGCACCCACAGCCTCCTCGGGCAGCCTGTGCCAGTCTCTCACCACCCTCACTCTAAAGAACTTAGAATGAGGAAGGCATTCCAGGATGTCCTTAGCCTATGGTAGAATCACACAATGGTTTGGGTGGGAAGGGATCTTAACCATCATCCAGTTCCAAACCCCCAGTCATGAGCAGGGACACTTCCCACTCTAGACCTCATCCAGCCTGGCCTTGAACACCTCCAGGGAGGGAGCATCCACAGGCTCCCTGGGCAGCCCCTGCCAGTGTCTCACCACCCTCACTGCAAAGAATTTCTTTCTAATCTCCAGTCTAAGTCTCCCCTCTCCCAGCTTCAATTCATTCCCTCTCATCCTATCACTCCCAGCCCTTTCCATATGTCCCTCCCAGCTCTCCTGGAGCCCTTTCATGTACTGGAAGGTTGCCTCAAGGTCTCCCCAGACCCCTCTCTTCTCCAGGCTCAGCAACCCCAACTGTCTCAGCTTGTCTCTACAGGAGAAGTTCTCCAGTTTTCAGATCATCTTCATGGCCTTCTCTGGGCTCTCCAACAATTCCATGTCTTTGTGCTGAGGTCACCACCAGTTCTCCAGGTGGGGTCTCATGAGAGCAGAGAGAACTTTGCTGGCTGTGGAAAGCAGAGCCACAGAATAAATCCTGCCAGCAAAAGCCATTTCCTGGCATATCACTGCCTGTACATGGTGGAGCTCTTGGCCATTAGCTGTGTGCATGAGTGGCTTCAGCCATCAGAGCTGTTGGGCTGGGCTGGCTGCAGCATGTCTGCAGGACACACATGCTCAGAACTGCCACCACAGCCAGGTGGAGGAGTCTGTAAGCTGGGTGATGGGACAGACACTGCTGTCTTGCCTGAACCAGCCAATGGCATCCTGGGCTGCATTAGGAGCAGTGTGGGCAGCAGGACAAGGGAGGTTCTTCTGCCCCTGTGGTCAGCACTGCTCAGGACACACCTTGAGTGCTGTGTCCAGTTCTGGGCTCCTCCATTCAAGAGAGATGTTGAGGTGCTGCAAGGTGCCCAGAGAAGGGCAACAAAGCTGGTGAGGGGCCTGGAACACAAACCCTATGAGGAGAGGCTGAGGGAGCTGGGGGTGTGCAGCCTGCAGCAGAGGAGGCTCAGGGCAGAGCTCATTGCTGTCTACAACTACCTGCAGGGAGGCTGTAGCTAGGTGGGGTTGGGCTCTGCTGCCAAGCACCCAGCAACAGAACAAGGGGACAGAGTCTCAAGTTGTGCCAGGGCAGGTCTAGGCTGGATGTTAGGAGGAAGTTGTTGTCAGAGAGAGTGATTGGCATTGGAATGGGCTGCCCAGGGAGGTGGTGGAGTGGCTGTGCCTGGAGGTGTTGAAGCCAAGCCTGGCTGGGGCACTTAGTGCCATGGTCTGGTTGACTGGCTAGGGCTGAATGCTAGGTTGGACTGGATGATCTTGGAGCTCTCTTCCAGCCTGGTTGATTCTATGAAAACATCTATGAGCTGCCCCTGGAAGGAAATTGGAAGGCACAAACTATGTTCCCTTTCCTTCCAAGCATACAGCTGATAAATACAAGCACAGCAGGACTGGCCATGGTGCCTGGCAGGGCCTCCTTGCTCCATGCTCTGACACACAGAAGGCAAGATGCTGCCTCTTTCATCTGTGCCCCAAGGGAAGGTGTCTGCAGTGCAGAAACATTGCTCTTCCCCACTTCTCTGGAGATGGGAGGTGCTGGAAGTGGGATGTTCAAACTGGAGGTGAGGTGGAAGTTGTTCAGCTCTGATATGGGGACAGGCTGAAAGAGTTGAGGCTGTGCAGGCTGGAGCAGAGGAGGCTCCCAGGTGACCTTCTTGTGGCCTGCCAGGATCTGAAGGGGGCTACAAAAAAGCTGGGGAGGGACTTTTTAGGCTCTCAGGGAGTGCCAGGACTGGGAGGAATGGAGCAAAGGTGGAGGTGAGGAGAGTGAGGCTGGAGGTGAGGAGGAAGTTGTTGAGCAGGAGAGTGGTGAGAGGCTGGAATAGGTTGCCCAGGGAGGTGGTTGAGGCCCCATGGCTGGAGGTGTTTGAGGCCAGGCTGGCTGAGGCTGTGTGCAGCCTGCTCTAGGGTAGGGTGTCCCTGGGCATGGCAGGAGGGTTGGGACTGGCTGATCCTTGTGGTCCCAACCCTGACTGGTTCTATGATTCTAAGTGCTTGTGGCCATGGTGGTCTTAGGCTGATGGCCAGACTCAATGATCTTAGAGGTCTTTTCCAACCAAGCCTGTTCTGTCACTCCTCTGCTTCTATGAGCAGCTTGGGAAATCTGGCCAGAGACAATCCCAGGCACTTCAGTTTAGGTCTCTCACTTTGGAAGGCTTTAAATGGATTTCTCCCTGCTCCTATGGAAATCACTGGTGAAGCTTCCCACTGAAGCTGAGCTGGATCCTCAGTCTGCAAATCCTCACATATTAAGAGAGAGAAGAAAATGCAGCACATGAAACAGAAAAGGGAGCCTTTAACCTGCTGAACAAGGCCAGGACACAAATCTGGTGGTTATGTTAAACAGCCCAAATGAGCATTATCCAAATGCACAGGATTAGAGGAGAAGAAAGAAAAGAGGTGACTGGAAAGAGGTGATGAAAAATGGGCTAAGGGAGGAGAAAGATGTGAAAGGTGGGAAAATGCATGGGAAAATCCACTCCAGGATGAGGGAGAAGCCAAAGAAGATGTGAAAGGAGGACACAAGGTTGGTTTGAAACGCCAACTGGGATGGGCAGTTGGTCATTGACACCAGGGTCTGAGCCCTACTGATCACAACAAGGGAGTCCCCAGGGGAGTACTGCCACATGCAGGGAGGCTGGAGAAGGTCTGAGCTGTTTCTGGTCTCTGTGGCAAAAGATGTGGGAGTAATGGGGGCAGGGAAGGGACAGAGGAAGAAGGTCACCTTGTCAGGGTCACCTTGCTAGATGTGCCCCAGGGACCAAGCCTGGGCAGGTGCTGCAGGAGCTCCTGCTTTTTTCTTGAGCTTTAGGATTTCCTGCAGGACTCAGGAGCACAGAGACCAGTGTGGACAGGGCAAACCCAGGTAGATCCATCCACCACGTCCCTGACACACATCCCCCTGCTGCTCCCAGCACGGGGGTTAGCGATGGCCTGGGCAGGTGGGTGAGGGGCTGCAGCGCTCTGCTCTCTCTCCACTGGGAGCCAGGGGGCTTGGGATGTAGCTGAGCTAATCCAGGAGGGCAGCTGTCCCCACAGCCCCAGAACTCTCAGGTACCCCACCCCATTTCCCCCTAGTTTTGCCACCTGTGTGACAGCACAAGTTGCCACTTGGTCATCAGGGTTTAAACCAGGGCCATGGACCAGGGGATTGAGTCCAGCATCAGTAAGTTTGCAGATGACACCAAGCTAGGAGCAGCTGTGGAGCTGTTGGAGGGTAGGAGAGCCCTGCAGAGGGACCTGGCCAGGCTGGATGGGTGGGCAGAGGCCAAGGGGATGAGATTGAACAAGGCCAAGTGCAGGGTTCTACACTTTGGCCACAACAACCCCAAGCAGCACTACAGGCTGGGGGCAGAGTGGCTGAGAGCAGCCAGGCAGAGAGGGGGCTGGGGATGCTGGGAGAGAGGAGCTGAAGAGGAGGCAGCAGTGCCCAGGTGGGCATCAGAGCCAATGGCATCCTGGGCTGGCTCAGGAGCAGTGTGGGCAGCAGGACAAGGGAGGTTCTTCTGCCCCTGTGCTCAGCACTGCTCAGGACACCCCTGGAGTGCTGTGTCCAGTTCTGGGCTCCTGAATTCAAGAGAGATGTTGAGGTGCTGGAAGGTGTTGAGAGAAGGGCAGCAAGGCTGGGGAGGAGCCTGGAGCACAGCCCTGTGAGGAGAGGCTGAGGGAGCTGGGGGTGTGCAGCCTGCAGAAGGATCTGAAGGGGGCTACAAAAAAGCTGGGGAGGGACTTTTTAGGCTCTCAGGGAGTGCCAGGAGTGGGGGGATGGAGCAAAGCTGGAGGTGGGGAGAGTGAGGCTGGAGGTGAGGAGGAAGCTGTTGAGCATGAGAGTGGTGAGAGGCTGGAATGGGTTGCCCAGGGAGGGGGTTGAGGCCCCATGGCTGGAGGTGTTTGAGGCCAGGCTGGCTGAGGCTGTGTGCAGCCTGCTCTAGGGTAGGGTGTCCCTGGGCATGGCAGGGGGTTGGGACTGTCTGCTCCTCGTGGTCCCTTCCAACCCTGACTGAATCTGTGATTCCAGCATTCATCAATAAACAATGGAGATGTGAACAAGGTTCTTTATCTTCTGTTTCTTCCCCTTTTAAATCAGAATGGCAATCCCAGACCTTTCCTACCCTAGAGCTGTGCCACTTCTTGAACCTGGCATCTTGCTGTGGCAGTAATCCATGGGCACCCACCATTGCATATGGATGCATAAAGAGCTTTCTGCTGCTGTTGGTGCTGCATTTGCTGCCTGCCAAAGCAATTATATACATTTGGCAATAAATTCTCCTCACTGAGCTGAGAACCTGCTGTGGAAATTGCTCACAGTTTCAGAGGTGGGGGTGGGGAAGTGGCCATGGAGTGGGATTTTCTTTTGAAGCATATTGAGAACACAGCAGAAGATGAGGTGGAGCCTTCACTTGTTCAGAGCTGGGATTAAAAAGAATCAATATTTAGCCCTCCAAGCAGTAAACCAAACCAAACAAATCAGGAAGAATGAACCTTGGGGAGAAGCTTTCGCTGGTGTCTTCTCAATGCTCTTCCTTTAGGGATCTGAAAAGGTCCTTAGGGATCTGAGAAACATAACCAGCAGAACGAGGCAGGAGATTCTCACCCTCTGCTCTGCTCTGCTCAGACCCCACCTGCACCACTGCCTCCAGTGTTGATGCTCCCAGCACAAGAAGGACATGGGACTGCTGGAGTAAGTCCCAAGGAGGCAGTGAAGGTGATCAGAGGGCTGGAGCATCTCCTCTGTGGGGACTGCCTGAACAAGAGAATGCTCTGGGAGACCTTAGAGCAACCTTGCAGTACCTGAAGGGGGCTACAGAAGAGCTGGGGAAGGACTTTTGGCAAGGGCTGGGAGTGATAGCATGAGAGGGAATGGCCTGAAGCTGGAAGAGAGGAGATTTAGACTGGAGATTAGAAAGAAATTCTTTGCAGTGAAGGTGATGAGACACTGGCAGGGGCTGCCCAGGGAGCCTGTGGATGCCCCCTCCCTGGAGGTGTTCAAGGCCAAGCTGGGCTAATGGGAGCTGTCTCTACCCATAGCAGGGGGATTGGAACTGGATGAAGCTGGGGTTGTTTAGCCTGGAGAGGAGGAGGCTCAGGGCAGAGCTCATTGCTGGCTACAACTACCTGAAGGGAGGCTGTAGCCAGGTGGGGTTGGGCTCTGCTGCCAGGCAAGCAGCAAGAGGACACAGCCTCAAGCTGTGGCAGGGCAGGTCTAGGCTGGATGTTAGGAGGAAGTTGTTGTCAGAGAGTGATTGGCATTGGAATGGGCTGCCCAGGGAGGTGGTGGAGTCTCTGTGGCAGGAGGTGTTGCAGCCAAGCCTGGCTGGGGCACTTAGTGCCATGGTCTGGTCAATTGTTTAGGGCTGGGTGCTAGGTTGGACTGGCTGAGCTTGGAGCTCTCTTCCAACCTGCTTGCTTCTATTCTATGATCTTTAAGGTCCCTTCCAACCCAAACCATTCTGTGATTCTACCATATCAGTGGCTAAGGACATCCTGAAGTGCCTTCCTAAATCAGGGCCCCAGAGGAGAGCTTTGATGCCCCCCAGGTCTGCCTTTCTTACAGCTCTGCCTGCTCTCCAGCCACACTGCCATGTAATGATGAGCTGCAGCTTCACTCTTGGTGAGTTCCTGTGAGTAATACTTTAAATATAGTTCACTACATCCAGCTCAGCTCTGGCCCTTGGTGGCTTTCAACCCCTGCCAGGGCTGATTCCCTGTTCCATTCCCTGCTGACAAACAATGCTGTAAAATTTCTCTCTTGCTTGATTGAAACAAGAGGGCAGGATTAAACCCCCAGCTACTGGAGCGAGGGGAGGAAAGCAGAACAAAGTGATGTCTTACTTCTGTGAAGCTGCAGGACAATTGTGGTGCTCCAGTGTAAACAGGGGAACTTCAGAGTGACACTTGGAGGAAGAAATGCATTTGTGGTCTCTCTGGATCTCTGAGCAGTGCAAGGAAGCATGAAAGCCCTCTCCCTGCTGTTTCTTATTCTTCAGGCAATGCAAGCAGTCTGTTCTCTTTCTGAAGCTGCTTGAGAGGCTCTGGTTTTATTTAGGCTTGTGTTTCATGAGAGTTCCTGGATGTCACTTGGGAGAAGAGCTCTTCCTGCAAGCCAGCATCAACCTGCCCTGTGAGGAGAGGCTGAGAGCTGGGGTTGTGCAGCCTGGAGAAGAGAAGGCTCAGGGCAGCACCATGCCCCAGTACATGAAAGGTGTGTGCCAGCAGGAGGGAGGCTCCCTTTGTGCAAAGAGTGCCATGGCAAAGCCAAGGGGTGATGGGGACAAGTTACTGCTGGGGACATTCCCCACGGGACTGCAGGGGAAAATGCTTCAGTTGGAGGTTGGGATCATCCCCCAAGGGAAGCAGTGGAGTCCCCTGCATGGACCAGCTGAAGGCACAGGGTGGTGGGACAGCTGAGGGCACAGGGTGCTGGGCTAGCTGAAGGCACAGGGTGCTGGGCCAGCTGAAGGCACAGGGTGCTGGGCCAGCTGAGGGCACAGGGTGCTGGGCTAGCTGAAGGCACAGGGTGCTGGGCCAGCTGAGGGCACAGGGTGCTGGGCCAGCTGAGGGCACAGGGTGCTGGGCCAGCTGAAGGCACAGGATGCTGAGCCAGCTGAGGGCACAGGGTGCTGGGCCAGCTGAGGGCACAGGGTGCTGGGCCAGCTGAAGGCACAGGATGCTGAGCCAGCTGAAGGCACAGGGTGCTGGGCCAGCTGAGGGCACAGGGTGCTGGGCCAGCTGAAGGCACAGGGTGCTGGGCTAGCTGAAGGCACAGGGTGCTGGGCTAGCTGAAGGCACAGGGTGCTGGGCCAGCTGAAGGCACAGGGTGCTGGGAGAGCTGAAGGCACAGGGTGCTGGGCCAGCTGAGGGCACAGGGTGCTGGGCTAGCTGAGGGCACAGGGTGCTGGGCTAGCTGAAGGCACAGGGTGCTGGGCTAGCTGAAGGCACAGGGTGCTGGGCCAGCTGAAGGCACAGGGTGCTGGGCCAGCTGAAGGCACAGGGTGCTGGGCCAGCTGAGGGCACAGGGTGCTGGGCCAGCTGAAGGCACAGGGTGCTGGGCCAGCTGAGGGCACAGGGTGCTGGGCCAGCTGAAGGCACAGGGTGCTGGGCCAGCTGAGGGCACAGGGTGCTGGGCCAGCTGAGGCACAGGGTGCTGAGCCAGCTGAAGGCACAGGGTGCTGGGCCAGCTGAAGGCACAGGGTGCTGGGCCAGCTGAGGGCACAGGGTGCTGGGAGAGCTGAGGGCACAGGGTGCTGGGCTAGCTGAGGGCACAGGGTGCTGGGAGAGCTGAGGGCACAGGGTGCTGGGCCAGCTGAAGGCACAGGGTGCTGGGCTAGCTGAAGGCACAGGGTGCTGGGCTAGCTGAGGGCACAGGGTGCTGGGAGAGCTGAGGGCACAGGGTGCTGGGCTAGCTGAGGGCACAGGGTGCTGGGAGAGCTGAAGGCACAGGGTGCTGGGCCAGCTGAAGGCACAGGGTGCTGGGAGAGCTGAAGGCACAGGGTGCTGGGCCAGCTGAGGGCACAGGGTGCTGGGCCAGCTGAAGGCACAGGGTGCTGGGCCAGCTGAAGGCACAGGGTGCTGGGAGAGCTGAAGGCACAGGGTGCTGGGCCAGCTGAGGGCACAGGGTGCTGGGCCAGCTGAAGGCACAGGGTGCTGGGCCAGCTGAAGGCACAGGGTGCTGGGCCAGCTGAGGGCACAGGGTGCTGGGCTAGCTGAAGGCACAGGGTGCTGGGCTAGCTGAAGGCACAGGGTGCTGGGCCAGCTGAGGGCACAGGGTGCTGGGCTAGCTGAAGGCACAGGGTGCTGGGCCAGCTGAAGGCACAGGGTGCTGGGCCAGCTGAAGGCACAGGGTGCTGGGCTAGCTGAAGGCACAGGGTGCTGGGCCAGCTGAAGGCACAGGGTGCTGGGCCAGCTGAAGGCACAGGGTGCTGAGCCAGCTGAAGGCACAGGGTGCTTGTATCAACACAGCTCTGCTGTGAGCCAGACTGAACCTGATGATCCTTGGGGTTCCCTTCCAACCTGGCATTCTGTGACTTTCCTTTCCTTCTCTTCCCAACACCAAGGTGTGCTCAGGCTCTGCCCTGCCCTGAGCTTCTCTCAGAACCCAAGGGGACCCCAAGGTAGGGGAGCAGGCAGACGTGGAGTGCATCTCATTTGATAGAGAGGCAGTCCTGTGTCAGTGCCAAAAAGGACTGTTTCTGAAAAGCTCTGCATTGTTTCTGGGGTTTGGGTCTTTCTCTTCCACCTTCCAGACATGTTAAGCAAGACAGAGGAAGTGCTGGCCAGCCAGAAGATGGGCTTTGGAAGGAATGTGCAGCTGATGGCAGGGTGAAGGAGCAGCTGTAACAAACCAGGCTTTGCAGCTTGTCTCTTCTGTTTAATTCCCCTGCACAACTACCTGAAGGGGCATTGTAGCCAGGTGGGGGGTGGCCTCTTCTCCCAGGCAACCAGCAGTAGAACAAGGGGACACAGTCTCAAGTTGTGCCAGGGGAGGTATAGGCTGGATGTTAGGAAGAAGTTCTTCACAGAGAGAGTGATTGGCATTGGAATGGGCTGCCCAGGGAGGTGGTGGAGGCACCGTGCCTGGGGGTCCTCAAGAAAAGCCTGGATGAGGCACTTAGTGCCATGGTCTGGTTGCTTGGCCAGGGCTGGGTGCTAGGTTGGGCTGGATGAGCTTGGAGCTCTCTTCCAACCTGGTTGATTCTATGATATGATATGCACACAAGGTGCCTGACCTGTGTGTGCTGCACCAGCAGCAGGCCCAGTTCAGTTGTGGTTGGTTAAAGAATGGGAGCAATGAAGATTATCTCCTCCTCCTCCACACCTTTGAACTCATGTTGCCATCCTTCTCTCACTCTGGCACACTCAGACCCATCTGCCAGTCACTGCCCCATAGGTATGCTTCGCTTGCCCTCATCTCATCATTCCAAGGGTTTGCCATCTCAAACCTGTATCACCAAGTGGCATACAGTGACAACAGAGGTGCTCCTGATCCTACATGCTTCACCTCTGACCCAGCTGGGAACTGATTCTGATGGCTTCCAGCTTTACTCTCCCACATTAGGACCCTTCCCTGTTCACATTGTGCTCTGTTCTTGCCTCTCTGTGTTGCTTTTGGAGATACCCAAGACCTGCCTGGATGTGTTCCTCTGTGATCTGCTCTGGGTGCTCCTGCTCTGGCAGGGGGTTGGGCTGGATGAGCTTTGGAGGTCCCTTCCAGCCCCTGCCAAATGCTCTGTTAGACCTAGGGGAAAGGCAGCTGTGTTTGTATGTGGTAGTGGGGAGGTGGTGAGGCTACACATGGCAGCTGAATGTGGTGGAATTGCTCTGTCAATGAGCCTGACAGTCACTGTCCAAAGAGGAGGATTTCTCCCTCTCTGGTCACAGAGTCACAGACTGCATCGAGTTGGAAGGGACCCTCAAAGTCATCTTGTCCCACCCCCCCTGAACTCAGCAGGGACACCTCCAGTTAAAGCAGGCTGCCCAGGGGCCAAGTCAAATATGACCTTGAATGTCTCCAGGGATGGAGCCTCAACCACATCCCTGGGCAGTCTGTTCCAGGCTTTCACCACTCTCATTGCTCAGAACTTCCTCCTGATGTCCAGCCTGAATCTGCCCTGCTCTAGTTTCAAACCTTTGCCCCTCATCCTATCACTCTAAACAGTCTCTCCTCAGCCTTTCTGCAGGTCCCTTTCATCTCCTATGAGAGACTGAGGGAGTTGGGGCTGTTTGGTTTGGAGAGGAGAAGGCTCTGAGGTGACCTTATTGTAGCCTTTCAGAATCTGAAGGGAGCTACAAGAAAGCTGTGGAGGGACTTTTTAGGCTCTCAGGTAGTGATAGGACTGGGAGGAATGGAGCAAAGCTGGGGGTGAGGAGATTCAGACTGGATGTTAGGAAGAAGTTCTTCAGCAGGGGGCTGGTGAGACCCTGGCACAGGTTGCCCATGGAGGTGGTGGAAGCCTCATCCCTGGAGGTGTTTGAGGCCAGGCTGGCTGAGGCTGTGTGCAGCCTGCTCTAGGGTAGGGTGTCCCTGGGCATGGCAGGGGGGTTGGAACTGGCTGCTCCTTGTGGTCCCTTCCAACCCTGACTGACTCTACAAAAGGAGCAATTCTATTCAGCTAAGGAAACACAGCTCTAAGGTCTCCCTGCAGCCTTCTCTTCTCCAGGATGAACAGCCCCAACTCTCCAAGCCTGTTCATAGCAGAGGTGCTCCAGCCCTCTGATCATCCCTGTGGCCTCCTCTGGACCCTCTCCCACCAGGACTGAACCAGAAGACACCACACCTGTCAAACCCTCCATGTCCCATGCACTGCATTTGATTATTGGGTGGATTTCCCCCCCCCTCTTAAACACAGTTTGCTTCATGCATCCTTGCCAGCCTTCAAAGTGCTGCAAGACCTCTGCTTGGAGGCAAACCAGCATGGCACTTGGCCTGAGCTGGGAAAATATGCTTCAAGTCTGCATTCAGAGGGCAGCTGCAACATCCTGAGGACAGTGCTTTGTGTTTGTAGCCTGAAAGTATGTCACAAACATGAATAGAATTAGCTGCTCGCTCTCCCCCCCTCCCCTCCCTTCCCCTCCCCTTTCCCTTTCCTTCACCCTCAGTCCTCTTTACCTTAGGAAAAAAATTATCCCCTTCCAATTACAGGGCCAGTTAAAATCAATACAAAGGTGGGAGCAAACAGATCATTTTTCTTATGGAAGTAACTGTTTTCATTAATTTTTCATTAGCCCTGCTTTTGCTGTGCTATCCATCACCGAAGGAGCTGGTATGCACTAGATTACATTGAGGTTATCTTCCATGCTTCCAGGATTTAGGAGATATTGCCTGATAAAGCTGTGAGCTTTGTGGCTTTAACTTGCAGCTATCAATAATGCATCAGAGGAGGGTTTGGTTTTTTTTTCTGCACAGCAGCTGCTCCTGAGCCAGGCAGCTCAGTGCCAGAATGCAGCCCAGCTCCGGAGCAGCTCGTCTGAGGGCTGCCACTGAGAGAAAGAGGAGCAGATCATAGAAACATGGAGTGAAGCAGGCTGGGAGAGACCTCCAAGCTCACCCAGCCCAACCTAGCACCCAGCCCTGGCCAAGCACCAGACCAGGGCACTGAGTGCCCCAGCCAGGCTTGGCTTCAACACCTCCAGGCACAACAACTCCACCACCTCCCTGGGCAGCCCATTCCAATGCCAATAACTCTCTCTGCCAACAACTTCCTCCTCACATCCAGCCTAGACCTGCCCTGGCACAGCTTGAGACTCTGTCGCCTTGTTCTGTTGCTGGCTGCCTGGCAGCAGAGCCCAACCCCACCTGGCTACAGCCTCCCTGCAGGTAGTTGCAGGCAGCAATGAGCTCTGCCCTGAGCCTCCTCTGCTGCAGGCTGCACACCCCCAGCTCCCTCAGCCTCTCCTCACAGGGCTGTGCTCCAGGCCCCTCCCCAGCCTTGCTGCCATTCTCCAAACACCTTCCAGCACCTCAACATCTCTCTTGAACTGAGGAGCCCAGAACTGGACACAGCACTCAAGGGGTGTCCTGAGCAGTGCTGAGCACAGGGGCAGAAACAGCTCCCTTGTCCTGCTGCCCACACTACTCCTGAGCCAGCCCAGGATGCCATTGGCTCTGCTGCCCACCTGGGCACACTGCTGCCTCCTCTTCAGCTCCCCTGCTGGCCACACTTCTGCTGCTGCAGCCCAGGCTCTGCTTGGCTTTCTGGGCTGCAAGTGCACACTGCTGGCTCCTGTTGAGCTTCTCCTCCAGCAGCACCCCCAAGTCCCTTTTCTCAGGGCTGCTCTCCAGCCTGGATTTGTGC
This sequence comes from Pogoniulus pusillus, assembly GCF_015220805.1. Taxonomy (NCBI): domain Eukaryota; kingdom Metazoa; phylum Chordata; class Aves; order Piciformes; family Lybiidae; genus Pogoniulus; species Pogoniulus pusillus. The sequence goes on from NC_087297.1 coordinate 3,929,330, forward strand.
TTGGCATTGCCTCATCCCAGCTGCAGGACCTTGCACTTGGTCTTGTTGAACCTCCTGAGCTTGGCTTGTGCCCACCTCTGCAGCCTGTGCAGCTCCCTCTGGATGGATCCCTGCCCTCCAGCCTGGCTGCTGCACCACACAGCTTGGTGTGGGCAGCAAACTTGCTGAGGCTGCACTCAGTGCCTCTGTCCATGGCACCCACAAGGATGCTGAACAAGACTGGTCCCAGGACTGACCCCTGAGGGACTGCACTTGTCACTGGCCTCCACCTGGCCATGGAGCCATTGGCAGCCACTCTTTGGGTGCAGCCATCAAGCCAGTTCTGTATCCATCCAGTGGTGCACCCATCAAACCCATCTGTCACCAGCTTGGAGACCAGGCTGTGGTGTGGGACAGTGCCAAAGTCCTTGCTCACGGCCAGGTAAATGCCATCAGCTGCTCACCCCTCATCTATTCATTACATCAATTAACACAGGAGAAGTGAAATGAATCTTGTTTCGTTTGTTCTTTCTCCCTTACTTGAGAAGAAAAAGAAATAATCCCAGAGGTCCATCAAGCCTAAGGTGGTTGTGGTGTTTCTTAAAAGCCAACTGACCCACCTCAGTGCCTTGGAGCTGCTGGGGTAGCTTGCAGCTCTCAGCTTAGTCCCCCACCTGCCAGCAGCACCTCTCTGAGGCACTGCAGGAGGAGCTGGAAAGGGGCTGGTGGTTGATGTGCCTCTGGAGGCACAGCTTGCCAGCCTGGTGGGTGGAAACTGAGCCTCTCCAGCCTCCCCACCTGCAAGATGAGCTTATTGCTACCTCCTTCCCTTACATGCTTTAATTGAGGGTTTGTACAATGCTTTGCTGAGGCCAAGCACTTCTTTAGGGCCAGAATTACCACACCTGAGCTACCCAGGCACAGCAGAAGCAAAACAAACCTCCGGCACTGGAGGAGGGGAGGGGAAAATGCCCAGCTGCTTCTGCTGTTTTCTGGGGGGTGCCTTTTGACTGTGAGCCACCCAGAGCTGAAGTGCAGGGAAGGGCAGCAGGGATGAGTGGAATCACAGCTGCAGATCTCCAGGACTTGTGGCCATGCTCTGCTTGTTTTGTCCTTTGGCTTAGTTCCTCGGAGGTTAATCAAACGAAGCAGCAAGCACCCACTGATGGTCCCTCCATAAGCCCTCTGGTTTGGACTGGTGCCAGAAATGAGTGCAGTTGCCCAAGTTTAGGGGACTTTAGCACATGCAGCTTTCATTGCAAGCCACTGCCCACCTGGCAGGTGTGGGATTAATGTAACAGTGGTCAATCAGTGGACCAGCTGCAAGACAACTAACTGCAGGGAGGCTGTAGCCTGGAGAAGAGGAGGCTCAGGGGAGACCTCATTGCTGTCTACAACTACCTGAGGGGAGGTTGTGGCCAGGGGGAGGTTGCTCTCTTCTCTCAGGTGGCCAGCACCAGAACGAGAGGACACAGCCTCAGGCTGTGCCAGGGGAGATTTAGGCTGGAGGTGAGGAGAAAGTTCTTCCCTGAGAGAGTCATTGGACACTGGAATGGGCTGCCCGGGGAGGTGGTGGAGTCGCCGTCCCTGGAGCTGTTCAAGGCAGGACTGGACGTGGCACTTGGTGCCATGGTCTGGCCTTGAGCTCTGTGCTAAAGGGTTGGACTTGATGATCTGTGAGGTCTCTTCCAACCCTGATGATACTGTGATACTGTGTGTGTGTGATACAAGCCCTTGGCCAAACTATCTGAGTCAGAGTGGACCTGAACATTGTGCAAGAGGAAAGAATGAGAATTTGCATATCAGAAGAAGCAAGGAGACAGGTCCTTTGCTAGCTGATGAATAGGCCAAGGCTGTCCTTCTTATCTGATGAACATGCTAACTGCTGCTCCACGGGAAGCAGATGTGGCAGACAAGAATTTAGATTGGAAGAAGAGTCGGGTTTTGCATGTGATAAAATGACTAATCAATATGTAAAGATGTTCAGCCTTCTGATGCCTTCTGACAAAGTATATAAGTCCTGTATGTTGCCTAATGAAGTCGGAACTTAGCTTGCACCAAGCTGCCTCCCCATCCCTTGGTGGCGGCAGGCAGGCTGCTGCCCTGCCCTCCAGACCGCATGCTGACAGCAGCAGGCGAGCCCAGCCTGTGCATGCTCCTCGGGACAGTTAATAGCAGCACTGTCAGGCCACAGCACAGAAGCTGGAAGAGCATTTGGGGTTGTAGATGAGATCATTTATCAGTCCAGAGACAAATCTCCCTCTTGCTATTTCTCCCCAGACCACTAAGCCAAAGATGCCCTCTAAGGACCAGGGGATGGAGTTTGCTGGGCTGGGGAAGGGAGCCAACTCCTCATGCACCTCAAAGGGCACAAACCCAACTTGTTCACAGGAGTGAGAGCCTCTCTGGCAAGAAAAGCTCATGGACACACAGTTCCAGTGGGACAGAGAGAGGAATCTAATCACACTTTCTACATGACAGGCTGAAGGAGCTGGGGTTGTTCAGCCTGGAGAAGAGGAGGCTCTGGGGAGACCTAATAGCAGCCTGCCAGTACCTGCAAGGGGCTACAAGAGAGATGGAGAGAAACTGTAAAGGCCTGCAGGGACAGGATGAGGACAATGGCTTCAAACTACAGAAGAGCAGATTTAGATTGGATGTTAGAAACAGGTTCTGCACCATGAAGGTGGTGGAACACTGCAACAGGTAGCCCAGGGGGGTGGTTGAGGCTCCATCCCTGGAGATATTCAAGGTGAGGGCATCTTGATCTAGTTGAGGATGTCCCTGATGACTACAGGAGGGGTTGGACTGGATGAGCTTTAGAGGTCTCTACCAGTCTGGACCATTCTATGCTGCTATGACTTTCTTAGATGATCTTTGAGATATCTTCCAACCCACTCCATGGTTCTTCCTAGGTGATCTTTAAGGTCCCTTTCAACCCAACCCATTCTGTGTTTCTTTCTAGATGATCTTTAAGGTCCTTTCCAACCCAACCCATTCTGTCTTTCTTCCTAGATGACCTTTAAGGTCCTTTCCAACCCAACCCATTCTGTCTTTCTTCCTAGATGATCTTTAAGATCCTTTCCAACCCAACCTATATTTCTTCCTAGATGATCTTTAAAGTCCTTTCCAACCCAACCCATTCTGTGTTTCTTTCTAGATGACCTTTAAGGTCCTTTCCAACCCAACCCATTCTGTCTTTCTTACTAGATGATCTTTAAGATCCTTTCCAACACAACCTATATTTCTTCCTAGATGATCTTTAAGGTCTTTTCCAACCCAAACCATTCAATATTTCTTCCTAGATGATCTTTAAGGTCCGTTACAACCCAAACAATTAAATATTTCTTCCTAGATGACCTTTAAGGTCCTTTCCAACCCAACCCATTATGTGTTTCTTCCTAGATGATCTGTAAGGTCCTCTCCAACCCAAACCATTCAATATTTCTTCCTAGATGATCTTTAAGGTCCTTTCCAACCCAAACCATTCAATATTTCTTCCTAGATGATCTTTAAGGTCCTCTCCAACCCAAACCATTCAATATTTCTTCCTAGATAACCTTTAAGGTCCTTTCCTACCCAACCCATTATGTGTTTCTTCCTAGATGATCTCTAAGGTCCTCTCCAACCCAAACCATTCAATATTTCTTCCTAGATGATCTTTAAGGTCCTCTTCATCCCAACCCATTCTATGTTTCTTCCTAGCTGATCTTTAAGGTCCTTTCCAACCCAACCCATTCTGTGTTTCTTCCTAGATAATCTTTAAGACCCTTTCCAACCTAACCTATGCTTCTTCCTAGATGACCTTTAAGGTCCCTTCCAACCCAACCCACTCTGTGATTCTTCCTAGATGATCCTTGAGGTCCCTTCCAACCCAACCCATTCCATGGCTCTATGATTCTTCAGACCTGCAGTAGAAATACTGTATTTGTCAGAAGCAAAGAGCAAGAGAGACAAGATTATCATAGCTGTCAGCTCAGTGACACTGGCAGCTGCTCACCACACCACACCACACCTCTTCTGAGCCTCCCTAAATCACATTAACCTAAAATTCAGCTCCTAACCTGGGTTTGGGCAAGTTCACCACGAATAAGGAGAGCAAAAGATGGGCTCTGGGCCAGGATGTCTGACTTTGGATGAGAATGCATTTCATTATTTTAGGGGCACAGGAGTCAAGAGCATCTTAAACCAAGAAATGTGAACCAAAAGCAACTAATCACAGCTTGAAGGAAACTTGGACTTTCCCCCATCTTTCAGGAGATATCTCCCTTCTGAAGCTCAAGCTTGCACAAACAGAAGACTCTTCAGCAGGCTGGCACTGGGCTTTACCCTCATCATTGATGTCAGCAGCCTGGTTACCAGCTGGCAGAGCCAGCTCAGCTAGCAAGAGGATGACCTTCTGTACTGTGTGCTCCCATCTTCTTTTGGGAATCATAGAATCACAGAATCATAGAATCAACCAGGTTGGAAGAGACCTCCAAGATCATCCAGTCCAACCTAGCACCCAGCCCTAGCCAATCAACCAGACCATGGCACTAAGTGCCCCAGCCAGGCTTGGCTTCAACACCTCCAGGGACGGTGCCTCCACCACCTCCCTGGGCAGCCCATTCCAATGCCAATCACTCTCTCTGCCAGGAACTTCCTCCTAACATCCAGTCTAGACCTTCCCTGGCACAACTTGAGACTGTGTCCCCTCGTTCTATTGCTGGTTGCCTGGGAGAAGAGGCCAACCCCCACCTGGCTACAATGTCCCTTCAGGTAGTTGTAGACAGCAATGAGGTCACCCCTGAGCCTCCTCCTCTCCAGGCTAAACAACCCCAGCTCCCTCAGCCTCTCCTCATAGGGTTTGTGTTCCAAGGGAAGGGCAGTAGGGATGCAATTTCAGCAGTCTGAGCCTCAAACAAGCCATCCCAAATGCTAAGTCAGTTTTGGGGTCTTCTGTATCCACCTCAATGAGGGTAGCAGCCAAAGCCAACAGAGGGACCTGAAGAAAGGCATTGATTTTTGGTGGGGGTGATCCCTCCAGACCCTCAAGAAAGAATAAACCCACTCCAGCTGAAGCCTGAGCAAAAGCAACTGGTCTGTGGGCCCTCAGGATGTCCTGGTTTCATTTCCTCTGTAAATAAACCTCAGGCAGCAGGGATGCTGCCATACAAATACCAGTTGTCCCTAGAAATAATTCATAATACAGGATTCTGCAGTCAAGAAATGACAGATAGAGAGGGGAAAAAATGTTCTTATTTCTCTGCAAAACTGACCACTGGTCAAGAAAAAATTGCTTTTCTCAGCACCCAACATCAAACCTTTACTCCTTCAAGGCCTCCCCATTAAAGGACAATGCACCTGACAAGTCATTTGGAGGAGGGTGAGGGGGAAACCTTTCATTAGTTTAGCAATCAAGATTTAAAGGTTGGTGCAAAATAAAGCAGGCAATGTTTTGCTGAGGAACAAAAGGTTTGATCTTCCAATTGAAACCAACTCTTCAGGAAGAAAAGGAGTTGAGCAGGTGGCTCAGCTTGTCCCTTGTCAGAGCACAGGAGGTTCTCCCCACTGGGATTTTAGGTTCATAGGTACATAGATTGGCTTGGGTTGGAAGGGACCCTAAAGATGATCCAGTTCCAACCTTCTGCCATGATCAGGGACACCTCCCACTAGAAAAGGTTGCTCAAGACCTCACCCAACCTGGACCTGAACACCTCCAGGGAGGTTGTGGAGCACAGAAGCACATCCCTGGGCTACTGTGTGGAGGTCCCAGAGGTGAGGCTCCACCTGGAAGCACAAGGAGGGTGTCAGCAGCAGTGTCTGAACCATCAGGGAGGTGGCTGAATCCCCATCCCTGGAGGTGCTGAAAAGGTGCAGAGCTGTGGTGCTGAGGGCCATGGTTTAGCTCCAGCCTTGGGTGGGCTGGGTGAGCTTAAAGGGCACTGCCAACCAAAACACTTCTGTGCCTCTATCCCAGCACCTTGCACTGGTACCCAGATGCTCTCAGCTCACAGGGGCAGGCATCTCTTCCAACATTCCAAACGTCATCCCACTTCCAGCCCTTCAAAGCTCTGTTACCATTATTTACATCCCAGGGTTTTAGCTTCCCATGGAAACTCCCCACCAAACTGTGGGCAGTGTGAGCAAGCCTTTGTTTGTTTGGGAAGAGGACCACTTGCTGCTAATTGAAAACAAAGCCCTTTCAAGAGGGCAGCTGTTTCAGCACTCCCAATAGACAAATCATCACATTGAAGGGCCAATGTCCCACTAATAAACCTTCACATTTTGGAGCCTCCCCCCCTCACCCATTTCCACAGCTCAGTCCTTTCAAAACCACTGAGATGTTGCTGCCACAGAGTTATTGAATCACAGAATCATGGAATCAAGCAGGTTGGGAGAGACCTCCAAGCTCATCCAGTCCAACCTAGCACCCAGCCCTGGCCAAGCAACCAGACCATGGCACTGAGTGCCCCAGCCAGGCTTGGCTTCAACACCTCCAGGGACAGAGACTCCACCACCTCCCTGGGCAGCCCATTCCAATGCCAATCACTCTCTCTGCCAACAACTTCCTCCTAACATCCAGCCTGGACCTGCCCTGGCACAGCTTGAGGCTGTGTCCCCTTGTTCTGTTGCTGGGTGCCTGGCAGCAGAGCCCAACCCCACCTGGCCTGGGAGCTGTAGACAGCAATGAGCTCTGCCCTGAGCCTCCTCTGCTGCAGGCTGCACCCCCCCAGCTCCCTCAGCCTCTCCTCACAGGGCTGTGCTCCAGGACCCTCCCCAGCCTTGCTGCCCTTCTCTCAACACCTTCCAGCACCTCAACATCTCTCTGCAATGGAGGAGCCCAGAACTGGACACAGCACTCAAAGTGTGTCCTGAGCAGTGCTGAGCACAGGGGCAGAAGAACCTCCCTTGTCCTGCTGCCCACACTGCTCCTGAGCCAGCCCAGGATGCCCTCTGCCACCTTTTATGAAAAGCCAGGAACAAATGGCAGCTGATGGTGGCTCTTGTTAGTTATCAGGCTCTAGTAAAAGCTTGTTACATGTCATTAACAGTTTCTTTTTATTTTTTCCTTTTTTCCTCCTCCTTTCTTACATAAAGAGCAAAGTGTCACCAAAACTGAGTGGCAGGTCAGCACCATTGTGTCAAGGGAGACTTCCACACCAGGAGGAACACACAGTCAGTGTCTGGAATATTGCATCAGAAAAGACTTTGGAGGCAAGGTGATGGTTGCTGGTGCATCTTAGGTGGTGAAAGCATCAACCTGTGATGGATCCATGCAGCAATATCCTGACGTGGTGCCTGTGGGCTGAGATCTCAGCAGCCCTGAAGCAGGCAGCTGCAGAGGTGGCCTCGGGGAGACACTGCAAGAGAACAACTGGCAGGACAACTGCCACAGGACATGCAAGGTCAGACTCGATGTGGCCCTGGGCAGCCTGCTCTAGTTGGAGGTGTCACTGCTGGCAGCAGGGAGATTGGCCAAGATGACCTTTGGGAGTCCCTTCCGCCCTGTGAATCTGTGCCATGGACTTACCGCCTGCTGCCAATGTGCAGCTGATGGCACAGCCCAGCCAGGGGCTGCCCATCTCACTCTTGGGCACAGGGATGATATAAGTTCAAACGAGGGAAAGGAACAACACTGACAACAGAAGTGCTGACACTCACCAGGCTGCAGGCTCGGGAAGCTGAAGCTGCCAACCCCTTGGTCAAGAGAGGGGCAGGCAGCGATTCACTGCTAGGCTGCAGGTTACAGAGCCAGCTGCTGCTCTTTGGTGAGTTTCCTTAGGCTGAGCTGGTGATATTTTAACCTCTGACCAACAGCCTCTCTCCAAACCAGGGCCCAGGTTAGCAAGGGCAGTGCTGAAGGAAGATCAGCAAGGTGCAGCACAGCAGAGAGCTCCCAGCATGGTGCCTGCTGCCTTCAACTCGCTCCACCACGCTCTGCCTGCTGGCGCGGCCACCGCTGCACCAACCAAGCATGGTGAGCTAAAGCCCAACCTCTCTGCTTCCCTCTTGGTTTAAACCAGACCCTCAGTATTTTAAACAGAGTTTATTGTATTTAATACATTATAAAACTGGGAAAAAAAAATGGTAGGAAAGCAGCAGATTCAAACCAGAGCATCTTTACCAAACAGTTGTTATTCTGGCCCCCTTGGAAACCAAACCAAACCAAACCCAAACATGAAACAACAGCAACACAAAAAACCAGAACAGAACAAAAAAAACCAAAGCAAGAAAACAAAACCCCAAGGAAACCCCAAGGAAACAAAGCCCCCAAGGAAACAAAGCCCCCAAGAGAACAAACCCTCAAGAAAACAGAAACCCAAAGAAAACAGAAACCCAAAGAGAACAGAAACCCAAGAAAACAAAACCCCCCCAACCCAAAAACTCCCAGAAAACAAACCCCCAAGAGAACAGAACCCCAAGAGAACAAAGAACCCTTGGAAACAAATGTCCAAAGAAAACAAAAACCCCCAGAGAACAAAACCCCCAAAACCCCCAAGAAAGCAGAAACCCAAGAAAAACAAAACTCCAAGAAAAGAGAAACCCAAGAAAACAAAACCCCCAAGAAAACAAATCCCCAAGAGAATAAAACCCCAAGAAGACAAAAAAAAAAACCCCAATAAAACCAAAATCCAAGAAAACTGAACTCCAAAAAAACCAAAAACCCCAAGAAAAAAAAAACACCAAGAGAACAAACAAAAGAAAACCCTCAAGAAAAGAACTTCTCAAGAAAAGAACTTCCCAAGAAAACAAAACTCCCAAGCAAATAAAACCCCAAGAAAACAAAACCCTAAGAAAACAACACCCCAAGAGAACAAATCTCTTTAAGGAAACAAACACTCCAAGAAGACAAAACCCCAAGAGGACAAATCCTCAAGAGAGCAAAACCCCAAGAAAACAAAAACTCCAAGAAAAGAAAACCCCAAAAGAACAAAACCCCAACAAAAAACAACAACAACAACAAAAATCCCCAACAAAACAAACCCCCCAGAAAACAACACCCCAAGAGAATAAAAACTCCAAGAAAAAAAAAAAAAAACCAAGAGAACAAAACCCCAAGAGAACAAAACCCCAAGAGAACAAACTCCCCCAAGGAAATAAAGCCCCAAGAAAACAAAAACTCCAAGAAAACAAAACCCCAAGAGAGCAAAGCCCCCAAGAAAACAAACCCCCCCAAGGAAATAAAACCCCAAGAAAACAAAAACCCCAAGAGAACAAAAACCCCAAGAGAACAAAACCCCCAAGGAAACAAAACCCCAAGAAAACAAAACCCCAAGAGAACAAATCCCCCAAGAGAACAAATCCCCCAAGAGAACAAAACCCCAAGAGAACAAATCCCCAAGAAAACAAAACCCCAAGAAAACAAAACCCCAAGAGAACAAATCCCCCAAGAGAACAAAACCCCCAAGGAAACAAAACCCCAAGGAAACAAAACCCCAAGAAAACATAAACCCCAAGAAAACAAAAACCCCAAGAGAGCAAAACCCCAAGAAAACAAAACCCCAAGAGAACAAATCCCCCAAGAGAACAAAACCCCCAAGAGAACAAAACCCCAAGAGAACAAAACCCCAGGAAAACAAACCCCCCAAGGAAACAAAACCCCAAGAAAACAAACCCCCCCAAGAAAACAAAACCCAAAGAGAACAAACCCCCAAGAGAACAAAAACTCCAAGAAAACAAATCCCCAAGAAAACAAATCTCCAAGAAAACAAAAACCCCACGAAAACAAAATCCCAAGAAAACAAAAACTCCAAGAAAACAAAACCCCAACAAAAAAAAAAAAAAACAAGAAAACAAAACCCCCAGAAAGCAACACCCCAAGAGAACAAAAACTCCAAGGAAACAAAACTCCAAGACAGCAAACCCCCCCAAGAAAACAAACACCCCCAAGAAAATAAAACCCCAAGAAAACAAACCCCCAAGAGAAAAACACCCCAAGAAAACAAAACCCCAAGAGAACAAACCCCCAAGAAAACAAAACTCCAAGAAAACAAAACCCCAAGAAAACAAAACCCCAAGAAAACAAAAACCCCAAGAAAACAAAACTCCAAGAAAACAAAACTCCAAGAAAACAAAACCCCAAGAAAACAAAACTCCAAGAAAACAAAACCCCAAGAGAACAAACCCCCCAAGAAAACAAAAACTCCAAGAAAACAAACCCCCAAGAAAACAAAACCCCAAGAAAACAAAAACTCCAAGAAAACAAAAACCCCGAGAAAACAAAACCCCAATAGAACAAATCCCCCCAAGAAAACAAACCCCCAAGAAAACAAAACCCCCAAGAGAGCAAAACCCCAATAGAACAAAACCCCCAAGAGAGCAAAACCCCAAGAAAACAAAACCCCAATAGAACAAAACCCCCAAGAGAGCAAAACCCCAAGAGAACAAATCCCCTCAAGAAAACAAAACTCCAAGAAAACAAAAACTCCAAGAAAACAAAACCCCAAGAAAAAAAACAACTCCCTCCCCAAACCCCCCAAACAAACAGACCAAAAAGCCCAACCAACCCAACCAACCCAAGCCCCAACCAAAGCACCTAAAGCCTCATTCCCAAGAGAAGTGAAGCGTTCACATCTGTGAGGGCAGACACAAAGTGTCTACGTTGCGAATCTCCGTGGCCTCACTCCCAGCTGTGGTGGATGGTGGTGGTGGTGGTGGTGGTGATGGTGGTGGCCTCCTGACCATCCACCTCCAAAGAAGACAGCCCCAAACCTCCCCAGGCACAGCGAGTCAAAAAGGGGGTGTGTGTGCACACAGCACAGAGTGGATGAGCTGCTCGAGGCGATGTGGGCTTCGCATCCCCCCACCAGTGGCGATGGCTTTGTACCTGAGGGGAGGTTGTGGCCAGGAGGAGGTTGCTCTCTTCTCTCAGGTGGCCAGCGCCAGAACAAGAGGACACAGCCTCAGGCTGTGCCAGGGGAGATTTAGGCTGGAGGTGAGGAGAAAGTTCTTCACTGAGAGAGTCATTGGACACTGGAATGGGCTGCCCGGGGAGGTGGTGGAGTCGCCGTCCCTGGAGCTGTTCAAGGCAGGACTGGACGTGGCACTTGGTGCCATGGTCTAGCCTTGAGCTCTGTGGTAAAGGGTTGGACTTGATGATCTATGAGGTCTCTTCCAACCCTGATGATACTGTGATACTGTGATACTGTACGCCCTTAAGTGGACCCCAAGTCAGGCCTAGGGCACTTCATGGCATCCAACTCACCTCCCACTTTGCTGTTCTTGCATCCCCTGCCCCTTGCCAACCACATACATATATATACCTATATATGTCCAGCCATACATAGACACCCTTAGCTTTTCTAGCTCCGTGTTTGTGTGTTCCCTTTCACACCTCGAGGCCACTAAGAATTATTACGACCCATTCATTACGATCCCTACGAGTTCTCAGCACCACTGCTCCAAATGCTCCCACACGAACTCAGGTGTGCTCTCTAGGTTTGATAGAAATGTGTCTTTTATTCAATTTTCATTCCAGGACTTGTTTGGAGTCCAAACTGCAAAGTGAAACGTGGTTCCCAACCCCACCCCTTTTCTTTTTGTCTTTTTATTTCTGTTTTTTCCTCCCTTTCTCCTCTTTTTTTTTTTTTTTCTCCTTTCCTTCCCTTAGTTTTTTTTTTTTTTTTAGCTTTTTTTTTTTTTTTGTACTTTTTTTTTTTCCTCTCTTTTTGTTGGGTTGTTGTGGTGGTGTTTTGTTTTTGTTTTTTGCATAAAGAAAACATGTCCATTTCAGTCCAGAGGCTCTTGCTTTATCCGAATGACGGAGGGTGCGCGAGACGTCCGTCTGAGTTCTCGCCTCAGTACGTATTCACTGAACTGGGAAGAGTCCACCCCACCTCCACAGGAGCCAACAATCTCAAACCCTCTTTGCTGTAACCTCTCAAGTACCTGCAAAAAAAAAAAAAAAAAAAAAAAAAACCAAACAAAAAACACACAAAAAAAAGAGGAAATCAGCATCTATGAATTGGTAACCAAACCGTTTCCCACCGGAGCGCGACGAATGGCCAAGGGCAGGGTTCTGCACTTTGGCCACAATAACCCCAAGCAGCACTACAGGCTGGGGACTGAGTGGCTGGAAAGCAGCCAAGAGGAAAGGGATCTGGGGGTACTGATAGATAGTAGGCTGAAGATGAGGCAGCAGTGTGTCCAGGTGGCCAAGAGAGCCAATGGCATCCTGGGCTGGCTCAGGAGCAGTGTGGCCAGTAGGACAAGGGAGGTTCTTCTGCCCCTGTGCTCAGCACTGCTCAGGACACACCTTGAGTGCTGTGTCCAGTTCTGGGCCACTCAATTCAACAGAGATGTTGAGGTGCTGGAAGGTGTTTGGAGAAGGGTGACAAAGCTGTTGAGGGGCCTGGAGCACAAAGCCTATGAGGAGAGGCTGAGGGAGCTGGGGGTGTGCAGCCTGCAGCAGAGGAGGCCCAGGGCAGAGCTCATTGCTCAGTGGCCCCAACCCTCCGCCTGTGCCCACGGGGAAGGTGCTGCATCCCTCTGCCCATGGCAGCGGCTGTTTCGCTGCAAGCCTGCAGCTGCCGTTGTGGGCCAGGCAGGCGCAGGGAGAGGACAGGTGCAGGGAGAGGGCAGGTGCAGGGAGAGGGCAGGCGCAGGGAGAGGGCAGGTGCAGGGAGAGGACAGGTGCAGGGAGAGGGCAGGTGCAGCCGGAGGACAGGCGCAGAGAGAGGGCAGGTGCAGGGAGAGGGCAGGCGCAGGGAGAGGGCAGGCGCAGGGAGAGGGCAGGCGCAGGGAGAGGGCAGGCGCAGGGAGAGGGCAGGTGCAGGGAGAGGACAGGCGCAGGGAGAGGGCAGGTGCAGGGAGAGGGCAGGTGCAGCCGGAGGACAGGCGTAGGGAGAGGGCAGACGCAGGGAGAGGGCAGGTGCAGCCGGAGGACAGGCGCAGGGAGAGGGCAGGCACAGGGAGAGGGCAGGTGCAGCCGGAGGACAGGCGCAGGGAGAGGACAGGCGCAGGGAGAGGGCAGGTGCAGGGAGAGGGCAGGCGCAGGGAGAGGGCAGGCGCAGGGAGAGGGCAGGTGCAGGGAGAGGGTAGGTGCAGCCGGAGGACAGGCGCAGAGAGAGGGCAGGTGCAGGGAGAGGACAGGCGCAGGGAGAGGACAGGTGCAGGGAGAGGACAGGCGCAGGGAGAGGGCAGGCGCAGGGAGAGGGCAGGCGCAGGGAGAGGGCAGGTGCAGGGAGAGGGCAGGTGCAGCCGGAGGACAGGCGCAGGGAGAGGGCAGGTGCAGCCAGAGGACAGGCGCAGGGAGAGGGCAGGTGCAGCCAGAGGACAGGCGCAGGGAGAGGGCAGGTGCAGCCGGAGGACAGGCGCAGGGAGAGGGCAGGTGCAGCCGGAGGACAGGCGCAGGGAGAGGACAGGCGCAGGGAGAGGGCAGGTGCAGGGAGAGGGCAGGCGCAGGGAGAGGGCAGGCGCAGGGAGAGGACAGGCGCAGGGAGAGGGCAGGTGCAGGGAGAGGGCAGGCGCAGGGAGAGGGCAGGCGCAGGGAGAGGGCAGGCGCAGGGAGAGGACAGGCGCAGGGAGAGGGCAGGTGCAGGGAGAGGACAGGCGCAGGGAGAGGGCAGGCGCAGGGAGAGGACAGGCGCAGGGAGAGGACAGGCGCAGGGAGAGGGCAGGCGCAGCGAGAGGGCAGGCGCAGGGAGAGGGCAGGCGCAGCCGGAGGGCAGGCGCAGGGAGAGGGCAGGTGCAGCTGAAGGACAGGCGCAGGGAGAGGGCAGGCGCAGGGAGAGGGCAGGCGTAGGGAGAGGGCAGGCGTAGGGAGAGGACAGGCGCAGGGAGAGGACAGGCGCAGGGAGAGGGCAGGCGCAGGGAGAAGGCAGGCGCAGGGAGAGGGCAGGCGCAGGGAGAGGGCAGGCGCCGGGCACAGCGCAGCCGGGCGGCAGCTCCCCCCCGAGCACGCCGAGCGCTGCCCTACCTGGACCGAGTTGAGGTGGCAGTAGCCGTTGAGCGGGAAGCGGATGACGTGCGTGGAGTCGTGGTTCCAGCCGGCGTTCACCGAGTTGCACATCACGTCCCCGATCTCCGGGAACACCTCCTCTATCAGCGACTTGTCCCCGCTCAGGGTGATCCTCTCGCCGAGGTCTGGGGCCACTCGCACCACCAGGCACTCACAAGACTTGGAGAAGCGACCACTCTCCCGGTCCTGTTTCCACCTCTCCATCTCTCCTAGCATGGGCTGCAGCTGGAAGTACTTCGCTTCTTCATATAGCAAACTGTAGTCCTGAAAGACACAGCAGCAATGAGGCAAGGGGCAAAAGCACTCAGGGGTGACCACATTGCTGTCTACAGCTACCTGAGGGGTGGTTATGGCCAGGAGGAGGTTGCTCTCTTCTCTCAGGTGGCCAGCACCAGAACGAGAGGACACAGCCTGAGGCTGTGCCAGGGGAGATTTAGGCTGGAGGTGAGGAGAAAGTTCTTCCCTGAGAGAGTCATTGGACACTGGAATGGGCTGCCCGGGGAGGTGGTGGAGTCGCCGTCCCTGGAGCTGTTCAAGGCAGGACTGGACGTGGCACTTGGTGCCATGGTCTGGCCTTGAGCTCTGTGGTAAAGGGTTGGACTGGATGATGTGTGAGGTCTCTTCCAACCTTGGTGATACTGTGATACTGTGACACTGTGATACTGTGATGCTGTGATACAGTGGCTGCAAACTGGAGCAGAGAAGGTTTCAGCTCAACATGAGGAGAAACTTCTTTACAGTGAGTGGGAGCAGGCTGCCCAGGGAGGTTTGTGGAGTCTCCTTCTCTGGAGACTTTCCCAACCCACCTGAATGCATTCCTGTGTGCACTACCCTGGGTGATGCTGCCGTGGCCAGGGAGGTTGAACAGGATGATCTCTGGATGGAGGTCCCTTCCCACCTCTAAAGTCCTGTGATTCTGTCATCCATTACTACGCACAGTGTGGTGGGGTCAGGAACTTCCCCTCCCCCACTATTGGTCCCCCAGACCAGCTCAGATGGCTTGGAACTAAGATGAAGCTCTGTTTACAGCAAAGTTAATTTACAAGCATATACAGAATCACTGAATCACAGAATCAAGCAGGTTGGAAGAGACCTCCAAGCTCATCCAGGCCAACCTAGCACCCAGCCCTGGCCAATCAACCAGACCATGGCACTAAGTGCTTATGAGGAGAGACTGAGGGAGCTGGGGTTGTGCAGCCTGGAGAAGAGGAGGCTCAGGGCAGAGCTCATTGCTGACTACAACTACCTGAAGGGAGGCTGTAGCCAGGTGGGGTTGAGCTCTTCTGCCAGGCACCCAGCAACAGAACAAGGGGACATAGTCTCAAGCTGTGCCAGGGCAGGTCTAGGCTGGATGTTAGGAGGAAGTTGTTGTCAGAGAGAGTGATTGGCATTGGAATGGGCTGCCCAGGGAGGTGGTGGAGTCGCTGTCTCTGGAGGTGTTGAAGCCAAGCCTGGATGAGGCACTTAGTGCCATGGTCTGGTTGACTGGCTAGGGCTGGGTGCTAGGCTGGACTGGATGAGCCTGGAGGTCTCTTCCAATCTGGTTGATTCTATGATTCTATGATCCCTTCCAACCTCCAAAGTTCTGTAATTCTGTGCTCTGTTAGCCAAGATTAGTGGAAGATTATTACAGCAGAGTGAAGAGGAAACAAATGGAGAAGCATCCCAGAGCAAAGTGGGACAAATCATTTCTATCTTGGCTTTTTATCCCTCTCAGCAAACCAATGGATGATACAGACTTCATTGTTATTTTCTTTTCACAGCATCTCATAAAATTATTCCAATCAGCCTCAAACCAGCACACACAGCTGAGACAGAGGCACTGCTAAGGCACAGCCTAATGCCAGCTGGGCACTCAGGCCCCTCCAGACCTGCAAGCCTTCAGCCATGCTTCCTAAGTGCTGTGGAGGGAGGTGTCACAAACTAACAGTGCAGGCAGCAATCGACCACCAGCCATGGTGAGCAGATTCCTCAGGGGAGGGGGAAGCTGTGCTTGCTCAACAGCCTCCTGCTTTGGAGGCTAAAATCTCTCTTTCCTCCAGATTTTCTCCCCAGGGTGATGTCACAGAATAATGACCTGACCGAGCAGATGGAACAGAATTCAATCAGCCTTCAGAAAATTCATCACCAGGATCCCTCTCTACTCCCAGCTAGGCCAGCAGGCACTGGAACAGGTATCAGCATGCAAATGAGGGAGCCTGAGATGGTTCTAAGTGTAAAATGATTCTGGTATTTGCATAATGAATTGCAGCTATGGCTGCAGTTTAAAAACGAAGGGTTTGGTATTTAATACCTCCTCGTTTGCCAACAGTATTGTTTACAACACTGCCTCCCCTGCCAGAGCAGACAGGACTCATTCTGAGCAGAGCCAGCACTGAGGTGCCTTAGAAGTGATTGGCTGCAAGCAGCATGGCTTCACCAGGGACAAATCCTGCCTGACAAAGTGATGACCTTCTATGAGCAGGTCACAACATCCATAGTTGAGGGGTGAGCAGCTGATGGCATTTACCTGGACCTGAGCAAGGCCTTTGGCACTGTCCCACACCACAGCCTGGTCTCCAAGCTGGTGACAGATGGGTTTGATGGGTGCTCCTCTGGATGAATACAGAACTGGCATGATGGCTGCACCCAAAGAGAGGCTGCCAATGACTCCCTGGCCAAGTAGAGGCCAGTGACAAGTGCAGTCCCTCAGGGGTCAGTCCTGGGACCAGTCTTGTTCAACATCTTTGTGGGTGCCATGGACAGAGGCACTGAGTGCAGCCTCAGCAAGTTTGCTGCCCACACCAAGCTGTGTGGTGCAGCAGCCAGGCTGGAGGGCAGGGATCCATCCAGAGGGACCTGCACAGGCTGCAGAGGTGGGCACAAGCCAAGCTCAGGAGGTACAACAAGACCAAATGCAAGGTCCTGCAGCTGGGTTGGGGCAATGCCAAGCACAAATGCAGGCTGAGCAGGGAGTGGCTGGAGAGCAGCCCTGAGGAGAGGGACTTGGGGGTGCTGCTGGAGGAGAAGCTCAGCAGGAGCCAGCAGTGTGCACTTGCAGCCCAGAAACACAACCAGAGCCTGGGCTGCAGCAGCAGAAGTGTGGCCAGCAGGGCCAGGGAGGGGATTCTCCCCCTCTGCTCTGCTCTGCTGAGACCCCACCTGGAGTACTGCATCCAGTTCTGGAGCCCCTGGGACAAGAGGGCTGTGGAGATGCTGGAGAGTGTCCAGAGCAGGGCCAGGAGGATGCTCAGAGGCTGCAGCAGCTCTGCTGTGAGCACAGACTGAAAGAGTTGGGGCTGTGCAGGCTGGAGCAGAGGAGGCTCCCAGGTGACCTTCTTGTGGCCTGCCAGGATCTGAAGGGGGCTACAGAAAAGCTGGGGAGGGACTTTTCAGCATATCAGGGAGTGCCAGGACTGGGGGGAATGGAGCAAAGCTGGAGGTGGGGACAGTCAGGCAGGAGGTGAGAAGGAAGTTGTTGAGCAGGAGAGTGGTGAGAGGCTGGAATGGGTTGCCCAGGGAGGTGGTTGAGGCCCCATGGCTGGAGGTGTTTGAGGCCAGGCTGGCTGAGGCTGTGTGCAGCCTGCTCTAGGGTAGGGTGTCCCTGGGCATGGCAGGGGGGTTGGAACTGGCTGCTCCTTGTGGTCCCTTCCAACCCTGACTGAATCCATGATTCTATGATGATCTGGGCTCTTGTCTGCTGTCATTAAAGGAAAATAATCATTAAAAGCTTTTTATCATCTTGGTTTTATCTGCTCTTAAAGATCATTTTGAAAAGGTTTTGGATAGAGAAAACCAATCCATGAGACTTAGGGAGGACAGAGGAGGAGAATGGTGAAAGGCTTGGAGCACAGCTCTGTGAGGAGAGGCTGAGGGAGCTGGGGATGTGCAGCCTGCAGAAGAGGAGGCTCAGGGCAGAGCTCATTGCTGTCTGCAGCTACCTGAAGGGAGGCTGTAGCCAGGTGGGGTTGGGCTCTTCTGCCAGGCAACCAGCAACAGAACAAGGGGACACAGTCTCAAGGTGTGCCAGGGGAAGTATAGGCTGGATGTTAGGAGGAAGTTGTTGACAGAGAGTGTGATTGGCACTGGAATGGGCTGCCCAGGGAGGTGGTGGAGTCTCTGTGGCTGGAGGTGTTGCAGCCAAGCCTGGCTGGGGCACTTAGTGCCATGGTCTGGTTGATTGGCCAGGGCTGGGTGCGAGGTTGGGCTGGCTGAGCTTGGAGCTCTCTTCCAACTTGCTTGATTCTATGATTCTATGACAGCAAAGGAAGGGCTCCTAGCAGTCACTGTGGCCCTAAACTACAAAGAATCACAGAATGGTTTGGGTTGGAAGGGGCCTTAAAGATCATCTAGTTCCAGCTCCCTGCCATGGGCATGGGCACCTTCCACTAGACCAGATTGCTCAAGGCCCTGCCCAACCTGGTCTTCAGCACCTGCAAGGAAGGGGCATCCACAGCCTCCCTGGGCAACCTGTTTTAGAGTCTCACCAACCTCCTACTGAAGAATCCACTCTACATAATCTTGTGCTTCTTTTTCATGGTTCACAGATTCATAGAATGGATTGGATTGGGAGAGATCTTAAAGCTCATCCAGTTCCAAGCCCCCTTCTACATAGGCAGGGACACCTCCCACTAGAAGAGGTGGCTCAAGGTCTCATCCAACCTGGTCCTGAACACTTCCAGGGTGGTTGTGGAACTTAGAGGAGATTGAAACTGGATGTTAGGAAGAAGTTGTTTGCAGTGAGGGTGGTGAGACACTGGCACAGGTTGCCCAGGGAGGTTGTGGTGCACAGAAGCACCCAATCTTTGATCACATTGGGTGCTTCTGTGCACCACAACCTCCCTGGAGGTGTTCAGGACCAGGCTGGATGAGGCCTTGAGTGACCTATTCTAGTGGGAAGTGTCTCTGCCTATGCCAGGGTGGGTTGGAACTGGCTGAGCTTTGAGCTCCCTTCCAACCTAAACTATAAAATCAAACCAAAAGTCCATCCCCCATCCCCACCCTCCCTCCTCTGGGGCTCTGCTCCGCCTGTGTGCCAGACACAGTCGGCAGGCACGCACAGAATCCCCCAGCTCCACGGAAATCTCACCTTGAAATCATCAGGAATGAGGAGTTTTGATGTCCTTAGGAAATTCAGGATGTATCTGAACATCTGCCCGTCTCTGTCGATGAAATAGTGCTGCTTGAGGCTGTCGAGGACGATGGGCTCCGTGCCGTCGAAGAGCCGCCCGATTCTGCAGGGGACACAAGAGGTGAGCAGCAGGCTCGGACCAGGCTTGGCTCAGCAGCTGCTCAGACAGCCCAGTGCTGCAGAATCTCCTCCTGCCCACCTTGCCAAAGCAGCTCTGGGACTCCTCTAGAGAATCATAGAATCAAGCAGGTTGGAAGAGACCTCCAAGCTCAGCCAGCCCAACCTAGCACCCAGCCCTGGCCAACCAACCAGACCATGGCACTAAGTGCCCCAGCCAGGCTTGGCTTCAACACCTCCAGGGACAGCAACTCCACCACCTCCCTGAGCAGCCCATTCCAATGCCAATCACTCTCTCTGACAACAACTTCCTCCTAACATCCAGCCTAGACCTGCCCTGGTACAACTTGAGACTCTGTCCCCTTGTTCTGGTGCTGGTTGCCTGGCAGCAGAGCCCAACCCCACCTGGCTACAGCCTCCCTTCAGGTAGTTGTAGTCAGCAATGAGCTCTGCCCTGAGCCTCCTCTTCTGCAGGCTGCACACCCCCAGCTCCCTCAGCCTCTCCTCATAGGGTTTGTTTTCCAGCCCTCCAACCAGCTTTGATGCCCTTCTCTGGACACCTTCCAGCACCTCAATATCTCTCTTGAACTGAGGAGCCCAGAACTGGACACAGCACTCAAGGTGTGGCAGCAGAGCTGCTGCAGCCCTCTGAGCATCCTCCTGGCCCTGCTCTGGACACACTCCAGCATCTCCACAGCCCTCTTGTCCCAGGGGCTCCAGAACTGGATGCAGTACTCCAGGTGGGGTCTCAGCAGAGCAGAGGAGGAGAATCACCTCCCTGGCCCTGCTGGCCACACTTCTGCTGCTGCAGCCCAGGCTCTGCTTGGCTCTCTGGGCTGCAAGTGCACACTGCTGGCTCCTGTTGAGCTTCTCCTCCAGCAGCACCCCCAAGTCCCTCTCCTCAGGGCTGTTCTCCAGACAATCCCTGCCCGGCCTGGATTTGTGCTTGGCATTGCCTCATCCCAGCTGCAGGACCTTGCACTTGGTCTTGTTGAACCTCCTGAGCTTGGCTTGTGCCCACCTCTGCAGCCTGTGCAGGTCCCTCTGGATGGATCCCTGCCCTCCAGCCTGGCTGCTGCACCACACAGCTTGGTGTGGGCAGCAAACTTGCTGAGGCTGCACTCAGTGCCTCTGTCCATGGCACCCACAAAGAGTGGTCCCAGGACTGACCCCTGAGGGACTGCACTTGTCACTGGCCTCCACCTGGCCATGGAGCCATTGACAGCCACTCTTTGGGTGCAGCCATCAAG
The DNA here is from genome assembly GCF_015220805.1 of Pogoniulus pusillus. NCBI lineage: Eukaryota > Metazoa > Chordata > Aves > Piciformes > Lybiidae > Pogoniulus > Pogoniulus pusillus. The sequence continues at coordinate 3,949,725 of NC_087297.1, forward strand.
CCAGTTCTGTATCCATCCAGCTGAGCACCCATCAAACCCACCTGTCACCAACTTGGAGACCAGGCTGTGGTGTGGGACAGATGTCCCTGCCCATGGCAGAGAGATTGGAAATTGATGATCTTCAAGACCCCTTCCAACCCAACCCAACCCAACCCAACCCACTCTGATACAATGCAAATACACTTTTCAAAGCCACCTCTCAGTACCACTCACTCTTTTCTCCTCAGATACTTGTTACTGCCTGCCCTGTGCCAGGCCATATAGCACAGATTCCTGCTCACTAGGTGGATGAGCAACGTTTCTGTCTAGCAGGGATGCAGCCAGCATTTAGAATGAATTTTCCCCTCTACTTAAGCATGCCAGCTAAGAATGCCAGGGAGCTCACACACCAAACACACGGATCAGGCTGACTCAGTCATTACTGCAATGGAGAGTGGTAATTGGTTTCTGCAGCATTTCCCTAGTTCTAAATTACTGCCATAATTACATATTTTAAACCTCTAGGCTTTTTGTCTTCGTTTTATTAATTGTTTAGGAGAGGAACAAGATAATATCAGAGGATGGAGCCTTCTGACAAAACCATCGTGCTGACAAGAGCGCAGAAGCATCCCAGGAGAGCTACCTGGGACCTGAAAGGCTGTGGCTTGGTGGCTGGAGCAGTGCTGCCTTAGCATTTAAACCCAAGGAACTGCAAAGTCCCAATCGATCTGCATCCCTCCCCAGCAGCACTTTGCATGGCACAGCAGCACTTTCACATGCTAAAAGAGCTTTGGAAGAGTAGAGCCTCAGCAGAGAGACTCCTGTAAGCAAAGGCTGGGGACAGAGTGGCTGAGAGCAGCCAGGAAGAAAGGGAGCTGGGGGTGCTGGGAGAGAGTAGCTGAAGAGGAGGCAGCAGTGTGCCCAGGTGGGCAGCAGAGCCAATGGCATCCTGGGCTGGCTCAGGAGCAGTGTGGGCAGCAGGACAAGGGAGGTTCTTCTGCCCCTGTGCTCAGCACTGCTCAGGACACCCCTGGAGTGCTGTGTCCAGTTCTGTGCTCCTCCATTCAAGAGAGATGTTGAGGTGCTGGAAGGTGTTGAGAGAAGGGCAGCAAGGCTGGGGAGGGGCCTGGGGCACAGCCCTGTGAGGAGAGGCTGAGGGAGCTGGGGGTGTGCAGCCTGCAGCAGAGGAGGCTCAGGGCAGAGCTCATTGCTGTCTGCAGCTCCCTGAAGGGAGGCTGTAGCCAGGTGGGGTTGGGCTCTGCTGCCAGGCACCCAGCACCAGAACAAGGGGACACAGCCTCAAGTTGTGCCAGGGCAGGTCTAGGCTGGATGTTAGGAGGAAGTTGTTGTCAGAGAGAGTGATTGGCATTGGAATGGGCTGCCCAGGGAGGTGGTGGAGTCACTGTGCCTGGAGGTGTTGAAGCCAAGCCTGGCTGGGGCACTTAGTGCCATTGTCTGGTTGGTTGGCCAGGGCTGGGTGCTAGGTTGGACTGGCTGAGCTTGGAGCTCTCTTCCAACCTGCTTGATTCTATGATTCTATGATTCTATGATTCTATGAAAATGAAATCCTTCTTCCTATTCAGAAGGGGAGAAAAATAATGTAGGTTCCATCTTCCTACACAGATTTGAGATAATATGGACTCAGATCTGGTGTCATTGTTCTTCTCCTAAGCTGCATTTGCTACACCCTTCAAGAGATGGGTTCTGGAGAACAGATCTGGTGAGGAGCAGCTGAGGGAATTGGGGTTGGTTAGTCTGGAGAAGAGGAGGCTGAGGGGAGACCTCATTGCTCTCTCCAGCTCCCTGAAAGGAGGTTGAAGTGAAGTGATTGCTGTCTTCTCCCTAATAACAAGCGATAGAGCAAGAGCAAACAGCCTTCAGCTGCACCAGGGGAGGTTTAGGTTGGGCATCAGAAGAAATTCCTCTGCTGAAAGGGATTTCAAACACTGGCAGAGGCTGCCCAGGCAGGGGTCTGAATCCCCATCACTGGAGGTGTTTCAGAGAGGCAGAGCTGTGGTGCTGAGGGACGTGGCTGAGCCCCAGCCTTGGCAGTTGGAGAATGGTTGGACTGGGGTGATCCTAGAGGTCTTTTCCAGTAGGGATGATTCTGAGAGGAGACCTGGGCTATGCCAGCACCTGGGCAAGGAAGGATCTGAGTCTTCACCCTCCAGCCCGCTCCCTGCACTCTCTGGGTGCACAGTGCCAAGCTTGGCAACTTTGATCTGCACTATGGTCTGAGTCAGTACCCTCCCTGTCACCCCCAGCTCTGCTGCCACTCCTGCTTGGGCTCACACTGCCAATGCAGATGCTTGAGAGGCACCAAGAGATGCTCTTAAGCCATGGTTATCATCATTTCACCTCCCAAGAAAGGCTGGAAAATGTTTTTCCCCATCTCCTTCTTGACAATGTTGCTCAATGCTTGGCAAGAAAGAACTCTTCCATTGAAAGCTAAACTAAATAAAACAAAACAAAGCAAAACAGAAGCAAAATACAACCAAATTAAAGGAAAATAAAGAAAATCAACCAAAGCAAAATGAAATGAAAGAAACCAAAATGAAATGAAAGAAAATAAGACCAAAGGAAAGCAAAAGAAATCAAACCAAAATAAAATGAAATGAAATAAAGCAAAATGAAAGAAAATAAGACCAAAAGAAAGCAAAATAAACCAAACCAAAATGAAATGAAAGAAAATAAGACCAAAAGAAAGCAAAATAAACCAAACCAAACCAAACTAAAATGAAATAAACCAAAATGAAATGAAAGAAAATAAGATCAAAAGAAAGCAAAAGAAAATAAACCAAACCAAAATGAAATGAAATAAAGCAAAATGAAATGAAATTAGAGCAAAAGAAAGCAAGATAAAATAAACTAAACCAAAATGAAATGAAATAAAGCAAAATGAAAGAAAATAAGACCAAAAGAAAGGAAAATAAAATAAACTAAACCAAAATGAAATGAAATAAAGCAAAATGAAAGAAAATAAGACCAAAAGAAAGCAAAATAAAATAAACCAAACCAAAATAAAATGAAATAAAACAAAATGAAATGAAAGAAAATAAGACCAAAGGAAAGCAAAATAAAATAAACTAAACCAAAATGAAATAAACCAAAATGAAATGAAAGAAAATAAAACCAAAGGAAAGCAAAACAAAATAAACCAAAATTAAATGAAATAAAGCAAAATGAAAGAAAATAAGACCAAAAGAAAGCAAAATCAAATAAACTAAACCAAAATGAAATGAAATAAAGCAAAATGAAAGAAAATAAGTCCAAAAGAAAGCAAAATCAAATAAACTAAACCAAAATGAAATGAAATAAAGCAAAATGAAAGAAAATTAGACCAAAAGAAAGCAAAATAAAATAAACCAAACCAAAATAAAATGAAATAAACCAAAATGAAATGAAAAATAAGATCAAAAGAAAGCAAAAGAAAATAAACCAAACCAAAATAAAATGAAATAAGCTAAAATGAAATGAAATTAAAGCAAAAGAAAGCAAATTACAATAAAGAAAATAAAACTAAACAAAATAAAATTAAATAAATCAAAATGAAATGAAAGAAAAGTAGAGAAAGCAAAATAAGATAAAGAAAATAAAGCAAACAAACAAAGGAAGAAAGAAAATTAAATGGAATGAAATAAAACAAAAGCAAAAGAAAGCAAAATAAAACAAACCAAATAAAACTAAACAAAATAAAATGGAATAAAACTAAATGGAATGAAATAAAAGAGAAAGCAAAATAAGATAAAGAAAATAAAACTAAAAATAAAATGAAATAAACCAAAATGAAATGAAATAAAAGAGAAAGCAAATTAAATAAAGAAAATAAAACTAAACCAAATAAAATGAAATAAAACTAAATAAAATGAAATGGAATTTAAAAAAATGAATTAAACAAAACTATTAAATTATTATTATAATTATAATTATAATTAAATAATTAATTGATATAATTAAATAATAGATTAAATAAACCAAAATGAAATGAAATAAGATAAAATAAAATGCAGTATAATAAAATAAACCAGAATGAAGTCAAATAAAATAAACCAAAAAGAAATAAAACAAAACAAAATTAAATAAACCAAAATAAACTAAAATACACCAACATGAAATAAAATAAAATAAACCAAAATGAAGTAAAATAAAATAAATCAAAATAAAATAACATAAAATAAACCTAAATGAAGTAAAATAAAATAAATAAAAATGAAGTGAAATAAAATAAACCAAAATGAAGTAAAATAAAATAAACCAAAATGAAGTAAAATAAAATAAATCAAAATGAAGTAAAATAAAATAAACCAAAATGAAGTAAAATAAAATAAACCAAAATAAAATAAAATAAACCAAAATGAAATAAAATAAAATAAACCTAAATGAAGTAAACTAAATTGAAATGAAGTGAAATAAAATAATCCAAAATAAAGTAAGATAAAATAAATCAAAATGAAACAAAATAAAATAAACCAAAACGAAGTAAAATAAAATAAATAAAAATGAAATAAAATAAAATAAATAAAAATGAAGTGAAATAAAATGAACCAAAATGAAGTAAAATAAAATAAATCAAAATGAAGTAAAATAAAATAAACCAAAATGAAGTAAAATAAAATAATCCAAAATGAAGTAAAATAAAATAAATCAAAATGAAGTGAAATAAAATGAAGCAAAATAAGATAAAATAAAATAAACCAAAATTAAATAAAATAAACCTAAATGAAGTTAAATAAATCAAAATGAAGTGAAATAAAATAATCCAAAATGAAGTAAAATAAAATAAACCAAAATGAAGTAAAATAAAATAAATCAAAATGAAGTAAAATAAAAGAAACCAAAATGAAGTAAAATAAAATAAATAAAAATAATATAAAATAAAATAAACCAAAATGAAATAAAACAAAATAAATACAAACAAAATAAAATAAACCAAAATGAAGTAAAATAAAAGAAATCAAAATGAAATAAAACAAATCAAAATGAAATAAAATAAACCAAAATGATGTAAAATAAAGTAAATCAAACTAAAATAAACCAAAATAAAGTAAAATAAAATAAACCAAAGTAAAATAAAATAAACCAAAATGAAATAAAACAAAATAAAGTAAAATAAAATAAAGTAAAATAAAATAAACCAAAATGAAATAAAATCAACCAAAATGAAGTAAAATAAAACAAACCAAAATGCAATAAACCAAAGCAAAGCAAAGCACAATAACATAAACCAGCAGGCAAATGGATTGCCAAGCAGAAAGTGCTTTGAAGGAGGCTTGTACAAAGGAGCTGGTAATTATATGCAAGATTGAGCTAAATATCAAGGGTAAAGGATAGGAAGCTGCAGTTCATTTGCAAGAAAATGAAGAAAAAGCACTCCTGAAATCTTTAATTAAAAGGAACAGGATGGAATTTTCTGTATATAAGGGGAAAATTAATGTCCCCTGGGTCGAATGTGTGACCTCCAATGGGTAATAATTAATGTCTATGGCTTTAAGTATAATATTCCACTGCCAGAAATGGAATGCTTCAAGGGCTGATAGAATCAGAGAATTGTTGCAGTTGGAAAGGGCTTCCAAGCTCATCCCAGCAGCACCATGGCCACCAAACCATGGCCCCAAGTGCCATGGCCACAGCCTTCTGCAGCACCTCCAGGGAGGAGGACTCCACCACCTCCCTGGGCAGCCTCTGCCAATCCCTGACCACTCTTGCAGCAAAGACATTTTTCCTCCTCTCCAACCTAACCCTCCCCTGGCACAATTTCAGGACATTTCTTCTCCTTCTGTCACCTGATACTAGGGAGCAGAGCCCAACCCTCACCTGGCTCCAGTCTGCTTTCAGGGAGCTGTAGACAGCAATGAGGTCTCCCTAGAATAAACCTCCCCAGCTGATATTAGGGAGCAGAGCCCAACCCTCACCTGGCTCCAGCCTGCTTTCAGGGAGCTGCAGAGAGCAATGAGGTCTCCCTAGAATAAACCTCCCCAGCTGATATTAGGGAGCAGAGCCCAACCCTCACCTGGCTCCAGCCTGCTTTCAGGGAGCTGCAGAGAGCAATGAGGTCTCCCTAGAATAAACCTCCCCAGCTGATATTAGGGAGCAGAGCCCAACCCTCACCTGGCTCCAACCTCCTTTCAGGGAGCTGCAGAGAGCAATGAGGTCTCCCCAGAATAAACCTCACCAGATGATATTAGGGAGCTGTGCCCAACCCTCACCTGGCTCCAGCCTGCTTTCAGGGAGCTGTAGAGAGCAATGAGGTCTCCCCAGAACAAACCTCCCCAGAACAAACCTCCCCAGCTGATATTAGTGATATTAGGGAGCAGAATCCAACCCTCACCTGGCTCCAGTCTGCTTTCAGGGAGCTGTAGAGAGCAATGAGGTCTCCCCAGAACAAACCTCCCCAGAACAAACCTCCCCAGCTGATATTAGTGATATTAGGGAGCAGAATCCAACCCTCACCTGGCTCCAGTCTGCTTTCAGGGAGCTGCAGAGAGCAATGAGGTCTCCCCAAAATAAACCTCACCAGCTGATATTAGGGAGCAGAGCCCAACCCTCACCTGGCTCCAGCCTGCTTTCAGGGAGCTGCAAAGAGCAATGAGGTCTCCCCAGAACAAACCTCCCCAGCTGATATTAGTGATATTAGGGAGCAGAATCCAACCCTCACCTGGCTCCAACCTCCTTTCAGGGAGCTGCAGAGAGCAATGAGGTCTCCCCAGGACAAACCTCCCCAGCTCCAATCAGCTGCTCCTCCTCAGCCCTGTTCTCCAGACCTTTCCTCAGCTTGGTTGCCCTTCTCTGGACACACCCCAGCCCCTCAATGTCCTTATTGTAGTGAGGGCCCCAAACCTGAACCCAGTATTCAAGGTATGGCCACACCAGTGCTGAGCACAGGGACACAGTCATGATACAAGCAGAGGGAAAGCCAACTGCCAGCCAAGGACTTGGTCTTAGTTTAAGGACACAAACCACAAGCTTGGCTTTATGGGGAGCAAACAGCTGGACATGGAAGAGATCTATGATTTACTTGCATAAAAATCTGTGGAGATGCTTCACTTTGCAGAGCAGCACTTCCAGAGCAGTGCTTCTGCACCAAAATGCTGACTTCATTGCTGTCTAGGTCTGCCTGAAGGGAGGTTGTAGCCAGGTGGGGTTGGTGAGACTCCTGGAGCACAGCCCTGTGAGGAGAGGCTGAGGGAGCTGGGGGTGTGCAGCCTGCAGAAGAGGAGGCTCAGGGCAGAGCTCATTGCTGTCTGCAGCTGCCTGCAGGGAGGCTGTAGCCAGGTGGGGTTGGGCTCTGCTGCCAGGCACCCAGCAACAGAAGAAGGGGACACAGCCTCAAGCTGTGCCAGGGGAGGTCTAGGCTGGATGTTAGGAGGAAGTTGTTGTCAGAGAGAGTGATTTGCATTGGAATGGGCTGCCCAGGGAGGTGGTGGAGTGGCTGTGCCTGGAGGTGTTGCAGCCAAGCCTGGCTGGGGCACTTAGTGCCATGGTCTGGTTGCTTGTGCAGGGCTGGGTGCTAGGTTGGGCTGGATGAGCTTGGAGCTCTCTTCCAACCTGGCTGATTCTATGATTCTAGGAAAATCAAGCATGGGGAGATGACATTGCTTGAAAGGATATTTCAGATCCCTCAGAAACAAAATCCTGCTTCTCAAGCATAAAGACACAGTGAGGCTGCAGCAAGCCCTGCACACAGTCTAAGTGTTTATCACTCTGCTCTCTCAGGGAATAAATATTTATCCATGTTATTATAGAGATAAAGAGAAAGACTTCCCTTCTGCATGTTCTGCCCCAGCTGAGAATGTGGGAAAGCAGCAGCAGTTAGGAACAAGATGGCAAATATTAATGGAACAAGTCTTGCACAACTTCCTTACCACTAGGAGAAAAAACCTGACCTGGTTCTGTAGATTCAGTGGGGAAGAGCTAAAAATTCTTCCCTTTTGTAATCAGAGGGATGCAAGGGACATGGAAACAAGCTGAGAGAGCTGGGGCTGTTCAGCATGGAGAAGAGAAGGCTTCAGGGAGACCTTAGAGCAGCCTTTCAGTACCTGAAGTGGGCTACAAGAAAGTCAGAACAGGACTTTTGACAAGGGCTTGTTGTGACAGGACATGGGGCAATGGCTTTGAGCTGGAAGAGGGAAGATTGGTTTGGGTTAGAAAGGACCTCAAAGCTCAGCCAGTTCCAATCCCCTGCCATGGGCAGGGGCACCTCCCACTAGAACAGGTTGCTCAAGGCTTCATGCAACCTGGTACTGAACACCTCCAGGGTGGTTGTGGAGCACAGAAGCACAGAATGTGATCAAAGATCACATTCTGTGCTTCTGTGCTCCACAACCACCCTGGGCAACCTGTGCCAGTGTCTCACCACCCTCAAGCTGTGCCAGTGCCTCACCACCCTCACAGGAAAGCTAAGTGAAGACACCCTGGAATGATCCATGAAATCCCTTAGGAAAACAGCAGCCAAATGAGCTCTGGATATGCACCCAGCAGATACCCCAATGAAGAAGCATGGAGGTGCTGCATAAGCAGCTCTATGGCATTGCTAACTCTGCCCCTTTCCAGCATGGTCCTTTGGCAAATGGGCAAAAAACTTCATGTCCCACTTCATCTATATCACAGAATCATGGAATGGGTTGGGTTGGAAGGGACCTTAAAGATCATCCAGTTCCAACTACCCTGCATGGGCAGGGACACCTCCCACCAGCCCAGCTTGCTCAAGCCTTCACCCAACCTGGCCTTGAACACCTCCAGGGAGGAGACATCCACAACCTCCCTGGGCAACCTGTGCCAGTGTCTCACCACCCTCATTGGAAAGAACTTCTTCCTAATCTTCAGTCTCCTCTTGAACACCTCCAAGGAAGGAGCATCCACAACCTCCCTGGGCAACCTGTGCCAGTGTCTCACCACCCTCATTGGAAAGAATTTCTTCCTAATCTTCAGTCTCCTCTTGAACACCTCCAAGGAAGGAGCATCCACAACCTCCCTGGGCAACCTGTGCCAGTGTCTCACCACCCTCACTGCAAAGAACTTCTTCCTAACATCCAGTTTAAATCCATTACTCCTCATCCTGTCATTGTCAATAGTCCCTCCCCAGACGTCCTGTAGCCCACTTTAGATACTGCAAGGCCACTCCATGGTCTCCTTGAAGCCTTCTCTTCTCCAGGCTGCAGAGCCCCAACTCTCTCAGCCTGTCCTCAGAGCAGAGCTGCTGCAGTCCTCAGAGATCACACTGGGTGCTTTTGTGCTCCACAACCTCCCTGGGCAACCTGTGCCAGTGTCTCACCACCCTCACTGCAAACAACTTCTTCCTAAGCTTCAGTCTCCTCTTGAACACCTCAAAGGAAGGAGCATCCACAACCTCCCTGGGCAACCTGTGCCAGTGTCTCACCACCCTCACTGCAAACAACTTCTTCCTAAGCTTCAGTCTCCTCTTGAACACCTCCAAGGAAGGAGCATCCACAACCTCCCTGGGCAACCTGTGCCAATGTCTCACCACCCTCACTGCAAAGAACTTCTTCCTAATCTTCAGTCTCTTCTTGAACACCTCCAAGGAAGGAGCATCCACAACCTCCCTGGGCAACCTGTGCCAGTGTCTCACCACCCTCTCTGCAAAGCTAAGTGAAGGCAGGTTCTGTTATGCCATCATTGCACTGCTGTGGCTATAGGAATGCCTGTTTAAGACTCTGGGTGTGAACAGACCCAGCTGGAATTGGCTTCTGCTTCTTTTTTTGGTCTGCAACTTTTTAGTCTACATTGTCCTTATTAATTTCTTTTCATTTTCTTTTCCCCAGCGCTCAGAGGCAATTTGCATAAGAGCCCATTATAAATTAGATCTCTTTAATGGTAGGGCTCATCTCATGGCTATTTAATTTTACTCCCTTGTATGTCTAAATTACATCATTTTGTACTGTCCCCTAGAAGCTAAGTACGGCTGAGGAGGTGCCCACACCAGGGAGAGCTGCTCTCCTATCTGTAAGGCTTGTGGTGATAGGACAAGGGGCAATGGTTTGAAACTAGATTTAGAGTGGACATTAGGGAGAAGTTCTTTACTATGAGGGTAGGGAGACACTGGAGTGGGTTGCCCAGAGAAGGTGTGGACACTTCACAGCATTGTACAGCATCTACAACTACCTGCAGGGAGGCTGTAGCCAGGTGGGGTTGGGCTCTGCTGCCAGGCACCCAGCAACAGAAGAAGGGGACACAGTCTCAAGCTGTGCCAGGGGAGGTGTGCTGTGTCCAGTTCTGGGCTCCTGAATTCAAGAGTGATGTTGAGGTGCTGGAAGGTGTCCAGAAAAGGGCAGCAAGGCTGGGGAGGGGCCTGGAGCACAGCCCTGTGAGGAGAGGCTGAGGGAGCTGGGGGTGTGCAGCCTGCAGCAGAGGAGGCTCAGGGCAGAGCTCATTGCTGGCTACAACTACCTGAAGGGAGGCTGTAGCCAGGTGGGGTTGGGCTCTGCTGCCAGGCAAGCAGCAACAGAACAAGGGGACACAGTCTCAAGCTGTGCCAGGGGAGGTCTAGGCTGAATGTTAGGAGGAAGTTGTTGTCAGAGAGAGTGATTGGCATTGGAAGGGCTGCCCAGGGAGCTGGTGGAGTCTCTGTGGCTGGAAGTGTTGAAGCCAAGGCTGGCTGGGGCACTTAGTGCCATGGTCTGGTTGCTTGTCCAGGGCTGGGTGCTAGGTTGGGCTGGATGAGCTTGGAGCTCTCTTCCCACCTGCTTGATTCTATGATTCTCTGATTCTATGACTGGGTTAGAAAAGACCTCTAAGAGTCCAACTGTCAACCTAACACTGCCATGGCCATAAAGCCATGTCCCAGAGTGACATGCCCACATGTTCCTGGTGAGGAATAGCAGCAGACAGCAGGACAGGTTGAGACTGTCCTGCTGGAAAGCAGCTCTGTAGAGAAAGACTTTGGGGTCTGCATGTTCTGCATGGGCAGCAATGTGCCCTTGTGGCCAAGAGAGCCAATGGTATCCTGGGGGGCATCAGGGAAAGTGTGGGCAGCAGGGTTAGGAAGGTTCTTCTCCCCCTCTACTCTGCCCTGGTGAGACCACACATGCAATACTGTGTCCAGTTTTGGGCTCCCCAGTTCAGGAGAGACAGGGACCTGCTGGGGAGGGTCCAGGGGAGAGCCACGAGGATGAGTGGGGACTTGAGCATCTTCCCTATGGAGAGAGGCTGAGAGCCCTGAGGCTGCTTGGTCTGGAGAAGAGAAGGCTGAGAGGAGATCTGATCAGTGTGCACAAATATCTGAGAGGTGGGGGTCAAGTAGCTGGGGCCAAGCTCTTTTTGATGGTCAGCAGCAATAAGCCAAGGAGCAGCAGCTACAAACTGGAACAGAGAAGGTTTCAGCTCAACATGAGGATAAATTTCTTTACAGTGATGGTGACAGAGCCCTGGGGCAGGCTGCCTAGAGAGGTTGTGGAGTCTCCTTCTCTGGAGACTTTCCAAACCCACCTGGGTGCATTCCTGTATGAACTACCCTGGGTGATGCTGCCTGGCAGGGGGGTTGGACTGGATGATCTCTGGAGGTGCCTTCCAACACCTAAGGTTCTGTGATGCTTGAACACCTCTAGGGATGGTGACTCCACCACCTCCCACTCTCTGACCACTCTTTTAGTACAGACATTTTTTGTAATCTCCAACCTGGACATGTTCAAGGTGAGGCTGGATGAGGCTTTCACAGGCTCACAGGATGTCAGAGGTTGGAAGGGACCCAAGGAGATCATCCAGTCCAAGCCCCCTGTCAGAGCAGGACCACACAATCTAGCTCAGGGCACACAGGAACACATCCAGACAGGCCTGGAAAGGCTCTAGAGAAGGAGACTCCACAACCTCTCTGTGCAGCCTGTGCCAGGGCTCTGGGACCCTTCCAGTCAAGAAGTTGCCCCTTGTGTTGAGCTGGAACCTCCTGTGCTGCAGCTTCCATCCATTGCTGCTTGTCCTATCCCAGGCAGCCCACAAGTAGTATCTGTCCCCCCACTCCTGACTCCCAGAGCAACTTGGTGTAGTGGTAGGTGTCCCTCCCCATGGCAGGGGGTAGGAACTAGATAATCTTGAAGCTCCCTTCCAACTCATTCCATGACTCCATGATTCTGTCCTCTGCAAGCACAGAACGAGCAGGCTCCTGTTCATTTTCCAGAGGCCAGTTTCAGCAGCAAGCAGCAAGCCACTCTTCCTTCTGGGAGTCCTGACATCCCTTGGATGGCAGAGCAGCTGAACACCTGAGCAATCCTCCTAGCCCTGCATTGCAGGAGCTGGCTCATAAACATGATCTACCAGAGCACATTTGCAATTTTCAGGAACATCCATTATGGAAGCCACATTTCAACCCTGTTGTAATCTCTTGCTCTCAGTGCTATTATAATTTGTTCTTATCTCTTCCTCCTTACATTTAATTTAAGGTTTCATGTCCATGAGTCTCAGGAATTTCTTGGCACAGGCAGTTCCTCCTTTGTATCAGGAAGAGGCATGAATACAATGGTTATAAAAGCAAAGGTAACAAGGAAAGGGGGAGGGGAAAGGTATTAAACCCTAAAATCTCATTAAAGCTTTAACAGCAAAGGTATTTAGACAGGAGCCAGGATGACACAGAGCAAGAGGGATGCAGGGGGTGGTGGTGGGGGGAGGTATTAAACCCCCATTCCCTAGGAGATTTAAAAGCCAATGTTAGGTGGGCATTGTAAAGAAGAGATAAATCCCAGATACCCAGCAGAAGCCTGTCAAACCTTTGTGCAAACGTTTGCTGAAGATTAAAGAACTGAATCATTTGCATGGAGATTGTCTGCAAAGGTCTGCAGGTTGGTTCTGGGGCACAGAAGGGAAAGGAAAGGTAAGGGGTGAGCTCAGAGGGCTGGTGAAGCATTTAGGAGGGATTGAGATGGAGGAGAGGTGGTGAATGGGCTCACGAGGAGTGTGTCCAGCAGATCTAGGGAGGTTCTCCTCCTCCTCTACTCTGCCCTGCTGAGACCTCATCTTGAATACTGTGTTCAGTTTTGGGCTCCCCAGTTGAAGAGGGACAGGGATCTGCTGGAGAGAGTCCAGTGGAGGACTATGAGGATGATGAGGGGACTGGAGGGCATGGCTGATGAGGAGAGGCTGAAGGACCTGGAGCTGCTTAGTCTGGAGAAGAGATTGAATCAATGTTTATAACCATCTCAGGGTTGGGGGTCAGGAGAGGGGATACGTTCTGCTCACTGCAGGAGGAGACTCCACAACCTCTCTGGGCAGCCTGTGCCAGTGCTCTGGGACCCTTACAGCAAGGAAGTTCCCCCTTGTGTTGAGCTGGAACCTCCTGTGCTGCAGCTTCCATCCATTCAGCCTGGAAATGAGGAGGAAGTTCTTCGCCATGAGAGTGGTGAGACCCTAGAACAGGTTGCCCAGGGAGGTGGTCAAAGCCCCATCCCTGGAGGTGTTTAAGGCCAGGCTGGATGGGGCTCTGGCCAGCCTGATCTGTGGTGGGGTGCCCTTGCCCATGGCAGGGAGGTTGGAACTAGATGATCCTTGTGGTCCCTTCCAACCCTGTCTGATTCTGTGATTCTATGCTTCTGTTGTTCCTTGTCCTATCCCAGGGAGCAGTGAGCAGAGCCTGTCCCACTCCTCCTGACCCCCAGCCCTCAGATAGTTATAGACATTGATTAAATCTCCTCTCAGTCTTCTCCAGACTAAGCAGCCCCAGGGCCCTCAGCCTCTCCTCACCAGGCAGTGCTCCAGTCCCATCATCATCCTCCTAGCCCTCCACTGGACCTTCTCCAGCAGATCCCTGTCCCTCTTAACCTGAGGAGCCCAAAACTGAAGGCAGTCCTCAAGATGAGGTCTCAGCAGGGCAGAGGTGGAGGAGAACCTCCCTGGCTCTGCTGGACACACTCTGCTTAATGCCCCCCAGGCTCCCATTGCCCTCTTGGCCACAAGGGCACATTGCTGTGCCATGGATGCTCTCCCCCAGCACTGCCAGCTCCCTCTCCACAGGGCTGCTCTCCAGCAGTCACCTCCCAGCCTGTACTGCTGAAGTTTATCCTCCCTCCCTAGGTGCAGGACTCTGCACTTGGCCTTGTTGAACCTCCTTAGGGGGATGTTCAATGCCTCACTCCCAAACTTGGGACCATCATTCAGGCAGACCCAAGCAGCCCCTGTAGAAGTGCTGACAGGTTAAAAAGGAGAGAAGGAACGAGCTAGCTGGGATGGGATGTCAGCAGCTGGTGAGTCATGGCCAGAAACCTACACACGTGGGCAGATGGCAACCATCTCCCACATCACAGCATGGCAGCAAGGGTGAGGCCAGCAGAGCACTACCCCCAGACTGTGGGTGACGGGCACAGAGTTTCTGTTTACCATATACCTCCTCTCTCTGCTCTGCTCTGCTCTGCTCTGCTCTACCAAAGAGATACAGACAGATAAGGGGAACAGACTGCAACCCAAAGCTGCATCTTTCCACAGGAGGCTGGCCAGGCTAAGTGCTTTCAAAGCCATTTCAACACCATGGCAGCCAAACCTCCAGAACCTCGAGGTTGCATTACAGGCTTCACAGGCTCACAGGATGTTAGGGGTTGGAAGGGACCCAAGGAGATCATCCAGTCCAACCCCCCTGCCAGAGCAGGACAATGCTATCTAACACAGATCACACAGGAATACATCCAGAGAGGACTTGAAAGGCTCCAGAGAAGGAGACTCCACAACCTCTCTGGGCAGCCTGTGGCAGGGCTCTGGGACCCTTACAGCCAAGAATTTCCTCCTTGTCTTGAGGTAGAACCTCCTGTGCTGCAACTTACACCCATAGCTCCTTGTCCTAGGCTTCAGATGTGGCTGTCTTCTTGTTCTCTCACCCCAAAGCAAGATCCTCATGCCCACAACTCCCATCATAGAAACTGAATCATAGAACCAACCAGGCTGGAAGAGACCTCCAAGCTCATCCAGTCCAACCTAGCATCCAGCCCTACCCAATCAACCAGCCCATGGCACTGAGTGCATCACTTTTGACAAGTGAGGTTCCTCCACCTGACATTGACACTTCCCAAGACATCACATCTGTCCCTGACCCTCACAGTGCTGCTGTCTCTGGATGCCAAGCACTCCCTCAAGCTCTCTGGCTACCACAGAGAGCTATCTCCAGAAAACCTAAGCCTTGCAATCACCAAATTGGCTCTTTCAACCAAGCCACTATCTAAGGTGCGCTATCACAGCCCCTCTCTTCCTCTAGGACCTAAGACACCTCCCTGACAGACCTACTTGGAATGCCAAGTCAAGGAGAGGTGGAGCAGGAGAGGATGCTGCAGGTACTTGTTGCTGTCTCTCATCCTGACAGGCAGTTTGCTTCAGCCACTCGTGAGGACATCAGGGAAGGAGCAGCTACATACCATGGGCTGTGTCCTCTTGTTCTCATAGAATCAAGCAGGTTGGTAGAGAGCTCCAAGCTCAGCCAGCCCAACCTAGCACCCAGCCCTGGCCAATCAACCAGACCATGGCACTAAGTGCCCCAGCCAGGCTTGGCTGCAACACCTCCAGCCACACAGACTCCACCACCTCCCTGGGCAGCCCATTCCAATGCCAATCACTCTCTCTGACAACAACTTCCTCCTAACATCCAGCCTGAACCTGCCCCAGCACAGCTTGAGGCTGTGTCCCCTTGTTCTGTTGCTGGTTGCCTGGCAGCAGAGCCCAACCCCACCTGGCTACAGCCTCCCTGCAGGCAGCTGCAGACAGCAATGAGCTCTGCCCTGAGCCTCCTCTGCTGCAGGCTGCACACCCCCAGCTCCCTCAGCCTCTCCTCACAGGGCTGTGCTCCAGGCCCCTCCCCAGCCTTGCTGCCCTTCTCTCAACACCTTCCAGCACCTCAACATCTCTATGGAATGGAGGAGCCCAGACCTGGGCACAGCACTCAAGGTGTAGCCTCACCAGCACCGAGTCAAGGAGAGCTGGAGCAGGAGAGGATGCTGCAGGTACTTGTTGCTGTTTCTCATCATGACACACATTTTGCTTCAGCCACTCATGAGGACATCAGGGAAGGAGCAGCTACATACCAGGGGCTCCCCTGCACACCCACAGTCCTATCTGCCTTACACTGCCCTCTCTCCTTGCTCTTCCTGGCCAGGCTCACTCAGTGCCAAGCAGAAGGCTGCAAGCTTTTAAAACCTCACATCTCCTACCCTGTTTGCCATCTTGCAGCTAAGCCCTTCAAACCTCCCTCATCTCCCAGAGCTTATCAAACCCACTGAAACCCACGGAACACTAAATCAATTCTCCACACAAACACTTTTTTCCCCCCTTCCCCCTTTCTTTCTTTCTTTTCACTTCCCCTTTTCCCAGCTCTGCTTTCTGTACCCAAATTTTCTTGGCAAAGATAACACAGGAGGGGGAAAAAAAAAAGAGGTGAATGAACAAATATTCTCTTTGCCTGCCAAGATAATTTCACTAAGCTGGAATCCGATTTCACTGAGGTATGTTATTTATGTCTTATCTTGAGGGAAGCTGCCTATTAAGTTAGCAGCAAGTGTGTCCTTTTGCTTCTGATATGCTTATTAGCCAGTGAGCAGCAGTCCCTCTAAGTTATTAGGGTGCAATGGGAAATTAATTGGCTAATAACTTTGGAGCTCTGTTTTAATCACGTTGAAGATGGTCAGGGCTGCTCTAAGTGCAGGTAATGGAGGATAGGAGCAGTGTTTAGTATCTGGTATCAGAAGGCAGAAAGGAGGCAAATTGGTGGATGCAGAGAATCCCAGAGGTCACCTGTGTGGGCAGCAGGACAAGGGAGGTTCTTCTGCCCCTGTGCTCAGCACTGCTCAGGACACACCTTGAGTGCTGTGTCCAGTTCTGGGCTCCTCCATTCCATAGAGATGTTGAGGTGCTGGAAGGTGTTGAGAGAAGGGCAGCAAGGCTGGGGAGGGGCCTGGAGCACAGCCCTGTGAGGAGAGGCTGAGGGAGCTGGGGGTGTGCAGCCTGCAGAAGAGGAGGCTCAGGGCAGAGCTCATTGCTGTCTGCAGCTGCCTGCAGGGAGGCTGTAGCCAGGTGGGGTTGGGCTCTGCTGCCAGGCAAGCAGCAACAGAACAAGGGGACACAGCCTCAGGTTGTGCCAGGGGAGGTCTAGGCTGGATGTTAGGAGGAAGTTGTTGTCAGAGAGAGTGATTGGCATTGGAATGGGCTGCCCAGGGAGGTGGTGGAGTCTGTGTACCTGACTTGGAACACCTCCAGGGAGGAGGCATCCACAACCTCCCTGTGCAATCTGTTCCAGTGTCTCACCACCCTCATTGGAAAGAACTTCTTCCTCAGTTCCAGTCCAAGGCTCCATCCAACTTGGCTTGGAACACCTCCAGGGAGGAGACATCCACAGCCTCCCTGTGCAATCTGTTCCAGTGTCTCACCACCCTCACTGGAAAGAACTTCCTAACACCCAGTCTAAATCTCCCCTCCTCCACCTTAAATGCATCCCCTCTTATCCCATCCCTACAAGCTCTTATTAAATGCAGAGAAAGGAAGTGCTGCTGAACCCCTTAGCTGCTAACTCCAGAGGCTGTGTCCCCAGAAAGCAGTCCCCAGAGCAGAAGGAATTACTCCCAAGCATCTCAACTAGGGGATGTTTAAGGTCCATTCTATGACTCTAGGAATCCCCACTCCCCTGCTCCAGGTAACCACCCACAAAAGCCATGTACAAAGTTGGTGCCCTCCTTCTCCAGTGCAGTTCACCTCAGAGAACAACAACCTGCTGCCCTTAGCTTCTGCAGCCAAGCCTGGAGAACAGACTGACAGGCTTCAACCCAGCTGCTGAACTGGGGCTTAGCCCATCACAAGAGAACCTGCCAAGGAGGGTGGAAAGGATGTTCAGGCTGCTTTTTGAAAGCCCTGCAAGAACAAACAAAGTGAAAACCCCAAAGCCAAAACCCATACAAAGGATGCCATTAAGGTAGTCAAAACAAGCTTCACAAGTTAATAAGATGTGGCAGATATTAAAGGTGCTCTTGCAACTTTCATTTGCAAGCCTCCCTCTGCATCAAACACTTCAAACTTGGTCTTTGATGACCTGCTGGTTTCCCACAGCACCCTCAACTCAGCAGCCAAGTTGCATGTGCACAGCAGCAGACTGTGCCCACAGGAGCTCTGTTTTGTCTTGGGGGAGTAGGAGAAGGTCTGATGCATGAAGGAGGAGTCACAGGAAGGGAACACAGGTAAGGCAGGTGGGAGCTGCCCTGGCTGAACTGAGTCTGTCCGAGGCAGTGCCAGATGTCCTCTGCAATGCCACCACCATGCATGCCTGCCCCACTGCTCTGAACTCCTCTGAGGGGAGCAAGGAGGTACTAGAGCAAGGAATGCTGCAGACAAAGCATGCAAGAACAGGACATGGGACTGCTGGAGCAGGTCCAGAGGAGGCCATGAAGCTGATGAGAGGGCTGGGAAACCTCCCCTATAGGACAGGCTGAGAGAATAGGGACTCTTCAGCCTGGAGAAGAGCAGGCTCCAGGGAGACCTTAGAGCAGCCTTCCACTTTGTACAATGGCTTTTTACAAGGGCTTGCAGGAATGGGCTGAAGCTTGAGTAGGACACATTTAGATTGGAGGTTAGGAAGAAATTCTTTTGAGTAAGAGTGGTGAGACACTGGCAGACACCTCCAGAGAGAGTGATTTGCACTGGAATGGGCTGCCCAGGGAGGTGGTGGAGTGGCTGTGCCTGGAGGTGCTGAAGCCAAGCCTGGCTGGGGCACTTAGTGCCATGGTCTGGTTGCTTGGCCAGGGCCGGGTGCTAGGTTGGACTGGAGGAGCTTGGAGCTCTCTTCCAACCTGCTTGATTCTATGATTCTATGATTCAGCTGCTGGCTACAGAGCACCTGAAGCCTGTTGACAAGACTCCTATGGGATCTTCCTTGTGGAAACATCAAGTTCTGCCTGCTCTGCAATAGCAGTGGGCTCTTACTCTCTGCTGGTGGCTTTGGCAATGAAGGTAGGGTTGGGTTTGGGTTACTTTTTAGCATCATTTCAGAATTCACACTCTAGGATTGCTCAGTCCAAACCATTTGCCAGATAAGCTGCTTGGCTCTGGACTGCTTCAGAGATAGGCTCTGAGCCCTTGGGATCTTCAGTCACAAGAGCACTCGAGAGAAGCCCTCAATGGTCTCCCCACAGCAAAGGCTGAGGTGTCAGCATCAGCAGCAAGATGCTGTTAGAGTCTCACCTGGGTTCCTCTGGAGGAATGGAGGGATGCAGCAGGCATTTTACACATCAACTCACAAACCAGTTTTGGGGATGTAAGAAAGGAATGATGGAAGTGTTGAAGCCAAGCCTGGCTGGGCACTTAGTGCCATGGTCTGGTTGACTGGCCAGAGCTGGGTGCTAGGTTGGCCTAGATGAGCTTGGAGGTCTTTTCCAACCTGGTTGGCTCTGTGATTCTGTGTGGGTATTGTGAGCACAGAATTTGCTCTGAGAAGCACAGGACCATGCACTGCTCTTGTCTGGGTTAACTCAAACCCACATCCATTACGATTGCACTGCTGCAATTCCTAGCGTGGACACACAACTGTGCCTACCTAGGCAGGCATGTTTGTACCTGCAGAAGTCTAGCCTGGAGAAGAGGAGGCTCAGGGGAGACCTCATTGCTGTCTACAGCTACCTGAGGGGTGGTTGTGGCCAGGAGGAGGTTGCTCTCTTCTCTCAGGTGGCCAGCACCAGAACAAGAGGACACAGCCTCAGGCTGTGCCAGGGGAGATTTAGGCTGGAGGTGAGGAGAAAGTTCTTCCCTGAGAGAGTCATTGGACACTGGAATGGGCTGCCCGGGGAGGTGGTGGAGTCGCCGTCCCTGGAGCTGTTCAAGGCAGGACTGGACGTGGCACTTGGTGCCATGGTCTGGCCTTGAGCTCTGTGCTAAAGGGTTGGACTTGATGATCTGTGAGGTCTCTTCCAACCTTGGTGATACTGTGATACTGTGAGACTGTGATACTGTGATAGTGTAAGTCATTCCCACACATTTACATGTGTAACTGCTGCCATGCTAGAGGTTGAAATGGTTTAAGCAGCTCAGTTCCTACCTCATTAACCAAATCACTTCACACAGAACCTGTGAGCTAATCAGTCAGGAGGACAGGAAAGTCCACCTGAAACAGCTCTGAGCAACATATACTGCTTGGTGCACGGGTCAGAAACGCTGCAGCCACACCTTGCACATTCTGGGGTGATAAAAAGCAGAGAGATAACATTATTTCCATCGATGAACTCTACCGTACACAAAGCAGCGGCTGCATTGTTCATCAAATGAGCTGCTGTCGTGGTGCAATCATCCCTGCAGCCATACCAAACCCAGCAGGGTGTCAGCTGCAGGAAAAGAGGGAGAGCAGGAAGGAAGAGAAGCCAGATGCAGCACAGAGGCCAGGCAGCCCCACAAAGCGTGGTGTAAGGAGCAATTCATCCCGGTTTGTGGGCACAGAGGCTGCCAAGTGCAGCCAGGGAAACCCCCAGGAACACCACAGGGCAGTGCTGTGTTACATCCTGGTGTCTCTTGCACACAAGGGCCAGGATGGCATTCAGCTGCCTAGACCCAGATGTCTGGTGCCACTCAGGATGCTTGAAGGGACTCCTGAGGGGCTGGAGGATGGCACAGGGACACTTACTGCAGGCTGATGCTCTCCTGGAGCAGCCAGAACTGGTTTGACAGGAGGGTTGGACTTGGTCTCCAAAGGTCCCTTCCAAACTCTACCATTCTGTGATTATGCTTAAACATTTCTGTTCCACTTTACTTCTGAGCTCATCTGCTCACAGCTTCCTCTATCTAGGCAGGAGCCACACATGGATACAGCTGCCTCTGCCTAGGTGATTGTATCCCCCCACAAGATGAGCAGAAACTGTACTGAAACCCATAGGACTGATTTGGTTTGGAAAGATCTCTAGGGTCACTGAGCTCAACCCAACACCACCACAGCCACTAAACCATATCCCCAAGTGCCATGGCCACAGGTTTCTTCAACACTTCCAGGGATGGAGACTCCACCACCTCCCTGGGCAGCCTCTTCCAACCCCTGACCACTCTTGCAGCCATGAAGTTTTTCCCCATCTCCAACCTATCCCTCCCATGGCACAATTTCAGGTCATTTCAGGAACACACCAAGCCCAAGCCAGCTGTGTGCTCCCCTGAGTAAAGAATCAGGTAGCTGTGCTAGGAGAGCTGCATGGTTGAACAAGGAGCTCCTGAAGGAATCTCAGGGAAGAAGGAATCTTACAATCATGGCAGAAGGGATTGGTCACTTGGGAGAACTATAGAGATGTAGTCAGGGCTTGTAGGAAAGCAAGAAGGGAGGCCAAAGCCCTCTTGGAACTGGCAAAGGAAGTACAAGAGAACAAGAAAGGCTTCTTCACATCCATCAGTAGCAAAAGGAAGCCCAGGGAAGGTGTGGGGCAGTGCTGAGCCAGGAGGCAGCCTGAGAGCTGAGGGTGCAGAGAAGGCAGAGCTGCTGAATGCCTTCTTTGCTTCAGTCTTTACACCTAAGGCTGAACTCCTCCATGGACTCCAGACCCTGGGTGAAGGAGAGGAAGCCTGGAGGAGGGAGTGCTCCCCACTGGTCATTGCAGACTGGGTTAGGATCAGTTACACACATTGAACATTCACAAGTCCATGGGCCCTGATGGGCTGCACCCAAGGGTGCTGAGAGAACTGCCTAAAGTTATTGCTCTGCCACTCTCCATCATCTTTGCCAACTGGTGGCAGGCAGGAGAGGTGCCTGAGGGCTGGAGCAGAGCCAATGGCACTGCAGTCTTCAGAAAGGGCAAGAAAGAGCTTCCAGGAAACTCTAGACCAGGCAGCCTCACCTCCAGCCCTGGAGAAATGGTGGAGTGGCTCCTGCTGGAGGGCATCTCAAGGCACTTGGAAGAGAAGAAGGTTATCAGCAGCAGTCAGCATGGATTTACCAAGGGGCAGTCCTGCTTGACTAACCTGAGAGCATTCTATGGTGCCATAACTGAATGGGTAGATGCAGGGAGAGCAGTGGATGTAGTCTACCTTGGCCTCAGCAAGGCCTTTGACACTGCCTGCCAAGGCATTTTAGTGAGCAAGCTGAGGCAGTGTGGGATGGAAGAGCAGACAGTGAGGTAGGTCAGGAACTGGTTACAAGATAGAGTTCAGAGGGTGGTGATCAATGGTGCCAGGTCCAGCTGGAGAGCTGTGACCAGTGGTGTCCCCCAGGGATCAGTGCTGGGGCCAGTCCTGTTCAACATCTTCATCAATGCCATTGATGAGGGCACAGACAGACAGACAGAGTCTGCTCAGCAAGTTTGCTGCTGACACCAAGCTGGGAGGCTTGGCAGAGACAGCTGCAGGCTGTGCTGCCATCCAGAGACCTGGGCAGAGAGAACTGGGAACAGAGGAACCAGATGAAGTTCAACAAGGACAAGGGCAGAGTCCTGCACCTGGGGAGGGACAATAAACTGCACCAGGACAGGCTGGGAGGTGACTGCTGGAGAGCAGCCCTGTAGAGAGGGTCCTGGAGGTCCTGGTGGCTAACAAGTTACCCATGGCACAGCAAAGTCCCTTGTGGCCAAGGAGGCCAAAGGGATCCTGGGGTGTATTAGGAGGAGTGTGTCCAGCAGATCAAGGGAGGTTCTCCTGCCCCTCTACTGTGTCCTGGTGAGTCCTCATCTTGGATACTGTGCTCAGTTTTGGGCTCCCCAGTTGCAGAGGGACAGGGATCTGCTGGAGAGAGTCCAGCAGAGGGCTGTGAGGATGATGATGGGACTGCAGCACAGCCTGATGAGGAGAGGCTGAGGGACCTGGGGCTGCTTAGTCTGGAGAAGAGAAGACTGAGAGGGGATTTGATAAATGTTTATAAGTATTTGAGGGCTTCCAGGATTGGGGGGTGGGGGGGCACAGGCTCTGCTCACTGCTCCCTAGGACAGGACAAGCAGCAATGGGTGCAAGTTGCAGCAAGAGATTCTGCCTCAACACAAGGGGGAACTTCTTTGCTGTAAGGGTCCCAGAGCCTGGCACAGGCTTCCCAGAGAGGTTGTGGAGTCTCCTTCTCTGGAGCCTCTCAAGGCCTGTCTGGATGTGTTCCTGTGTGATCTGTGTTAGATAGGATTGTCCTGCTCTGACAGGGGGGTTGGACTGGATGATCTCCTTGGGTGCCTTCCAACCCCTAACATCCTGTGAGCCTGTGATTTCCTCTTGACCTCATACTAGGGAGAAGGAACCAACACCCACCTCATTGCAACCTCCCTTCAGGGAGCTGTGAAGAGCAATGAGGTCTCCCCTCAGCCTCCTTTTCAGAGCAACCAGCCCCAGTTCCCTCAGCTGCTCCTCCCCAGCCCTGTTCTCCAGACTGTTCCCCAGTTTTGTGTCCAACAGACTCTACCAGTGCCCTTCCCTTGGTCTCACATCAAGAGAACATCAGCCTTCATTACAGGAGAAAAAACCACAACTGCTTCAGAAAGGAAACAGGGAGCAAGGGTTTGCAGTGCTGCTAAAGGTGTAGAACCTGTAACACTTTCACCTTCCAGCATTTTATGCAACTGAGGCTCCCCCCAGACAGAGGAGATGACTTCTGAAATGCAGCTTTACCAGACTCATAGACTGGTTTGGGTTGGAAAGGATCTCAAAGACCATCTAGATCCAATCTCCCTGCCATGGTCACTAAGAGCTCCTCAATCACTGAATTGCTTTGGTTGGCAAAGACCTCTAAGGTCATTAAGTCCAACCATCACCCCAACCCCACCATGGCCACCAAACCATGTCCCCAAGTGCCATGACCACACTTCTTTGCAACACCTTCATGTTTCAGGAGCAGTGTGGTCAGTAGGACAAGGGAGGTTCTTCTGCCCCTGTGCTCAGCACTGCTCAGGCCACACCTTGAGTGCTGTGTCCAGTTCTGGGCTCCTCCAAGCTCAGCCAGGCCAACCTAGCACCCAGCCCTGGCCAACCAACCAGACCATGGCACTAAGTGCCCCAGCCAGGCTTGGCTTCAACACCTCCAGGCACAGCCACTCCACCACCTCCCTGGGCAGCCCATTCCAATGCCAATCACTCTCTCTGACAACAACTTCCTCCTAACATCCAGCCTAGGCCTGCCCTGGCACAGCTTGAGGCTGTGTCCCCTTGTTCTGTTGCTGCTTGCCTGGCAGAAGAGCCCAACCCCACCTGGTTTGGCAGGGGAGTGGGACATGATAATCTTCGGGGGTACCTTCCAACCCCTCACCACTCTGTGACTCCCTGCACCTTTCACATCTGCCCTGCTTCCAGGACTGCCATTAGCCAAGAGAAGGAAGAAGGATTCACACCTCTGATTTTGCTACTTAGCATCTTCATAGGACACAAAGCAACCCCCACAGAAGCCAAACCCAAGAGAAAGTCACAGCTGCACCACCTCTGTTTCCACAGCAATGCTTTATGCCTTGCCAGGACACCAGACAAGCAGAGACTCCCAACAGCATCCACAGGCTCACAGGATGTTAGGGGTTGGAAGGGACCCAAGGAGATCATCCAGTCCAACCCCCCTGCCAGAGCAGGACCACACAATCTAACACAGATCACAGAGGAACACATCCAGACAGGCCTTGAAAGGCTCCAGAGAAGGAGACTCCACAACCTCTCTGGGCAGCCTTTTCACCCTTCCTTTTCTTGAGTATCTTGAAGGCAGAAGCCCAAACCCCACCTGACTGCTGCTTTTATTTCTACTTCTGAAGAGAGGAAGTCAACACTCACCTGGCCCCAGACCTTTGCAGCATCCATTCATCCTCAGAGCTCCCCTACAAACCCAGGGCAGAAGTGGGGAAGCACAACTGCAGCCCTCCTGATGAGTTTATCAGGGTTAACTCTTAAGCAAGTAAAGGCTGGGATGAAAGGCACAGCCCAAGGCCCAGCACAGCAAGACAGCAATATTAGGAAGTGGAAAAATGAGAGTGTGTGGAGCCTCCAAACATGCCTCAGCTACAGAAAAGCTGCAGGGTTTTCTCCTCTCCCTTTCCTGTGTCTTAGATCTTCCACGGGAGAAGAGAAGGAGTAAGGAGGCATCTGTCCTGCCACCAGTCCCCTCTTCCTAGCATAACATCTACCACCACTTCCCCCTTGTCTATCTCCTTCACATAGGATCACAGAAGGGTTTGGGTTGGAAAAGACCTTAAAGCTCATCCAGTTCCAACCCTGTGCCATAGGCAGAGACCCCTCCCACTAGAACAGCTCACTCGAGGTCTCATCCAACCTGGCCTTGAACACCTCCAGGGAGGTTGTGGAGCACAGAATCACCCAATGTGATCAAAGATCACATTGGGTGATTCTGTGCTCCACAACCTCCCTGGGCAACCTGTGCCAGTGTCTCACCACCTCTAACCTGTGCCAGTGTCTCACCACCCTCAACCTGTGCCAGTGTCTCACCACCCTCAACGTGTGCCAATGTCTCACCACCTCTAACCTGTGCCAGTGTCTCACCACCCTCGCTGCAAACAACTTCTTCCTAACATCCAGTCTAAATCTCTCCTCTGCCAGTTCAAACCCATTCCTCCTCATCCTCTCATTACAAGCCCTTGTCAACAATCCCTCCCAAGCCCTCCTGTAGCCCCCCTTCAGACTGAACCCCCTGAGAAGTTCCCAGGCTAACTGCTCAGCTGCTGGATAGCGCAGCTGTACCCACAGCACCAAACAGTTGTGGCAACAGCTCCAGAAGCTGAGCTCTGAGGCTAAAATATGGGAAATTAAGCCCCATTTTGTTAAAGCTGTGAGCAAAGCAGATTCTAAGAGCAAAAGTGAACCAACAATAGCTTTTGAGGCTGGGCTAAATTAGCATCGTGGCGTTATCTAATCTCTCCCCAGAAGTCAAGCATTATGACTAAACCCTTCCAACACAGAGCCTGAAATTTCGATGTCAGAAGTATGTCCAATTGCATTTGGCAAGCCTTAGCCATGAGAGAGGCTGATGATAATTGGATGAGTATTTGAAGTGCTTCATTATTCGTGGAGGAAGGCTAGGTAAAAAGGGTTGTGTTCGTCCCAAGACACTGCAGGGTGTGCGTGATTGGGTAATCACCAATTAGGAATGTTGACAGCACTCTGCCTTTAGGATCAGCCTGCCCAAGAAAGCACCTGGGTGGATGTTGTTGTGCAAAGGCACACACCCATTGCCTGCTGCTTAGTTTATTTAAGCAACCCTTTCAGCAGGGGAAAGGGAGGACACCCCCAAAGGATGGGCATTGATGGCTCAGGAAGTGCTGCTTCTTTGCTCTTCCCCCCCTGCCCTCCAACCCCACAGGGGGGTTTGTCTCAGTAACATTTCTGATGTGTTGGTGCTACTGGTTGTTGGAAACAGAGAGTGGCTCAGCTTGGAAGGGACCTCAGAGATCACACAGTATCACAGTATCACAGTATCACAGTATCACAGTATCATCAGGGTTGGAAGGGACCTCACAGCTCATCAAGTCCAACCCTTTAGCACAGAGCTCAAGGCCAGACCATGGCACCAAGTGCCACGTCCAGTCCTGCCTTGAACAGCTCCAGGGACGGCGACTCCACCACCTCCCCGGGCAGCCCATTCCAGTGCCCAATGACTCTCTCAGGGAAGAACTTTCTCCTCACCTCCAGCCTAAATCTCCCCTGGCTCGAGGTGAGGCTCATCTATTCCAACCTCCATGCCACGGGCAGGGACACCTCTCAATTAGATTCAGCTGCTGAAGGACTCATCCAATCTGGCCTTGAATGTCCCCTAGAGGAAGCATCCACAACCTCCCCAGGCAACCTACTCCTGAGTCTCACCAGCCTCATGCTGAAGGACTTTTTCTTCAGACCTTGCTCTCCTTCAGCTTCAAACCATTGCCCCTTGTCCTGTCTCTAGACACCCTTATGAAAAGTCCCTCTGCAGCCTTCCCACAGGATCCCTTCAGCTGTTGGCAGGTAGCTGTAAGGTCCCCCTTGAGTCTTCTCCTCTCCAGGCTGAGCTGAAATTGGATTTATTTCCTGGTTTACTGTATATAATCTACTGCAGGACAACATCCTTATGGTCCAGGATGGCAATCATAAGGATGTAAAGCAGCACCAACAGCAAAATATCAGCTCCTGGTCACATAGTCTGAGGGAAAAAAACCCACTCTGTCCTTAAACAAACACTGCAAACTCAGACCAACAGAAATCAAAGCTCTTCCCTTCCCTCTGCTCTAAACTGTTGGCACAGGCATGCAGGGAACTGAAAAACCTCAGTGCTTAAAACCTCACAGTTCTGACACCTGCTCACAACAACCAGAAACTCAACATGATAGAGCTCATGATAGAGCAAGGGAAACCTTCCCAACCTCCCCAGACAGGGCTAGATGATACAAACACTGAGTTCCCTTCCCTCCAAACAAGGCTAGAATGCACTGATGGTCCCAAACATTGATTCTCCTTCCCTCCAAACAAGGCTAGGATGCACTGATGGTCCCAACACTGACTTTACTCCCCTCCAAACAAGGCTAGGATGCACTGATGGTCCAAGCACTGCTTCTCCTTCCCTCCAAGCAAGGCTAGAATGCACTGATGGTCCCAACACTGACTTTACTCCCCTCCAAACAAGGCTAGGATGCACTGATGGTCCAAGCACTGCTTCTCCTTCCCTCCAAGCAAGGCTAGAATGCACTGATGGTCCCAACACTGACTTTACTCCCCTCCAAACAAGGCTAGGATGCACTGATGGTCCCAAACATTGATTCTCCTTCCCTCCAAACAAGGCTAGAATGCACTGATGGTCCCAACACTGACTTTACTCCCCTCCAAACAAGGCTAGGATGCACTGATGGTCCAAGCACTGCTTCTCCTTCCTTCCAAACAAGGCTAGAATGCACTGATGGTCCCAAACATTGATCTCCCTCCCCTCCAAACAAGGCTAGAATGCACTGATGGTCCCAACACTGCTTCTCCTTCCCTCCAAACAAGGCTAGGATGCACTGATGGTCCAAGCACTGATTTCCCTCCTCTCCAAACAAGGCTAGAATGCACTGATGGTCCCAACACTGAGTTCCCTTCCCTCCTTTTTATTTCCCTTATCATCACAACACAAAAGCCAACCTGAAAGTTTTGTCTTCTGCTAGAAACCAGAGCAATTTGGGAGGAGATGCCCAACAGGGCTTCCATACCTACAAAAGAACCACTCCAAACTCCTCTTGAACCACTTGCCTGTTCCAAACATGTGAAATATGAATTCAGTTTCTTATAAGCAGCAACACATCATTTTTTTTCCCCTGTTGTTTCTGCAGCTCTCATTTTCTGGCTTGTATCCTATTTAGCCTGTCCTGTGGCACTGAGAGCAGTGCAGCATTTCCTCTGAGCCCCCCCTCCCCCTTGCCTTGCCCTCTCCCCCTCCATGTATCACAGAGGATGATGTTTTGATGAAGCATCACACATGGCCCTCAAGATAATGGCTTCAATGGGAAACACTTAAAAGATCATTTTTCTCTCTTGTATTGACTGCTTGTGCTGCTCTGAGCCAGGAAGGGCTTTCATTTTTTATGTAAGCTTTAAGACCCTGAGGGCTCTCTGAACTGCTCACCAGGGATCGATTTTCAGGTGGGGAGAAGGGGCCTGGCAGACCCTTAGTGTTTGGAGCACCTGCAGTGTGTCCAGAGCAGGGCCAGGAGGATGCTCAGAGGCTGCAGCAGCTCTGCTATGGGGACAGGCTGAAAGAGTTGGGGCTGTGCAGGCTGGAGCAGAGGAGGCTCTCAGGTGACCTTCTTGTGGCCTTCCAGCATCTGCAGGGGGCTACAAAAAAGCTGGGGAGGGACTTTTTAGGCTCTCAGGGAGTGCCAGGACTGGGAGGAATGGAGCAAAGCTGGAGGTGGGGAGAGTGAGGCTGGAGGTGAGGAGGAAGTTGTTGAGCATGAGAGTGGTGAGAGGCTGGAATGGGTTGCCCAGGGAGGTGGTTGAGGCCCCATGGCTGGAGGTGTTTGAGGCCAGGCTGGCTGAGGCTGTGTGCAGCCTGCTCTAGGGTAGGGTGTCCCTGGGCATGGCAGGGGGGTTGGAACTGGCTGCTCCTTGTGGTCCCTTCCAACCCTGACTGATTCTATGATTCTATGCTTCTTCCCCTTGCACGGCTGACAAGGTTGGGCAAACCTACACCATGCTGCTTCCTACTTGCTTGGGATTTGTGGTGAGAATTCCCACACAGTGTGATAGAGCCAGTAAAATCAGGAGTGGGGGGGAAGGGTTTTCAGAAGCAGAATAATCACTGCTGCTACTGCTGGAGATAAACAGCACTGGGAGCTGCTAAGCAAAGCAGTCCCTGGCACTGGGGCAGGAAACCACTGCCCCGTGACAAGGGTTTAACACCCAGAGTTTGTTGCAATTACATCCAGGCAACCTAACAAAACAAAGCCATTGGATGGCACCAAATATTTCCAATTCAGCATTGCAACACTGATTTCCTAATGACAGCACAGAGGAGACTTGTGGGGTGTGGAAGGAGGCAATCCATCAGTTGCTCCCCAGTGACACACTCACGGCAAGCGCTGGGCACTGCACTTTCTGCGCCACCGCCAGTGACTGGGAGCCATTTCTTAGGCAAGGAATGCAAAGGGCTTGGGTGTGGTGCTGGGAGATGCTGCTTGTCTCTCCCCATCTTCCTCCTTGCAGCAGGAGCTGAAGGCAAGCCACAGGTTGCTGTGCTAGGACTTCAGTCCCCCCCTGACTGGCTAGGGCTGGGTGCTAGGTTGGACTGGATGAGCTTGGAGGTCTCTTCCAACCTGGTTGATTCTGTGATTCTATGATTCTGATCCATGCCTGTGTCATGTAGCTGGGGACAGCTCTACCTGCAAGGTG
This sequence comes from Pogoniulus pusillus, assembly GCF_015220805.1. Lineage (NCBI taxonomy): Eukaryota > Metazoa > Chordata > Aves > Piciformes > Lybiidae > Pogoniulus > Pogoniulus pusillus. Next base: position 3,979,419 of record NC_087297.1, read on the forward strand.
CCTCACATTAAAAGGGTTTTTACCCTTTGACCCTGGGCTGTGTGGGAGCACAAGCATGGGGTGTAATTAAGAGGAATGGGGTTTTTAATGGGTGACTTAAAGAACAATTAGATCCACGTTTGACTGCCAGTCACACTTAACATGAGAACCCCACTGGGGTCTAAGGGGGAGAATTAATCATAGAATCAAAATTGTTTCATCATCATCATAGAATCATCCTAGAACCATCACAGAATCAAGCAGGTTGGAAGAGACCTCCAAGCTCAGCCAGCCCAACCTAGCACCCAGCCCTGGCCAAGCAACCAGACCATGGCACTAAGTGCCTCATCCAGGCTTGGCAAGAACACCTCCTCTGGGCCACAGAGACTCCACCACCTCCCTGGGCAGCCCATTCCAATGCCAATCACTCTCTCTGACAACAACTTCCTCCTAACATCCAGCCTAGACCTCCCCTGGCACAAATTGAGACTCTGTCCCCTTGTTCTATTGCTGGGTGCCTGGCAGCAGAGCCCAACCCCACCTGGCTACAGCCTCCCTGCAGGTAGTTGCAGGCAGCAATGAGCTCTGCCCTGAGCCTCCTCTTCTGCAGGCTGCACACCCCCAGCTCCCTCAGCCTCTCCTCACAGGGCTCTGCTCCAGGCCCCTCCCCAGCTTCATTGCCCTTCTCTGGACACCTTCCAGCACCTCAACATCTCTCTGCAATGGAGGAGCCCAGAACTGGACACAGCACTCAAGGGGTGGCCTGAGCAGTGCTGAGCACAGGGGCAGAAGAACCTCCCTTGTCCTGCTGCCCACACTGCTCCTGAGCCAGCCCAGGATGCCATTGGCTCTGCTGCCCACCTGGACACTGCTGCCTCGTCCTCAGCTCCTCTCTCCCAGCACCCCCAGCTCCCTCTCTGCCTGGCTGCTCAAGTCCATCCCACTGCAGTTAACACAGCTGTGCTCATCTACCTCATCCTCATCTTATGAACACAACTGCTCTAATCTTTTCTCTTACCTTCACCTTTTGAGCCCCTCACAAAGGGAGAGGTGATTCATGGAAGCACAAGGGCCAGTGTCTCTCTCCTCCACTGAGTGCCTGCTTTGCAGAGCACAGCAGTGTGCAGAAACAGCAAAGACTGCTCCTCTGGAATGAGCCTGGGTACCAGATGGGCACAGCTGAGTTAGCTAGAAGCAGGATAAACGAGTCCAGGTGGAGCACTGCTGCAGATTGCTCTGAGCACCTGAGCCAGGCCAGTGTTTGCTGTACAGCACTGTGCAGTGCAAGGACAGGGTGGGAAGGTGACTGTGAGCCCACTGCTTTCCTAAAGGATGCACCCCTACAGAGCATGCCACAGTGAGTAACTACGAGCTCAGCTAATGCTCTCCAAGTGCTGCAGGAGCCCCTCGGGTCTCTGAGGCAGTCACTGAGGTGCTGGAGCAGCTCCAGAAATGGCAAATGAATCTGGTGAAGGGTCTGGAGCACAGGGCTGGTGAGGAGCAGCTGAGGGACCTGAGGTTGGTTAGTGTGGAGAAGAAGAGGCTGAGGGGAGACCTCATTGCTCGCTAAAGCTCCCTGAAAGGAGGTTGCATTGAGGTGGAAGTTGGCCTCTTCTCCCCATTGAGAAGTGACAGGACAGGGAGAAATGGCCTCAAGTCACACCAGGAGAGGTTTAGGTTGGACATCAGAAGACAAATCTCCCCCAAAAAGGTGCTCAAAGACTGGCACAGGCTGCCCAGGTTGATGGTTGAATCCCCATCCCTGCAGGTGTTCCAGAGCGGCAGAGATGTGGTGCTGAGGGACATGACTTGGCACCAGCCTTGGTATAGTTGGAGAGTGGCTGGATTGGATGACCTTGATGGGTTGTTTCCAACCAGAACAACTCTATGATTCTATGGCAGTGCCTAGAAAATTGTCCAGACAAGGTCAGAGACAACAGTGCTGGAGGAGTCCTACAGACCCAAGCTAATGCACACACCACAGCTGATTGGTGATTCAGAGACTCAGTGAGAGAGACCAACACCAGTGAGACTCAGAGCATCCTTTCCACTGATGTCAGGATGAGTGGAAGCATCATCTGAGACAGTTCTAAACTGTGCTGCCTGCTTAACTGCTCAAAAAGAGCTCCCCATAAACAGCAGGCAGAACCCCAAGGATGTATGGGGGGAAAGAGACAAGCAAGAAAGTAACATGGCTTGAACTGGACAGGTTAAAAATCACTTGTGAGCTCCTTCCAACAGGGACAGGGAAGTGTAGATGAAAAAGCAATGAAGACACAGCAATGAAAGAATCCAAGTGACAGGAGCAGAGTTGATGCTTTGAGCAGAATGGGTCCAGAAGAAATTTATTCAAGGACAGGAGTCAGAGTTGTAGAGTAGGGGGAAAGAAAGACTGAGAACAAAAGGCAAAGGCAAAATAGCTCTTGGCAGGTGACATCTCTCTGCTTATGGCATTTCAATGATCTGCAGCCCAGTGAGGTTAGAGATGTCCACACAAGAGGACCTGGTGGCACTCCCCTGGCCAACACCAAGTGCAGGTGTTACGTGCACTATGAGTGCAGATAACCTCTGGCTCCTAAACACTTCCCACCATGGGGCTCTTCAGCCTGGAGAATGCTTGGAGGAGACCTTGGAGTGGCCTTCCAGGATCTGAAGGAGGCTCCAGGAGGGCTGGGGAGGGACTATTGACAAGGTCTTGTAATGACAGGAGGAGGAGGAATGGGTTTGAACTGGCAGAGAGGAGATTGAAACTGGATGTTAGGAAGAAGTTGTTTGCAGTGAGGATGGTGAGACACTGGCACAGGTTAGAGGTGGTGAGACACTGGCACAGGTTGAGGGTGGTGAGACATTGGCACAGGTTAGAGGTGGTGAGACACTGGCACAGGTTAGAGGTGGTGAGACACTGGCACAGGTTGCCCAGGGAGGTTGTGGAGCACAGAAGCACCCAATGTGATCAAAGATCACATTGGGTGATTCTGTGCTCCACAACCTCCCTGGAGGTGTTCAAGGCCAGTTTGGATGAGCCTTTGAGTGGTCTGGGCTGGTGGGAGGTGTCCCTGTCCATGGCAGGACAGTTGGAACTGGATGATCTTCAAGATCCCTTCCAACCCAAACCATTCTGTGATTCTATGAATCCACTTTCTAAGTGATCAAAGATCACATTCTGTGCTTCTGTGCTCCACAACCACCCTGGAGGTGTTCAGGACCAGGCTGGATGAGGCCTTGAGCAACCTGTTCTAGTGGGAGATGTCCCTGCCTATGGCAGGGGGTTGGAACTGGCTGAGCTTTGAGGTCCCTTCCAACCTAAACCATTCAATGATTTCCTCTGCAGCCTTTGCAAACACATTTCTAAGTGCAAGCAGGCTTGCACACATGAAACCCAGCCAGAAAGCTGATCATTACCAGAAAGAAGCAAGCCAGAAATTGGAATCTATATCCTAAAGCTCCAAACACACCCAAGAGGTGGCCTGGTGTTGACAGTGAAACTAGGAGCCAAATGTTTACTCCTGCTCTCAGGTACGTGCTGGATGCCAATTTGCCTAGCAACTCCACTGCCATTTGTGAATGTAATGAAATACAAACAGTTTATGTGGGAGCAGCACCAGAACCTGCTGCTAACTGCTCCTGCGTGCAAGGTCTGAGCAGGGCAGAAGCTAAACCAAACCAGCTTCAAGGCTGTGGTTCAGAAATGGCTGCAGAGCTGTGCCCAGGCCAACCTCATGGCATTCAACAAGGCCAAGTGGAAGGTCCTGCACCTGGGTGGGTGCAATGCCAAGCATATCTCCAGGCTGGGTGGGGAACAGCTGACAGCAGCCTTTAGGAAAAGGACCTGAGGGTCTGGGCTGATGAAAAGCTCAGCAGGAGCCTGCAGTGTGAGTGCAGCCCAGACACAACCCTGTGCTGGGTGCAGCAAGAGCAGTGTGGGCACAGGGCAAGGGAGGGGATTCTGCCCCTTGGCTCTGCTCTCCTCACACCCCACCTGCAGTCCTGGGGGCAGTTCTGGAGCCCCCAGCACAAGCAGCACATGGAAGTGTTGGAGCCAGTGCAGAGGAGGCCACCAAGATGCTGAGAGGGCTGCAGCAGCTCTGCTGTGAGGACAGGCTGAGAGAGTTGGGGCTGTGCAGCCTGGAGAGGAGAAGGCTTGGAGGAGACCTTGGAGTGGCCTTGCAGGATCTGAAGGGGGCTGCAGGAGGGCTGGGGAGGGACCATTGACAAGGTCTTGTAATGACAGGAGGAGGAGGAATGGGTTTGGAGGGGCAGAGGGGAGATTGAAAATGTATGTTAGGAAGAAGTTGTTTGCAGTGAGGGTGGTGAGAGACTGGCGCAGGTTAGAGGTGGTGAGACACTGGCACAGGTTGCCCAGGGAGGCTGTGGAGCACAGAATCACCCAATGTGATCTCTGCTCACATTCTGTGCTTCTGTGCTCCACAACCTCCCTGGAGGTGTTCAGGACCAGGCTGGATGAGACCTTGGATGACCTGTTCTAATGGGAGATGTCCCTGGCTGTGGCAGGGGGGGCTGGAACTGGATGAGCTTTGAGGTCTTTTCCAATGCAAACCATTCCAGGGATCTCTGAGCCATACTGACAATATGGCTATGGATTCCCTTCTCACCCCTCAAGAAAACTGTTTGCTACTCCAGAGGACTACCAGCCTCAGAGACAAGGAACTGAAGCCTTCAGCTTTGTGCCATTCCTGAATGCAGACATTTATTCCCCTGAACATTTCCATCCACACTGTCATAGAATCATAGAATCATAGGCTGGAAAGCAGCTAGGAGGAAAGGGACCTGGGGGTACTGGTAGATAGTAGGCTGAAGATGAGCCAGCAGTGTGCCCAGGTGGCCAAGAGAGCCAATGGCATCCTGGGCTGGCTCAGGAGCAGTGTGGGCAGCAGGACAAGGGAGGTTATTCTGCCCCTGTGCTCAACACTGCTCAGGCCACACCTTGAGTGCTGTGTCCAGTTCTGGGCTCCTCCATTCAAGAGAGAAGTTGAGGTGCTGGAAGGTGTCCAGAGAAAGGCAACAAAGCTGGTGAGGGGCCTGGAACACAAACCCTATGAGGAGAGGCTGAGGGAGCTGGGGGTGTGCAGCCTGCAGCAGAGTAGGCTCAGGGCAGAGCTCATTGCTGTCTACAGCTACCTGAAGGGACATTGTAGCCAGGTGGGGTTGGGCTCTTCTCCCAGGCAACCATGAACCCCTGCAGTACAAAGTTAGCACATCCACTTTCTCCAGGGCAGTGCAGGTGCAGAGTACTCTCACAATCCTCTGCCTTGATTTTACTCTCATTTTGCACCTTCCACTGCAAAACCTTTGAATGAGTAGAAAACAGGTTTTATTTTCCAAGCAACTAATACCCAAACCCACTTCTGCTGAGACTTAGAAGAGGAAGACCTAACTCCATGGCCCCTTGCAGCTGTGACTCACCACCAGCTGCTGCTGATCAGACGATGGGAGAACCTGCTAATCTCATCGGGCTACTTCTTCCACCGAGTCACCAGCCACAAGCAGCAGCCACCACTTGCTGACCTTGCAGGCTAACCCTGCAGGACTGAGCTTCAGAATAGTGACAGCAACAGGACTGCAGCAAGCTTGCAAGAAAGCAGCTTGTTCAGAAGGATCCTCCTGGCTTCCAGTCTGTGCCCAAGGCACTTTGTTCTGTCACTGAGCATCACTGACAAGAGCCTGGTCACATCCTCTTGCTCCCAACCATAGAATCATAGAATCAACCAGGTTGGAAGAGATTTCCAAGCTCACCCAACCCAACCTAGCACCCAGCCCTAGACAATCAACCAGACCATGGCACTGAGTGCCCCAGCCAGGCTTGGATTCAACACCTCCTGGCACGGTGACTCCACCACCTCCCTGGGCAGCCCATTCCAATGCCAATCACTCTCTCTGACAACAATTTCTTCCTAACATCCAGCCTAGACCTGCCCTGACACAACTTAAGGCTGTGTCCCCTTGTTCTGTCCCTGGGTGCCTAAGAGCCCAACCCCAGCTGGCTACAGCCTCCCTGCAGGGAGCTGCAGACAGCAATGAGCTCTGCCCTGAGCCTCCTCTTCTCCTTCTGCTCTTGCTGAGCATTGATCAGATCCCCTCTCAGGCTACTCTTCTCCAGGCTAAACTGCCCTAGGTCTCCCAGGACATGCTCTTAGGGCATCCTTAAAGAGATGCTCCAGGCCCCTCAGCATCTCTGTGGCCTCTGCTGGACTCTATCAGTGTACTTCCCTGCTCCAAGCTCTCCCTTCTCCTTGCCACAAGACCCTGCAGCAATCAAGTGATGAAATAGAGAAGGTGAATAACTAGGTGAGCAAGCCAGGATAGGGAACAAAGATCAAGCTGAGGCTCTGCCAACTTCTTCTGCTTATTTCCCCCCCTCCCAGGAATGTCTCAACACATTAAAACCCTGTGTCTTGGGCCACTGAGGCTAACAGAGCTGGCCCAGCTGGTGCATACCATTGGCATCTGTGAGGGAAGCTTCCTCCTTGCAGCTGGCACACAATGTCTGCTCTCCAAGGGTGAAAGCCTGCTGTAGCCTGCACCTATTGCAGTGTCATGGTTACTTCAAGCAACCACCTCATTAGGCTTGCAGGTTGTTACTCTAGAAAGACCACCAACGACCTCCTGAGATGCCATTTGGGAAGGTGGATTCAAACAAAGAGGGTGGAAACCCTGGAGGTGTTCAAGCAAAACCTGGATGAGGCACTTAGTGCCATGGTGTAGTTGATTGGCCAGGGCTGGGTGCTAGGTTGGACTGGATGAGCTTGGAGCTCTCTTCCATCCTGGTTGATTCTATGATTCTATGAAATAAAGATGCCACAAGACCCACATGAAAAAAAAAAACCCTCCCAGTGCTCACTCATCAGAAAAGTTTGTGTTTATTTCTTTAAACACCACGTGGCAGCAGTCTGAGAGCTACTATCCAAGGTGAGGAGGGAACATGACAGAGCTGCCCTTGGAAAGATATCCCAGAGAGAGTCCTCAGAACTCCACAGCAGACCTCCAGCTGAACCAGAAAGCTCCAGCACAGAGTTGCAACCTGCAGAGGTCTGAACTAAAGGCCATGCTGGGGGTCTTGTTTTAGTCATAGAACAGTCATAGAATCAAGCAGGGTGGAAGAGAGCTCCAAGCTCAGCCAGTCCAACCTAGCCCTGGCCAATCAACCAGACCATGGCACTAAGTGCCCCAGCCAGGCTTTAAATTGTGGAGCTTTGGCAAAGCTCTGGAGCAGTTCAAGGCAAGGTTGGATGTGGCACTTGGTGCCATGGTCTAGCCTTGGGCACTGTGGTAAAGGGTTGGACTTGATGATCTGTGAGGTCTCTTCCAACCTTGGTGATACTGTGATACTGTGATACTGTAATCGGTGCTGACCCACCTTATTCATGGCACGTCCTTGGAGGTCTACCAAGGCTTACTCACAACTGCCAATAAAGGTCAAGGGCAGCCTGAGCATTCTCCTAACTAATTCTTTGCTCTTGATGCAAAAAAGAAACCCTCAGCAACCCCAAAAAAAGAAAGAATTAAAAAAGCCAGTGTCCTAACTGGATCCAAGTGTGTGAAATTTAATTTCCCTCAGGGCTGAGTGTGAAGATTGGGTAAGAAAACTGGGACACGAATGGATTGGTTCATATGAAAACCTGAAACAGCCCTGGGCAGAAATTTGGAAGTATTGTGAAATACTTTGTAAGAAGAATCCATCTTCATATGCAAGGGAGTAACTCGAGATGGGAGATGGAGCAATGCAAACAGATACCCCAGAAGGTTCTCCAAAGAAAGGTTTCTCCTGATACCCTTCCCAATCCCTGGAAGGCAAGGATCAGTGCTGGACCCAGTGCTGCTCAATATCTTTACTGATGATCTGAACCAGGGGATTGAGTCCAGCAGCACTAAGTTTGCAGATGACACCAAGCTAGGAGCAGGTGTGGAGCTGTTGGAGGGTAGGAGAGCCCTGCAGAGGGACCTGGCCAGGCTGGATGGGTGGGCAGAGGCCAAGGGGATGAGATTGAACAAGGCCAAGGGCAGGGTTCTGCACTTTGGCCACAACAACCCCAAGCAGCACTACAGGCTGGGGACTGAGTGGCTGAGAGCAGCCAGGCAGAGAGGGAGCTGAGGGTGCTGGTAGAGAGGAGCTGCAGAGGAGGCAGCAGTGCCCAGGTGGGCAGCAGAGCCAATGGCATCCTGGGCTGGCTCAGGAGCAGTGTGGGCAGCAGGACATGGGAGGTTCTTCTGTCCCTGTGCTCAGCACTGCTCAGGCCACCCCTGGAGTGCTGTGTCCAGTTCTGGGCTCCTCAATTCAAGAGAGATGTTGAGGTGCTGGAAGGTGTCCAGAGAAGGGCAATAAAGCTGGGGAGGAGCCTGGAACACAAACCCTATGAGGAGAGGCTGAGGGAGCTGGGGGTGTGCAGCCTGCAGCAGAGGAGGCTCAGGGCAGAGCTCATTGCTGTCTGCAGCTGCCTGCAGGGAGGCTGTAGCCAGGTGGGGTTGGGCTCTGCTGCCAGGCACCCAGCAACAGAACAAGGGGACACAGCCTCAAGTTGTGCCAGGGCAGGTTCAGGCTGGACGTTAGGAGGAAGTTGTTGTCAGAGAGAGTGATTGGCATTGGAATGGGCTGCCCAGGGAGGTGGTGGAGTGGCTGTGGCTGGAGGTGTTGAAGCCAAGCCTGGCTGGGGCACTTAGTGCCATGGTCTGGTTGGTTGGGCAGGGCTGGGTGCTAGGTTGGGCTGGAGGAGCTTGGAGGTCTCTTCTGGCCTGGTTGGTTCTGTGATTCTGTGAAATTCAGTGCCATGATGCCACAGTGACTTGGATAGAACTCACTAAGAGTCTGAGTGCTTTGAACCCATGAGAAAGACAACACTGCTGATACTGCTGATGGCAGAGATATCTGCCAGCTGATACCCACAGGATAAAAGCTGAACACCTTCCCATTTAGTTCTGCCAGTCAGCTGAGGATGTCTCTGCTGGGTGCACAATGGCTTTGGGTAGATACCACACAGACAGTGTGAAGGCTGAGAAGAGCCAGCAATGCTGACTCCAAGCAAAGAGTTCACCCTGCTGCAAGACAGGAGAGCAGGCTGCTCAGAGCCCAGCATCAGAACTAGCAAGCTTGTGCCACCTGCCCTTGTAAGCAGAAATCCTAAGCCCTCAACCCATTTTCCACAGCCTCTTTAGTGACTGCAGGGAACAAAGGGACAGCACAGATGTGCCTCAACTCTCAGGGGAGAAGGGTTTCATGGCACAGCTTTGTCTTCTATCTGTCTTCCCTGGAATTAAAAAGCTGAGCAGTGAAAAAGTGCCCAGAAAGGTCCTCCTTTGTCAACCTGCATTTGCAAATTAAAGTATGTTTTAGGATCTGGAGAACAGGTCTGGTGAGGAGCAGCTGAAGGAACTGAGAGTGCTTAGTCTGGAGAAAAGGAGGTCTGAGGGGAGACCTCACTGCTCTCTACAGCTCCCTGAAAGGAGGTTGCAGTGAGGTCGGGGTTTGGCTCTGCTCCCTGGTAAGAAGTGAGAGGACAAGAGGAAATGGCTTCAGTTTGCACCAGGGGAGCTTTAGGTTGTACAGTAGAAGAAACAACTTCTTCCTTGGATGGGTTCTCAAAGACCTGCACAGGCTGCTCAGGGAGGTAGTGGAATTCCCATCCCTGGAGGTGTTTCAAAGGGGCAGAGATGAGGGAGATGGTTTAGCCCCAGCCTTGGCAGCACTGAGAAGCATTGGACTTGGTGATGCTAAACAGCTTCTCCAACTGAACTTAGTCTACAAGTCTATGACAAGTCATTTGAAATGTACTCCACTGAGGCATTTAACAGCTAATGCCAACGTTTGCAGGCATCACCCTGCAGATCTAGTAACCCAAAGCAACCCAAAAGCTGTTGAAGAGGGCACAAGCTAGTTCCAAGCAGAACAAATTCCAAAGCCACAGAACTCCTCTCAATCTCTGGATGACTGACATGGACACATCAGTAACTACTGATCAATGCTGGTGAAACAGGAGGAACAATCTGTGCATGGGCAAATGCCTCAAGGTCCTAGAGTCCTGGTGAAGGCTGCCCAGAAGGACACCTGCCCCTTCCTCAGGCATTTAAAGACAATCACCATCTCTTTCAGCAGACTGAGCTTACAGCAGGCCTACCTGGTAGATAAACTGATCCTAATTTCCCTTCCTTGAAGCCTCATTCTGGCAAATAATGGTCAGGTCATACCTTGAGTGCTGCGTCCAGTTCTGGGCCCCTCAATTCAAGAGAGATGTTGAGGTCCTGGAAGGTGTTTGGAGAAGGGCAGCAAGGCTGGGGAGGGGCCTGGAGCACAGCCCTGTGAGGAGAGGCTGAGGGAGCTGGGGGTGTGCAGCCTGCAGAAGAGGAGGCTCAGGGCAGAGCTCATTGCTGTCTGCAGCTCCCTGCAGGGAGGCTGTAGCCAGGTGGGGTTGGGCTCTGCTGCCAGGCACCCAGTAGCAGAAGAAGGGGACACAGCCTGAAGCTGTGCCAGGGCAGGTCTAGGCTGGATGTTAGGAGGAAGTTGTTGTCAGAGAGAGTGATTGGCATTGGAATGGGTGCCCAGGGAGGTGGTGGAGTGGCTGTGCCTGGAGGTGTTGAAGCCAATCCTGGCTGAGGCACTTAGTGCCATGGTCTGGTTGATTGGCCAGGGCTGGGTGCTAGGTTGGGCTGGAGGAGCTTGGAGCTCTCTTCCAACCTGCTCAGTTCTATGATTCTATGATTCAGCTGCATGAGACCATCTCTGAGCCACAGTTTCACTGCTGGCTACAGAGCACCTGAAGCCTGTTGACAAGACTCCTATGGGATCTTCCTTGTGGAAACATCAAGTTCTGCCTGCTCTGCAATAGCAGTGGGCTCTTACTCTCTGCTGGTGGCTTTGGCAATGAAGGTAGGGTTGGGTTTGGGTTACTTTTCAGCATAATTTCAGAATTCACACTCTAGGATTGCTCAGTCCAAACCATTTGCCAGATAAGCTGCTTGGCTCTGGACTGCTTCAGAGACAGGCTCTGAGCCCTTGGGATCTTCAGTCACAAGAGCACTCGAGAGAAGCCCTCAATGGTCTCCCCACAGCAAAGGCTGAGGTGTCAGCATCAGCAGCACGATGCTGTTAGAGTCTCACCTGGGTTCCTCTGGAGGAATGGAGGGATGCAGCAGGCATTTTACACATCAAGTCACAAACCAGTTTTGGGGATGTAAGAAAGGAGTGATGGAAAATGATCCCTGCAAGCTACAAGTCGTTACCTGGTATCATTTAAGGAAGCTTTTTATTGCAGAGTACTCTTTCCAACTCCTACTCTACTACTGCTCAGGGAGGAGAAAACAGAGAGGTACAAGATGAGAGGCCACTGAAGCCAAAAGGAGAAGGAAGAGCACACATGCTGCAAAGCAGAGACTGCTCTGTCAGGATCGGTCTCCCTCACACCAACAGGTCACAGTGGCTCCAGAGCTGCTGGTTGGGATATCACCCTTCAAAATCTCACAAAGAAAGATGACTCTGGTACCTGGCCCACAGATGAAAGGTTCCTTTTAGGCTTCTGGCCCTCAGACTACATGTAATACGAGTCAGGAGCCTAATGACTTTCATGTCTCAACCTGTTAGATGCTGCAGCCTGCAACCTATCCCTTGACTCATCCCTGGAGCAGTGCTCTTTCAGGCAAGATAATCAAGACCTTCTTTTTCACAGGCAGAAAGCTTCAGGAAGCTTCAGCTCACCCCACGATGTCTATGAGACCCTGCCTTGGTCTTGATCTCCTTCACACATGTGGTATCAGTAGAAAAGAAAACAGAATCACTGAAAGGTTTGGGCTGGAAGGGACCTCTAAAGGTATCACAGTATCACAGTATCATCAGGGTTGGAAGAGACCTCACAGATCATCAAGTCCAACCCTTTTCCACAGAGCTCAAGGCTAGACCATGGCACCAAGTGCCACGTCCAGTCCTGCCTTGAACTGCCCCAGTCCAACCCCCTCTGCACTCAGCAGGGACATCCTCAATCAGATCAGGTTGCCCAGAGCCCTACTGAGCCTCACTTTGAATCCCTCCAGAGATGGGGCCCCAACCACCTCCCTGGGCAACCTGTTCCAGTGTTCCACTACCCTGGTGGTAAAGAACCTGTTCCTAACACCCAATCTAAAACCACTCTGCTCTAGTTTGAAGTCAAAACCATGGAGCAACACTGACCAATAACACTAACAAAGTCAGACTGTGGGTCCAGACTGACTGGGTCCAGCTTTGAGCAATCATTTATATTAAGGTCCAAATATTAGTGGAGAATTTGTACTCAGCACTCACCAGGCACTCACAGAATAAATGACAGAAGGGTTGGGAGCAACCTCCAGAGAAGGTCAAGCTCAATGCACTGTCAAAACAGGATCACCTAGGGCAGGTCACAGAATCATAGAACCAAGCAGGTTGGGAGAGACCTCCAAGCTCATCCAGTCCAACCTAGCACCCAGCCCTGGCCAACAAAGCAGACCATGGCACTAAGTGCCTCATCCAGGCTTGGCTTCAACACCTCCTGGCATGGTGACTCCAGCACCTCCCTGGGCAGCCCATTCCAGAGCCAATCACTCTCTCTGCCAACAACTTCCTCCTAACATCCAGCCTAGATCTCCCCTGGCACAGCTTGAGACTGTGTCCCCTTGTTCTGTTGCTGGTTGCCTGGGTCATAGAGGTCATAGAGGAACACATCCAGATGTGTCTTAAAGGTCCTTAGGAGGAGATCTCTCTGGGCAGCCTGCTCCAGTGCTCCAGCACCCACACAGCAAAGAAGCTTTTGCTGTCATATAGACACATACACAAACCTCAGTGGAAAAAAAAGAGTTATGGTGATATCTCAACAGACAAAACCCAAACTACTCTATCATGATTGCTTCCTGCCAGTGTCTTGACATCCAAAGGAGTTCACTGATTGCTATTTTTGAAGCTGCTCATGTTGATTCCAACACTGATTCTCCCAGGATGGGGACTCCATCACCTCCCTGGGCAGCCTCTTCCAATCCCAGACCACTCTTGCAGCAAAGACATTTTTCCTCATCTCACAGAATCATAGACTGACTGAATGGTTTAGGTTGGAAGAGATCACAAAACTCAGCCAATTCCAACTCCCCTGCCATAGGCAAGGACATCTCCCACTAGAACAGGTCACTCAAGGACTCATTCAACTTGGCCTTGAACACCTCCAGGGAGGTTGTGGAGCACAGAATCACCCATCAAAGATCAAAGATCACATTGGGTGATTCTGTGCTCCACAACCTCCCTGGGCAACCTGTGCCAGTGTCTCACCACCCTCACTGCAAACAACTTCCTCCTAACATCCACTTTCAATCTCCCCTCTGCCAGTTTAAACCCATTCCTCTTCCTCCTGTCATTACAAGACCTTGTCAATAGTCCCTCCCCAGCCCTCCTGGAGCCTCCTTCAGATCCTGGAAGGCCACTCCAAGGTCTCCTCCAAGCCCCTCCAACCTAACCCTCCCCTGGCACAATTTCAGGCCATTTGCTCTCATTCTATCACCTGATACTAGGAAGAAGAGCCCAACCCCCACCTTCCTGCAACCTCCTTTCAGGTAGTTGCTTCATGCCAGTGTCTTGACATCCAAAGGAGTTCAGTAATTGCTCTTTTTGAAGCTGCTCATGTTGGGGTGGGGGAAATCAAACAGTAAACCCTCAAGTTCTGTAAGGAGCTGGGAATTCCAGATCCTAATAGCTATGCTGGAACTATTCACTCATCAAGGGGTTCAAAAGACACCTCCCGTCAGAACCCAAACGCAAACGCATGTCAGGACAACTTGAAACAGGATGGCTGCAGCTCAAGAGTTTGGGTTTTGCTGTAAGTTGTGTCTGAAGAGCTTTACCATGTTGAATGTATTAAGCTGACTTTGGTACTACAGGCAGAGCTCCCACTTTCAAGTGCCACGCCAGTTCGATCGCGCACAGAATGCATTAGGCTGAAATCCCAGCTCCACCGTACACACTCAGGGAAGGCATTTCAAGTGTTTCTTCACTTCAAAACAACAGCAACAAAAAAGCAACGTGCTGCCCAAGTGAGCTTAGCATGGAAGCAGAGGCTGCACCTACTAACAGCCAAAGCCTCTCACGCTGCGCACACACCAGCGGCAGACATCATCACTGCTCCGGCTACCGAGAAAACACAAAGTAAGCACAACTCCAACAGCTCAACACAGGCAGGTCCTAAAATGAGCTCTCCAAAATAACAGACTGGGTGTTTGAAGAACAGCTCAAGTGTTTTCCAGACACTGTTTCAGTCTCTGCTGGCAGGCCTGCACTTTGGCACGGCTTATGTTCAGATGGAACTTCTTGTGTTCCAGCTCGCGCCCGCTTCTGCCTGGCTTCTACTTCCCTCTGCCTGGCTTTCCCTGAGGAAGCTGTCATCAGGCAGGCCATGTGCCCAGCTCCTTCTCTTTACTGTTCCTTTCTTTACTGTTCTCTTCCTGCAGCCTTGTCAGCTCCTGGTGTCACTACTCCAGTCCCACCTAAGGTTGTGCAGGCAGCACCACAGTAGTGCCAGTGGGACCCACGGCTTACAACACCACCGCATCTCACCCAGCGTGGAAGGGTAAAGCAGAGCTGTGGGATCAAGAAACTCCAAAGCTTCCTCCAAATGGAAAGGGCATGAAAGTCACACCACCCTCCTTCCAGAGCAGGGGCAGCTGCTGAAAGGCAAGGCACAGGCTAACATTGTGGACACACTCAACACCTGCTGGCTGACAAGCAGCTAAGCAGCTCTCGGAGTTGCAGTGTCCCTGCACTGTTTATCTGCTGTCACTGACACCCAATATCCACGCCTGCTGTGTTCAAGGCACTGCTGTGGAATGCTGCTGGCCTCCTAAAACTCCACTCTTAGTTCTAGATTCAGAGAATGGGTCAGGTTGGAAGGAACCTCAAAGATCACCCAGTTCCAATCCCCCTGTCCATGCACAGGGACACCTTCCACCAGCCCAGCTTGCTCAAGGCCTCATCCAACCTGGCCCTTGAACACCTCCAGGGAGGGAGCAGCCACAACCTTCCTGAGTAACCTGTGCCAGTGTCTTACAACCATCACTGTGAAGAATTCCTTCCCAATCTCCAGCCTAAATCTCCCCTCCTCAAGCTTCAATCCGTTTCCCCTCACCCTGTCACTACAAGCTCTTGTAGAAAGTCCCTCTCCAGCTCTCCTCTTGCCCTTTCAGGTACTGGAAGGCTGCTCCAAGGTTTCCCTGCAGCCTTCTCTTCTCCAGGCTGAACAAGCCCCAGCTTCCTCACTCTGTCCCCATACTCTACTCGGGCACGCAGAAGTTTTCCATCTGCTTGAGAGCAGTGAGGTAGCAGAGCCCCAAATGTTTCTCTCAGAAGGTGTGTGAGAGTTAAGAGCCTAATTACCCAAAAAGTCCTACCATTCTATAAAAAGCATTCAGTTAATGCTGTCCTCTATTATTTGCCACATACAACCTTGCCTTTACCTCAGGTGACTCCTCTGAGATCACACCTTGAGAGTCCAGGAGAGCAGCCACCGCTCCAAAAGAAACAACCCAAGTACCCCAACACCTCCACCTTTGGACCTAAAAGCAGTATTGCTACAGGTTCTGAATGGAATGAGCCCCAGAATGGGTGCCCTGGCAGGAAGCCAGAATTCTAGGTGGTGGGAAGTTAAGTGCTCTTCCTTCTCCACTTCATTTTTAGTACATCCACATGGGATTTGCAGAGGCGCCGCTCGCCTCCGGAGCAAGCCTCTGAGCTGCTGCGAACACAGAGAGACCTCATTCGCTTCTGAAACAACAGGCACTAGATTGATCACTCTAAGAGAGCCCCAGGACATCCCAGCACGAAGTGGAAGGAAAGGAGTTGCCAAAGACATGCAGAAGAAGCTTTTGAAAGTTACCTGGAGTCAGGGTATTTGGTAAGCGTGGCCAAGCTGCTGGTGTACATGTGCCCACCCACGTCAATGTGAACGGGTGCGTTGGATTTTGTGAGCTGGGCTGGAGTGGGGATGCCTTGATTGTTCAATGGAGATGCAGGGGATCTAGTGATCAGAGGTCTTGACATATTGGGCCGACTGTCCTGTGAAGAGATAGACCTGGGTTAATGATCTCCTTCAGAAACCTCACGGAAAGCCACAGTCTCCAGCCAACGGCGCTGCCTCATCGTCTCGGCTCATGATTTTTATCTTGGCAAAGCCCAGGCGAGTGTTTGGCAGTTTTAAAGCTCGATGCAGCTCTCAGAGTCTTGGCTGGCTGGGTTTGGAGTAGGCACCGGGAGGAAGAACGCCGGGAAAAGCCCCAGAAAGCAGAAAGCACCTTCAGTGGAGCGAGTCCCTCCTGAGCACTGCTGGGACAGAGAACCCACACAACGACCACAGCAAAAAAAAAGCTCATTCCTCTACTTAAGAGCAGCTAAAAGCTCTGACAGAAAGAGCTGCAGACAGAAAGACAGAGACCAGTTACTATTTCCCTTAATCAAGGCGACCCCAAGTAGACTTCCTGACCCTCTCCCAAGCCCTTGCTCGCTGCCATCCGATCAGGCCAGAAATACAAACCCTCAACTCCTCCATCCTGCACACTCTTCTCCGGGGTTCCCAATTCACATAGCACGGCAACGGAAGCAGAAACACCTGGACTAGCCAACTGCTCATGGACTGCAGACCACTGGACCTCGACAGCCTTTGAGAAAGACATTTTCCATTTAAAAGTTGTACGTCTGGCGAGGTGTGCCCAGGGAGCCCCGCGGAGCCTGCAGGTCCCACAGCCGGAGCCGATGCTCTGCTTGCCGGAGCCGACTTTTAGTCACAAAGGCAGAGATGGAAACGCCAGCAAAGAGCAGAGGCAGGCTGTGTGGAGCGGGTGGGGCAGGGCAGGGCAGGGCAGGGCAGGGCGAGCTGCTGGAGCCAGTAAGGCAGGCTGCTTTCAAAGCCAGGGATTAAAATAGCCCAAGCGCTTGAGAGCGGTTTGCAGACAACCCCGCTTTCCAACCGGAGCTACGCTCCGTGCGGCTGGGATCTTCCCGGGGATGCCCTGAGAACTCAAAAGGCCTTTGCAAATGACTTAAGTTTTACATTTAAAAGGTAAGCAAAGCAAGCGAGAAGTCAAGGTACACTTCAGCACAAAACTCTCTTTGTTCTCTCCACACGTTTTGGGTTGGTTTGGGTACGGTTGGCGTTGGGTTTGGAGTCAGCGGCGAAAGGCGATGCGTTGCTTGGGAACGTCACGGGATGGTAGGGGTTGGAAGGGATCTCTCCAAAGAGCATTCAGTTCAACCCCTCCCTGGCTGCTGCCAGAGCAGGAGCACCTAGAGCAGACCACACGGGAAGGCATCCAGGTGGGTTACGAACGTCTCCAGAGAAGGAGGCTCCACAACCTCTCTGGTCAACCAAGCCGGCAGGAGCAGAGCATGACCGCAGGGGGATGTTGAGTAGCAAAGTCCACCCCAAACCCCACTTCTCCGTTTTTCATGGCTGTTAAACCATAAAGGCAACAGGAGCCAGGTAGATGTCGAAGTGAAATGATTTACAGACCAAGGTTGCACAACAAATCCCAAGCAACACATAACAAGAGGCATCCATAAACCACAAGGTACTCAGCTCATTTTCTCTCGTACGCAAAAGCCGTCCTGAGCCCAAATGCTGACAAAAAACAAAAGGCATGGACTAAAAAAAACACCTAGTTCAGATGTTGTGGAAGGGAAGGGTTGGATTTCTCCTGCTTCTTTCTGAGCAGAAGTTAATATAAAGCTGCAGAAATACCATCCTGGCAATTGCCTGGGGAGCTGCCCGCAGCGCACTGCAGACAAGTCCAGGCAAACTAAGGTACACACGCTATGCAAAACTAATGTCTGCTGTAAATGCTCTGTGGTACAACCACCACCCAAGATGCTACTGATCTGCAGGGTGATATTTAGGAAAATAATGAAGAAGGAAAAAAAAAAAAACCCAAACAACAACTCAAAAAAAAAAAAAAAAAAGAAGGTGAAAATAAGAAGGCAAAGAACGGGACAAAGTGGGGAGGGGAGAAAAAGAACAGTGGATGATTAGCAGGAGGTAAGCAGTGGCTATGAATCATAGAATCAGCCAGGTTGGAAGAGACCTCCAAGCTCAGCCAGTCCAACCTAGCACCCAGCTCTGGCCAATCAACCAGACCATGGCACTAAGTGCCCCAGCCAGGCTTGGCTTCAACACCTCCAGCCACAGAGACTCCACCACCTCCCTGGGCAGCCCATTCCAATGCCAATCACTCTCTCTGCCAACAACTTCCTCCTAACATCCAGCCTAGACCTGCTCTGGCACAGCTTGAGGCTGTGTCCCCTTGTTCTGTTGCTGGGTGCCTGGCAGCAGAGCCCAACCCCACCTGGCTACAACCTCCCTGCAGGGAGCTGCAGGCAGCAATGAGCTCTGCCCTGAGCCTCCTCTGCTGCAGGCTGCACCCCCCCAGCTCCCTCAGCCTCTCCTCACAGGGCTGTGCTCCAGGCCCCTCCCCAGCCTTGCTGCCCTTCTCTGGACACCTTCCAGCACCTCAACATCTCTCTTGAATTGAGGAGCCCAGAACTGGACACGGCACTCAAGGAAGGGAACACATTTCAGTGCTTAAAAGCAGACAAGCAAGCCTGGAAAAGAAATGATCATCCCCAAAAGGTTGAAACCAAAGTGAAAAAGAATAAATTCTGTAACTTCTGTGAGGAAGACAGCAGCACCTTCCTCTGCAGGCTTCTCTCTGGCAGAACAGCCCAGCTGTGTTGCAATTGAGCAGACTGCAGCAGCACTGAGCCTGTAATAGTTTTTCAATTGGACACATTCTCCTCTACACCCTGCCTGGGGCTGCCAGGCAGCAAATGAACAGATTTGCAGGGTTAATATTGTAGTTAGGCTGGGACCTCATTCAGCAGAGCAGCGACAGCACTGCCTGCCTTCAACGCTCCAAGAATGTGTAGTATAAACACCACTGCCAGGGTGGGAGGTAGGTCAAAGGCAAAAAAAAGAGAGAGCCCCCAAGACCCTCAAAATAAACCACAAGAAAAGGGAACCAGTTTCTAAATCCAGCTCCTAACCCAGCTGCCCTTCACACTGCTCTTAAAACAGCCAAGCCACAGAAAAGGCTTTCCATTAAAAACTTCTGCTACCTTATTTCATCCTCTTTCAACATTCTCCCTTCAAGTCACCTGCATTTACTGTGCCTCGAGAAACAACACATCTGCTGGGTGCTTAGATATTAAATACCATGATGCCAGCCTTGCTCCAGCCTTAGCACATTTCCCTGGGTACAGCCAGCTCACTCCTGCCTTGCAGACCACTTTGAAATGAAGCATCTGCTCTTCCTGCTGCAGTCACCTCAGATAAATGAAAGCAGGAATGGGATGCAGAGAGCTGGGCTTAAGAAAATCCCAGTTTCTTTGGTGTGCTGCATGCCACTAGTGGAAGCACAGCCCAGATGATCACCATCATCCAATTGTTTGGGTTAGAAAAGACCTTTCAGATCCTTGGAGTCCAACCTTTCCCCAGCTCTACCAACGTGAGGAGTGCTCTGGCATTTAGCAGATCAGAGCTGAATCACTGCATTAGTTAAATCACTGCATGGGTCAGCTATGGGAAGGCTAAGAGAGGGGCAGAGAAGTCTGAAGAGAAGCTTGTGCAGGGTTACTGTAGAGGTGGAAGTGAAGAAGCTTAGGTATAAAGCAGTCAGAACAAGGCACTGCTGGTAAATCAAGCTGCTAGCACCCAAAGTCATCAGAAAATACAACAATGACAGAAGACAGGAACCATGGAAGGAGAGAAGGGAACCGTGGAAGGAGAGAAGGGAATCACAGAAGGAGAGAAGGGAACCATGAAAGGAGAGAAAGGAATCACAGAAAGAGAGAAGGGAACCATGAAAGGAGAGAAAGGAATCACAGAATGAGAGAAGGGAACCAGGGAAGGAGAGAAAGGAATCACAGAAGGAGAGAAGGGAATCACATAAAAGAGAGAAAGGAACCAGCGAAGGTGAGAAGGAAACCATGGAAAGAGAGAAGGGAATCATGGAAGGAGAGAAGAGAGTGACAGAAGGAGAGAAGTGAACCACAGAAGGAGAAAAAAGAATCATGGAAGGAGAGAAGGGAACCACAGAAAGAGAGAAGGGAACCATGGAAGGAGAGAAAGGAATCACAGAATGAGAGAAGGGAACCACAGAAGGAGAGAAAGGAATCACAGAAGGAGAGAATGGAATCACATAAAGGAGAGAAAGGAACTAGAGAAGGTGAGAAGGTAACCATGGAAGGAGAGAAGGGAATCATGGAAAGAGAGAAAGGAATCATGGAAGGAGAGAAGAGAGTGACAGAAGGAGAGAAGGGAACCACAGAAGGAGAGAAAGGAATCATGGAAGGAGAGAAGGCAATCATGGAGGGGAATTACGGCAGGAGAGAAGGGAGCCACAGGAGAAAAGGGAACCACAGGAGTGAAAGGAATCATGGAACAAGAGAAGGGAATCACATGAAGGAGAGAAAGGAACCAGAGAAGGTGAGAAGGAAACCATGGAAGGAGAGAAGAGAATCACAGAAAGAGAGAAGGGAGTCATAGAAACTAATCTTGAGAGGATCCAGCAGGCTACAGAGAAGAGCTGATGACAAAAACCTCTTCAGAAGCCTTCCTTGGTGTGTGTGGTGCCAAGCAGGTGAGACCTGCACCACGGAAGGGTTTACAGCACCAAGGTTTACAGCTCAGCCATGCCTGTTCCCACATGGGGGACAAGAGAGGTTGCCATCTGCCTCAGGAAGCTCCCCAGCTCTGTTCATGAGTGGGACACAAAGCACAGGCTGGAAGAGCAGCAACCTTCTGATCCATCAGCAGCTCCTTTTGATCTTGCTGCCTTTCACTCTCAAACATTTTGATGTCTAACCTATAAAAAGAGAAAATAAGCAAGGACAGGAAATCCCAGGGTTTATACCACAGCTCTTGTGGACCCAAAGACATCCAATAATACCCTGCCATACATTTTTTTTTCATTATTAGTGCTCAAAGATATTTTGTTAGAACAAAAAAGGAGTCCAGAATGAATTTGTTACTGGAACTATGTACTCAGAAGTGCTCACACCTGCACAGGTCAAAGGCATTTAGGTCACCTAAAATGGGTCAGTTTTGGCCCAGCATGCAAAGCCATTGCTCTGTCAGAGCAGTTTGGGGCTCCTCTACTTTCTCACTGCATTTGAAGGATTCTTTCAACAGCAAATAGGTGCTAGGCCCAGGTCTTCTGAGTGTGTCTGAACCTGCTTCTCATGCTCTGCTCTAGGCTCCTGTGAGCTCCACAGAAGCCAACACAGCCCTGCCTGCAGTCCTGCTCCCTGGGATTCACCCAAATCCTCACTCCATTCTGCTAAAGGAGGGTTCAGGATCATGGGGGAGAGCTTTCAGATCACTTCTTCACCCTTTTTCTCCTACACCATCTTCTCCCTAACTCCACTCCAGAAGATTGCTTCCACTCCAGAGTAAGCCTTTACATCTAGTTTGAAAATCCACAGCAGCTCTAGGGCAGATGTGCCCCCAGGCAACTGGTCTGCCAAAGCAAAGCAACACAGGAACCATGGCACTCTGCTGGCAGCAAGTGGGAGAAGCAAGAGCTCTCTGCACAGCAAAAGCAAGAGCTCTCTGCAGAGCAAAAGCAAGAGCTCTCTGCACAGCAAGAGCTCTCTGAGGAGCAAGAGCTCTCTGCAGAGCAAAAGCAAGAGCTCTCTTCAGAGCAAAAGCAAGAGCTCTCTGCAGAGCAAGAGCTCTCTGCAAAGCAAAAGCAAGAGCTCTCTGCACAGCAAAAGCAAGAGCTTTCTGCACAGCAAGAGCTCTCTGAGGAGCAAGAGCTCTCTGAGGAGCAACAGCAAGAGCTCTCTGCAGAGCAAAAGCTCTCTGAGGAGCAAGAGCTCTCTGCAGAGCAACAGCAAGAGCTCTCTGCAGAGCAAAAGCTCTCTTCAGAGCAAAAGCAAGAGCTCTCTGCAGAGCAAGAGCTGTTAGTGTGCCGCTAAGTGTGCGAAAATCAAAGAGACAGGAGGCTTCCTCCTCCCCTCAAAGTGTTTGCTCACCTCAGCCTGGTGTGATTAGCAGTGGCTTCGGAAGTGTTATTTAGCCTCTGTGGTCAACTAAAGTCATTCCAGTTCCCTCCTTAAGCCAGCAACCCTTGACAAAGGCCAGGCCAGTACAAGACAACCTGAGCTGGCTCACAGAGGGACCGACAGTCAAGTACAAACCCTCTACTTGACTCACTGGGCTGTGAGGATCATTTCAGGTGGCAGGTCAGGACATTGCTGGCTTGGGTTATTACAGCCAACCTCTCCCCTGGGGGCCAGCTCAGCTCAAGCAGCAATATGGACACATATATATGGCTGTAGCCTTGTACCAAATTCTCAGATGTTTCTTGTCCAAGGAACATTTACTGCTGAGAAACTGAAAGCTACACATATCAAACTCTCTTGGATTACAGCATCACAGAATGGGAGGGGTTGGAAGGGAGCTCTGGAGATCATTGAGTCCAATCCCCCTGCCAAAGCAGGATCACTTAGGGCAGGCTCCACAGGAACGTGTCCAGGTGGGCTTTGGAAGGCTCCAGAGTGACCTTTCTGGGCAGCCTGCTCCAAGGCTCCATCATTCTTCAAGAAATTCCTCCTCATGTTTAGATGGAGCTTTCTGTGTTCAAGTTAGTGCCTGTTAGCCCTTGTCCTGTCACTGGGGCACCACTGAATAAAGACTGGCCCTGTCCTCTGGACAGACATCCTGGAAGTATTGATCAGCACTGATGAGATCCCCTCCCTCAGTCTGTCCTTCTCCAGACTTCAAAAGCCACAATCCACTTAGTCTTTCCTTGTAAGAGAGATGAAGGCTCTGAGGTGACCTTTTTGTGGCCTTCCAGTATCTGAAGTGGGCTACAAGAAAGTTGGAGAGGGACTTTTTAGGCTGTCAGGTAGTGATAGGACTGGGGGGAATGCAGCAAAACTAGAAGTGAGTAGATTCAGATTGGATGTTAGGAAGAAATTCTTCCCCATGAAGGTGGTGAGAGCCTGGCACAGGTTGCTCAGGGAGCTGGTGGAAGCCTCATCCCTGGCTGTTTTTAAGGCCAGGCTGGATGTGGCTCTGAGCAACCTGCTCTAGTGTGAGGTGTCCCTGCCCACAGCAAGGAGGGTTGGAACTGGATAATCCTTGAGGTCCCTTCCAGCCCTGACAATTCTGTGGTTCTGTTTCAGTCCCCTCAGTATCACAGTGGTCCTGTGCTGGACTCTTTCCAGCAGCTCCCTGTCCTTCTTGAGCTGAGGTGCCCAGACCTGGATGCAGTACTCCAGGTGTGGTCTCACCTGGGCAGAGTAGAGGGGAAGGAGAACCTTCCTCAACTTGCTGGCCATACTCCTGATGCACCCCAGGATGCCTTCTTGGCCATCAGGGCACATTGCTGGCTCCTGGTGCTCCTGTTGTCCACATTCTCTAAGGACAGATGGGGACAAGCTTATCTTATCTAGTCCAGACCTCAGAAGTGATAACCACGCAGTGACTTCTCCTAAAGCCTCCAATCTGGCTGTACTCAGCATCTTTCCCAACAGATAGCCACAGAAGAGACAGCAACAGCTGGCACAGCAGCCAGCACACACCACCAGGAAAGCCTCCTCTGAACACATACAACCCAGAATGAAGAATGAATGCAAATAAACTTCAGAAGCTGGAGACAAATCCCTTTCCCTTCAGCACGAAGAAGAAACCATGGACAGCCACAGGACCAGCTCTGAAATAAACAGGAGGTTGATGCTTGGGGGTGGTGCCTGTGGGATATGAAAAATTCCAGACCAAGTCCCTCACCCAAACCAGGCCTCAGATGTGTCTCCTGCATCAGTGCTGCCATTCTAAGGATGCACTTTCTCAAACCCAACATTTCAGTATGAGCAGGCAAAACCCAATCGCGACCATGTCTCACCACAAGGCTTAAACCAGGTCACCCCTAGCTTCTGTTTGACTCAGCAAAAACAGGCACCACAACAAAGAGGCTGGAGAAAGCCTTTATTCACCATCAACAATATCAGTACAGCAAAACCAGCACTTCTGGAGGCTGCAGGCAGAGGCAGGTGTTCGGGAAGGCCAAGTGCTCAGCAGGGGAAAATCCCCCCCCAGGCACCTCTATGGGCTGGCGATGTCCTCACACAGGATGCTCTGGCTCTGGCACGCTGCATCCACTGATGACATGAGGTTGTGCTGGTCCCTCAGAGCACTGCAGGGAGGTCAAAGATGACCACATGCACCACACAGAGTGTGCAAGCTGCATCTTGGTCCCTCATGTTGCGTGTGCCTTTGCGGTGCCTTCTCTTCACCTTCGCTCTGAAGAAGCCAGAAGCACAAAGAAGCTGCAGGAGCTCCTCAGGTGTGAGCACATCCATGTGCTTTGGCTTCTTCACCCTTAGGCTGATGGCTGGCTGCTGTCTGAGGATGTGGTTGTGCTGTACTGGTGCCACTGGGCCTGCAAAACAAAGCAGCAGCACATCATTTTCCCCACTGACCAGCTCCTCACGTTCTGCCTTTCCCCACCACAGCCCACCTGCTCTAACCCTCACAGCTGGGAGCTTTATGACTGCTGACTCTGACCATCACCAACAACGTTTGTGAAGCAAAAATCCAATGCAATTGTGTTTGAGTGCCACAGGAGACACAGGCCCAGACCACTGGCAGCTGCCATCTGGTGCCACAGTAAGCTGAGATACCAGGTCTCCTGAGGCTCAGCAGCAGCACTTCAACTGTTACTTTGGAGGAAAAGCCTCACTTGAAATCCAGAATCTCTGCCAACATGTGACAAAAGGTCCAATTATCCTGTGGCAGACAGGCAAATGCAATGCAGAGCTTGAGAAGCAGAAAGGTATCACAGAATCACAGAATGCATCAGGTTGGAAGGGACCCTCAAAGGCCATCTCCTCCAACCCCCCCTGCAGTCAGCAGGGACAGCCCCAACTAGATCAGGTTACTCAGGGCCCCATCAAGTTTTGCCCTTGAATGCCTCCAGGGATGGAGCCTCCACCACCTCTTTGGGCAACCTGTTCCAGTATTTCACTACCTTCATTGTGCAGAACTTCCTCCTGATGCCCAACCTAAGTCTGCCCTGCTCCAGTTTCTTCCTAATCTCCAGTCTCAGTCCCTCCTCTTCCAGCTTCAAGCCATTGCCTCTCATCCTATCACTCCAAGCCCTTCTCAACAGCCCCTTCCCAGCTTTCTTTTCCTTTCAGGCAGTGAAATGCTGCTCTAATGCTGATTTCCTGAGAGGCTGAGGCCCTCAGGCCAGCAGAGCACCTACCCAGCAGCTGCTCCATGCTCCTAGCACATGTGCCATACTTGCAGCACTCAGCACCATTTGCAGCAATGCCTTTTAGAAAGGAGCATGTCTCAAGGCCACAGAGACACACAGAGGGGTCCATCACAGCCAGGGTGTGAGGTACAGGCCAATCCCCTCCCTGGAGCTGCCAGGAGCTGTGTCAGGATGGCTCCTGTATGCTGCAAGAGCCCACATACAGACCAAGCCTGCCAAGGCGACAGTGAACCTCTTGTCACACCAGAGAGACTACAGCAGGGGTGCCTGGAGCACTTACCTGATGGGACAGTTTGAACTGCTCCATCCTCCTTGTCCAAGGGCACTGAGCCCAGGCCCTTGAGAGGGAGGTCTCCAGCTCCACATCCTGCTTGCAGCCTCCTCCTCGAGATGCTGGAGTTGCTGAGCACATGCACCTGCTCAGTGCTCAAGTGCTGGAGCGTTTGTGGTTGTGTTTCCTGGGCAGAAGGAGCCTTGATGGGATTTCATCAGAGCTGAGCAGGACCTAGGATAAATGCCACAGGTGCAGAGAACCAAAGGGAAGGCAAGGGGCTGAAGGAAGCCAGGTGGTTGAGCTGGATGGAGAGAGCTGCCTACCTGGAGATGCAGGGCAGTTAATAACACCCTTGGACAAGAGCTTGAAGACACTTTGAGGCTTCCAGTGTCCTGTAGCTGAGTCTGCAGCACACAACAAACTTCAGCAGAACAGCTCTAACCACACCTCCATCAGAAACTGGCCACTGGGACCTTGGGAAATGTCTCAACTGGATTAAAAGGATGTAGAGCTCAGGGCAGGAGTGAAAAGAGGACATTTGCCTCTACTGCTGTGGCACTAAAGACGAGTCCAAAACCTGGGAAAGGTCAAGTCTGCAGAGGCAGGATCTTGCCCTAAGCCTGGAAGCTGCAGCCAAAAGTGAAACACCTCCCTGGAGACATCCTGTACATCTGAATTCCTTAGGGAAGATTCACTCAGCCCTCTGCTTCTTCGGGTAAGCAGTGCTGAGGCCAGCCCCAGTGCTTTCATTCACCACCTTCAGGCCCTGCAAGTGAAGCTTTGCTCTTCTGCACTGCCTACCCATCTCTTGCTTGGGCCAACTCAGTGGTAAATGCAGCTGCCAGGACTCAACTCGAGCCCCTAACTCCAGGAAGGTCTTTGGCATCCATTCCACTGCCCACCCCACTGAACAGAAGCCCACACATCACTTGGGGGTCCAGCCCAGACTCACTCTCCCCAGCACCACACACTTCCCCTAGCCATGTCAGCTTTCCTGGGGGAGGTAGACAGCTTCTATGGTCTTCAGATGTGCTGATTCCATCCCTGCTCAGTACAGCAACTGTTTCATCTACATGCAAAACTGGATTTGAGAGCTGCTCCCAGTTCCTGCACGGCACAGCACTGCCCACCTGGCACTGGGTAATCACAGGCTGCTCAGCCCAGCAGGCAGCAGGCACAAACATCCCCTAGCCACGCTGGAGGATGTAGGGTTTAGGCACAGGACATTGGACTGAAGGTCAACAGAGCTGCTGTAACTGCTTATTAGGAAGAAGTTCTTTCCAGTGAGGGCAGGGAGACACTGGCACAGGTTAGAGGTGGTGAGACACTGGCACAGGTTGCCCAGGGAGGTTGTGGAGCACAGAATCACCCAATGTGATCACACTGGGTGATTCTGTGCTCCACAACCTCCCTGGAGGTGTTCAAGGCCAGGTTGGATGAGCCTTTGAGCAGTCTAGGCTGGTGGGAAAGAAAGACTGAGAACAAAAGGCAAAGGCAAAATAGCTCTTGGCAGGTGACATCTCTCTGCTTATGGCATTTCAATGATCTGCAGCCCAGTGAGGTTAGAGATGTCCACACAAGAGGACCTGGTGGCACTCCCCTGGCCAACACCAAGTGCAGGTGTTACGTGCACTATGAGTGCAGATAACCTCTGGCTCCTAAACACTTCCCACCATGGGGCTCTTCAGCCTGGAGAAGGCTTGGAGGAGACCTTGGAGTGGCCTTCCAGGATCTGAAGGAGGCTCCAGGAGGGCTGGGGAGGGACTATTGACAAGGTCTTGTAATGACAGGAGGAGGAGGAGGAATGGGTTTGGAGGGGCAGAGGGGAGATTGGAACTGGATGTTAGGAAGAAGTTGTTTGCAGTGAGGATGGTGAGACACTGGCACAGGTTGAGGGTGGAGAGACACTGGCACAGGTTAGAGGTGGTGAGACACTGGCACAGGTTAAAAGTGGTGAGACACTGGCACAGGTTGCCCAGGGAGGTTGTGGAGCACAGAAGCACCCAATGTGATCTCTGATCACATTGGGTGCTTCTGTGCTCCACAACCTCCCTGGAGGTGTTCAAGGCCAGCTTGGATGAGCCTTTGAGTGGTCTGGGCTGGTGGGAGGTGTCCCTGTCCATGGCAGGACAGTTGGAACTGGATGATCTTCAAGGTCCCTTCCAACCCAAACTATCTTATGTCTCTAATGGAGTCCTATGAGAGGAGCCCTTCCAGGCCACTTGTTCCACCAGAAGCTTGTTGATTCTGCATCAGCTGCTACCCAAACCAGCAAGAAAACTGACTTAGGAGCAACCAAAAAGAAGCAGAACACCCCAGCCTGAGCCTTCTCTAACTGGACAAGCCCAGCACAAAGTATTTCATGGCATGCATGGAGAAGCACCTGAGTGACCTTCACTCAGCCTTCTTTGTTCTCACAGGTTTAAGGAAGCCTCTGCCAGATGCTTCAGGAACTACTGCAAGCCAGTAAGTGCCAAGAGATCCTTCAGCCTCAGCAGAGAAAGGCTGCAGCCATTGTGGGCACTGCCTCCAAAAAATAAAGGAATACAAAGCAAAACCAACAGAAATGCTATTAAAAGGGTGAGCAGTCTTGGGGAAAGAGGCTGCCAGCTCTGAAGAGCCTGCAGCAGCTGAGAGAAAAGTCTTTGCTGCTGCTGCTGCTGCTGCTGCCCTGAGGACAGCTTCATTTACTCGCCTTAAACCTGAAAATAGGTCACTTTTCCTTCTCTTCCCTCTCAGGTAGCAGAGACAACACGAATTTACCTGCAATTCACAGCAAAGCCAAGCACACACAGGGGCCTTCACCTCTTGGCAAAGGACAGAGGTGACAGAGCAGCCCTCCTCTGCAAAAGGCTCCATTCATTGCAGCCAGCAGCACCGCTCCAGATGCCCTGGACCATCTCATCCCTGCTCCAGCTCCTTTGCAGGCAGCTTGCCTGTGTACTCACAGTATCACACAGTATCACAGTATCACAGTATCATCAGGGTTGGAAGAGACCTCACAGATCATCAAGTCCAACCCTTTACCACAGAGCTCAAGGCCAGACCATGGCACCAAGTGCCACGTCCAGTCCTGCCTTGAACAGCTCCAGGGACGGCGACTCCACCACCTCCCCGGGCAGCCCATTCCAGTGTCCAATGACTCTCTCAGGGAAGAACTTTCTCCTCACCTCCAGCCTAAATCTCCCCTGGCACAGCCTGAGGCTGTGTCCTCTTGTTCTGGTGCTGGCCACCTGAGAGAAGAGAGCAACCTCCTCCTGGCCACAACCTCCCCTCAGGTAGTTGTAGACAGCAATAAGGTCTGCCCTGAGCCTCCTCTTCTCCAGGCTAACCAATCCCAGCTCCCTCAGCCTCTCCTCGTAGGGCTGTGCTCAAGGCCTCTCCCCAGCCTCGTTGCCCTTCTCTGGACACGCTCAAGCATCTCAATGTCCCTCCTAAACTGGGGGGCCCAGAACTGAACACAGCACTCAAGGTGTGGTCTAAGCAGTGCAGAGGACAGGGGCAGAATGACCTCCCTGCTCCTGCTGGCCACACCATTGCTGATGCAGGCCAGGATGCCACTGGCTCTCCTGGCCACCTGGGCACACTGCTGGCTCATGTTCAGGTGGGTATCAATCAGCACCCCCAGATCCCTCTCTGTCTGGCTGCTCTCAGCCACTCCAACCCCAGCCTGTATCTCTGCATGGGGTTGTTGTGGCCAAAGTGCAGCACCCTGCACTTGGAGCTATTGAACCCCATCCCATTGGACTCTGCCCATCTGTCCAGGCGGTCAAGGGCTCCATCCAGAGCTGAGACCTACTCCCTAAA
Source organism: Pogoniulus pusillus (assembly GCF_015220805.1). Taxonomy (NCBI): domain Eukaryota; kingdom Metazoa; phylum Chordata; class Aves; order Piciformes; family Lybiidae; genus Pogoniulus; species Pogoniulus pusillus. The sequence continues at coordinate 4,008,739 of NC_087297.1, forward strand.
AGAGGCAGCTGCTCAAGCAGCTCTCTCCAGTCCCTGGAAACAGTCCAGCATAGAGCTGCCAACAGCTCCTGCTGCCACCATGAGGGATGGAGGATGTCCCAGCTCAGCTGCACCAGTAAATACAGGCATGCAACAGCCACCTCCACCCCATGCATGCTACGTGGGGGTCAGACCAGGAATGGACACAGGGCAGGGAAGCTCTACTGAATCCAGTTCTGGTGCCCTCAGCACAAGGACATGGAACTGCTGGAGAGGGTTCATAGCAAGCCATGAAGATGATCAGCAGGTTGCAGCACCTCCCCTATGGGACAGGCTGAGAGAGCTGGGGCTGCTCAGCCTGGAGAAGAGAAGGATCTGGGGAGACCTTAGAGCAGCCTTTCAGTACCTGAAGGGGCTCCAGGTGAGCTGAGGAAGGACCTTTGACAAAGGATAGTAGTGATAGGATGAAAGGCAACGGATTGAAGCTGGAAGAGGAGAGATTGAGACTGGAGATTAGGAAGAAATTCTTTCCAGTGAGGGTGGTGAGACACTGGCACAGGTTAAAGGTGGTGAGATACTGGCACAGGTTGCCCAGGGAGGTTGTGGAGCACAGAATCACCCAATGTGATCTTTGATCTCCCTGAAGGTGTTCAAGGCCAGCTTGGATGAGCCTTTGAGCAGTCTGGGCTGGTGGGAGGTGTCCCTACCCATGGCAGGACAGTTGGAACTGGATGATCTTCAAGATCCCTTCCAACCCAAACCATTCTGTGGTTCTATGAATCCATCTTCTAAGTGTTCCCAGGTGGACACCTCAGAGGCTGAGCTGTAAGGCAGTGATTTGCTCAGGCTCCTCGCTCCAGCGTCGCTGCCTTCCATCCCCTTCTCACAGCCACTCTGCACATAACTCTGTCCAAGGTTTTTAACACAAGAAAAAGACCCTTCTGGGGTCCTCCTGGTCTGAGGAGGAAAGAATTTCTGCTTGCCAGAACCACACTGCTGCATCTGAATGCAAAATTAAACAGACCTTTAAGGATGGTGTCACAAATATGGAGTAGGGAAAAGCAACCAACTGGTTCCTGTCTTCTTGGACACAATTTGCAACCTGTTTGATCATCTGTCTGGTGAGCAGCACCAGCAGAACCCAAGCACTGCTAAGATCTGGCTGTCCTAAAAGCTGTCTGACCTCACTGCTGTCTACAACTACTTGCAGGGTGGAGAGGTAGAGGGAAGAGAGTCTACAACTACCTGAAGGGACATCATGGAGAGGCTGCTGCTGGGCTCTGCTCACAGGTCACTGGAGACAGACCAAGGGGGAATGGCCTCAAGCTGAGGCTGGGGAGGTTTGGATTGGACATTAGGAAAAGGTATTTCACAGAGAGAGTGGTCAGGGACTGGAATGAGCTGCCCAGGGAGGTGATGGAGTCACCCACCCTGTATGTGTTTAAGAGTGGTTTGGATGTGGTGCTTAAGGATATGGTTTGAGGTGAATCTTGCAGAGTAGGGTTCTAGGTTGGCCTGGGTGATCCTGAGGAGCTTTGCCAACCTGCATGTTGATGTGAGTCTATGATTCTGCTTTGTTTGCCAGTTAAGATCCTATCAGGAGTGCATCAACAAAGATTGCACATCTCAAATTGCAGTCCCAGCTGAAGATTTTAAAGACTCATTAGAAAAACACCCCAAGCAAAGTAACAAAACACCCCCAGACTTCAGTGGGGTAACTGAAAGAGCACCACAAACTGCAATGCCAAACACAAATGCAGGCTGGGCAGGGAGTGGCTGGAGAGCAGCCCTGAGGAGAGGGACTTGGGGGTGCTGCTGGAGGAGAAGCTCAACAGGAGCCAGCAGTGTGCACTTGCAGCCCAGAAACACAACCAGAGCCTGGGCTGCAGCAGCAGCAGTGTGGCCAGCAGGGCCAGGGAGGGGATTCTCCCCCTCTGCTCTGCTCTGCTGAGACCCCACCTGGAGTCCTGCATCCAGCTCTGGAGCCCCTGGGACAAGAGGGCTGTGGAGATGCTGGAGTGTGTCCAGAGCAGGCCCAGGAGGATGCTCAGAGGCTGCAGCAGCTCTGCTGTGAGCACAGACTGAAAAAGTTGGGGCTGTGCAGGCTGGAGCAGAGGAGGCTCCCAGGTGACCTTCTTGTGGCCTGCCAGGATCTGAAGTGGGCTACAAAAAAGCTGGGGAGGGACTTTTGAGGCTGTCAGGGAGTGCCAGGACTGGGGGGAATGGAGCAAAGCTGGAGGTGAGGAGAGTGAGGCTGGAGGTGAGGAGGAAGTTGTTGAGCAGGAGAGTGGTGAGAGGCTGGAATGGGTTGCCCAGGGAGGTGGTTGAGGCCCCATGGCTGGAGGTGTTTGAGGCCAGGCTGGCTGAGGCTGTGTGCAGCCTGCTCTAGGGTAGGGTGTCCCTGGGCATGGCAGGGGGGTTGGAACTGGCTGATCCTTGTGGTCCCTTCCAACTCTGACTGATTCTGTGATTCTATGAGTCTATGAGTCTCTGATTCTGTGACTCTGTGATTCTGAGTCCATGATTTCTATGTTCAGCATTTGAGGAATAGATTTATTTTTTTTTCACTTCTTCAGATTTGACTCAACAACCTGAACACAAACACCCCAAATAAAGAGAAATAAACCCCAGCCCTAACTCCCTGCACTGCCTTATGTGAAGTTAATTTACACTCCAGCCTGCAGAGCACCTGCCCCTGGCTACAATCCAGCAGAACATCTACCTTTCCACAAAGGGAGGCTAACACCCATTGTAAACCTTCCAGAGGCACATTAGATGTCTGTTCTCCAACATCCCCCCCCACCCCCTCCCAGCAACTTCACCCTTAGAAGCAGAAGGCACATTGCCAGTTACAGCCTGTGCTGAGGAAACCTGAGTTATAATTTCACCCTGGGAAAAGTGCTGAACTGGGAGCTTCTGGTGTGGCACAGGTCTTGCCTTTGCAATCCAATGGCTCTTTTGATTCAGAGAGGCTTTGAAAGGCTGGTGATGAAAAGCATAGCCTCTCCCTTTGAATCAGCCAGCCACCTGCTTCCCTCTGAGCCACTCTTAAAACTTGCTTTAGTAATTTGCCCAGCAGCTGAAAGAGATAAAACTGACCCCAGCCAGAGAAGATGCCTTACTGGACACATCCACAGGGTGTTATCTAACTCAGGCTGAACATGCAAACAACAAAACCCCACACCTCTGGGCTGCCTGGAGAGTTGGAATCATCTCACCAGGCTGAAGAAAAGCCCAGGAAAGTCTCTGTTAGCTCTTCCTGCCATATGGAGAGAGAAAAGATAAGGGACAAGTTCTAAGGATCCAATAAAAGCTGATTCTTTGAAATGACAGTCACAGAATGGGTTGGGTTGGAAGGGACCTTGAAGCTCATCTAGTTCCAACCCCCTGCCATGGGCAGGGATATCTTCCACTAGCTCAGGTTGCTCAAAGGCTCATCCATGAACACCTCCAGGGAGGCTGTGGAGCACAGACAGATTCATAGAGTCACAGAATGGTTTGTGTTGGAAGGGATCTTGAAGATCATCCAGTTCCAACTGTCCAGCCTGGCCTTGAACCCCTCCAGGGAGGGGGCATCAACAACCTCCCTGGGCAACTTCTTCCAGTGTCTCACCATCCTCTCAAGAATTTCCTCCCAATCTCCAGTCTCAACCTCTCCTCTTCCAGGTTCTACCCATTCCCCCTTGTCCTATCACTCCAAGCCCTTGTCAAAAGTCCCTTCCCAGCTTTCTTGCAGCCCCTTTCAGGCTATGTAAGGCCACTGTAGCACACAAGAGAGAGCTCTGAGCAGCCTCCAGATGCTGCTTGCAGCAAGCCATAACGAAGTATTCCCAGACAGAAGTGCAATTTTGAAGACATTACATCCACTCAGTAATTACAGGAGTAGACAATAAAACAGAGAGACAGCTTCATCTGTAACCCAGCTGCAGAGAAAGGGCACGAAAGGGCTTTAAAGGCACACATTGGTGATTGTCTCATTGATGATGAAGGTGGGAGCAGAGCTGCAGTTTCCCCATCAGGGAGAAGTGAGACCCCTGCTCTGGCATCGCTGGGGCACAAAGAGGACTGACTCCAAGGAGCCTTGCACCACTGCTGGGTTCTCCTCCCCTCACACAAGCACAGCAACAAGCAGGTTGGCAAAGCTCCTCAGCATCTAGGTCCAACCTAGAACCCTCCTCTACAAGATTCATCTTAAACCACAGCCCTAAGCACCACATCCAAACCACCTTTAAACACATCCAGGGTGGGTGACTGCACCACCTCCCTGGGCAGCTCATTCCAGTCCCTGACCACTCTCTCCATGAAAAACTTTTTCCTCATGTCCAATCTAAACCTCCTCAGCCTCAGCTTGAGGCCATTCCCCCTTGTTCTGTCTCCAGTGACCTGTGAGCCCAGCAGCAGCCTCTCCATAATGTCCCTTCATGTAGTTGCAGACTCTCTTAGAATCATTGACTCATAGAATCAAGCAGGTTGGAAGAGAGCTCCAAGCTCAGCCAGTCCAACCTAGCACCCAGCCCTGGCCAAGCAACCAGACCATGGCACTAAGTGCCCCAGCCAGGCTTGGCTTCAACACCTCCAGCCACAGAGACTCCACCGCCTCCCTGGGCAGCCCATTCCAATGCCAATCACTCTCTCTGACAACAACTTCCTACTAACAGCCAGCCTGAACCTGCCCTGGCACAACTTGACTCTGTGTCCCCTTGTTCTGTTGCTGGGTGCCTGGCAGCAGAGCCCAACCCCACCTGGCTACAGCCTCCCTGCAGGTAGTTGCAGGCAGCAACCCTGAGCCGCCTCTGGGTTAACCCCAGCTCCCTCAGCCTCTCCTCATATGGTTTGTGTTCCAGGCCTCTCATCCTCAGCATCTTCCATCCACCTCTCCACCCAGCAGGTCTTTGAAACTGAACTTTGCCAAGCAATGCCCAAAAAGAGACTCTGCTGAAACCCCACCAGAAGGAGAGAGACTGCCAAGAGGGAGGACAGAACGAGGGCAGGGTGAAAGCTGAACTTACTGAGGATGGGCTTTAGGGAAGTCCTTCTTAAGACAGGCTGCACCAGGGAGCCTTGACTGGTCTCCACCACAATCCCATGCATTTCCAGGGCCAGCTGAGACTTCTCCCTCTCCTCTTGTAACTCCCACTAAAATTATCAGCCCACAGATTTCATAACAAGTGGGAGAACCAAAAAGCCTCAACACTATCACGAGAGAAATCATATTGTCAGGAGCTATTTCAAAACACAAGTGGGTTGCCTAACACCTGGGGACAGGCAGCCCAACACCGCAGAGGTGCTTAGGGTGGAGGGACAGGGAACAGCTTCCTGCTCAAAACACACATCAGAGGCAGTGTGAAGCAAAAAAGCTCTCCAGAGCTCTGGGCTGTCCATGTGGCACCTGGATCTGAACCAAAAAGCATCAGTGGTTCCCTATCAGATGGCTCCTTACTCTCACCCCATCCTAGAATCTATCCATCTTTGGACTTCAAACCCCACAGAGGAGCAGGCATCCATTTTGATGGCTGCTAGGAAGGGGCTGAAGTCCTCAGTACAGCTGTGGTTAAATTCAGAAGGTTCCTTCAATCATAGCTCCATAGAAGTGATGAGGTTGGAAGAGAGCTTTGAGATCACAGCATCACAGAATAAACCAGGCTGGAAAAGACCTCTAGGAACATCCAGTCCAACCTAGCACCTAACCCTTCTAATTAACTAACCCATGGCACTAAGTACCTCATGCAGCCTCCTCTTAAACACTTCCAGGGGTGGTGAATCCACCACCACCTCCCTGGGCAGCCCATTCCAATGCCAATCACTCTCTGACAACAACTTCCTCCTAACATCCAGCCTAGACCTCCCCTGGCACAACTTGAGGCTGTGTCCCCTTGTTCTGTTGCTGCTTGCCTGGCAGCAGAGCCCAACCCCACCTGGCTACAGCCTCCTTTCAGGGAGCTGAAGACAGCAATGAGCTCTGCCCTGAGCCTCCTCTTCTGCAGGCTGCACACCCCCAGCTCCCTCAGCCTCTCCCTGAAAAGAGGCTGGACCTGGGTGGGAGCTGGGCTCTTCTCCCTAGTCTCAGGTGGCAAAATCATAGAATGGTTTAGGCTGGAAGGGAGCTCAAAGCTCATCCAGTTCCAACCCCCTGCCATAGGCAGGGACACCTCCCACTAGAACAGGTTGCTCAAGGCCTCTTCCAACCTGGTCCTGAACACCTCCAGGGAGGCTGTGGAGCACAGAAGCACAGAATGTGAGCAGAGATCACATTGGGTGATTCTGTGCTCCACAGCCTCCCTGGGCAACCTGTGCCAGTGTCTCACCACCCTCACTGCAAACAACTTCTTCCTAACACCCAGTTTCAATCTCCCCTCTGCCACTTCAAACCCATTCCTCCTCCTCCTGGCATTACAAGACCTTGTCAGTAGTCCCTCCCCAGCCCTCCTGTAGCCCCCTTCAGATCCTGGAAGGCCACTCCAAGGTCTCCTCCAAGCCTTCTCTTCTCCAGGCTGCAGAGTCCCAACTCTCTCAGCCTGTCCTCACAGCAGAGCTGCTGCAGCCCTCTCAGCATCTTGGTGGCCTCCTCTGGCCTGGCTCAGTTCCATGTCCTCCTTATGCTGGGGGCTCCAGAAGTGCACACAGAACTCCAGGTAGGCTCTGAGGAGAGCTCAGGGGTCTCAGGTGCTCAGAAGAGCACCTCCCTTGCCCTGCTGCCCACACTGCTCTTGCTGCAGCCCAGCACAGGGTTGCTGTCTGGGCTGCATGTGCACACATGAGAGGAAAGGAGCTGAACTTGTGCCAAGGGAGGTCTAGATTGGAGATCAGCAAAAATGTCTTTGCTGCAAGAGTGGTCAGGGATTGGAAGAGGCTGCCCAGGGAGGTGGTGGAGTCCCCAACCCTGGAGGTGTACTAAAAGCACAAAGATGTGGCCCTTTGGACACAGTTTATTTGGCACAGTAGATCTGATAGTTGGATTTGATAATCTTTGAGGTCTTTTCCAGCCATAATGATTCTGTATTTCTGTGATTCTCTACCACAGATTTGTCTCATGGCTCTCACCTTCCATCCCACTGCAGACAGACTCAACTTAGTGTTTGATTTCTGCTGACCACCACTCTGGAGCTAAAGAACTGAAGGGGATTAATCTGAGGAGAAGCTTTTCTGTGGGGAGAGGGAATGGAGAAGGAAGAGTCATAGAATCATAGAATCAAGCAGGTTGGAAGAGAGCTCCAAGCTCAGCCAGCCCAACCTGGCACCCAGCCCTGCCCAACCAACCAGACCATGGCACTAAGTGCCTCAGCCAGGCTTTTCTTGAGACATGGCAAGATTGCTGTGTGTTTCTCATCAGAAGCACTAAACCTCCTGATTTCCACCCTGCTGCCATGCACAGCAGGCAGAGCTTCATCCCAGGTGACACGAGGGGTGAGGGTATGTGTGCACCTCGTTCCTCATGTCTGACAAGCAGTCAGGAATGAGGTGTGGCCAGTGGAATTCTCAGCTCCAGCCCTGGACAGCAAAGGTGGCTGGATACCAAGCACACCATAAGTCTTGTCATCTAAACCTCAAGTCAGGTCCTGAGCTTCCCAACCCTTTCTCAGAGATGTGCCACAGTCACACAACAAATCCATGCTGCAGCTGTGCTGTTTGGTAGCCACAGGAACCTGCCCTGCCACACTTGCTCCAACTAAACCTCTGAATCCACCTCCCAGTGAGGGGCTCTCTGACAAGAAGCAAGCCTGGGAGCTTCCAGGAGGCTGGCACTCTGGTAGCACCTAGCATTAAGGATGGAGGCTCACCTAGTGCAGGCACAGTGAAGCAAACCAGGAGCTTCATCATCTGGGGCTGAGACTTCTGAATGCATGGCTGAGCTGGCACTCTGGTAGCATCTAGCAATAAGGATGGAGGCTCACCAAGCACAGGCACAGTGAAGCAAACCAGGAGCTTCATCATCTGGGGCTGAGACTTCTGAATGCATGGCTGAGCTGGCACTCTGGTAGCATCTAGCAATAAGGATGGAGGCTCACTAAGCACAGGCACAACCAGGAGCTTCAGCATCTGGGGCTAAGACATCTGAATGCATGGCTGAGCTGGCACTCTGGTAGCATCTAGCAATAAGGATGGAGGCTCACCAAGCACAGGCACAGTGAAGCAAACCAGGAGCTTCATCATCTGGGGCTGAGACTTCTGAATGCATGGCTGAGCTGGCACTCTGGTAGCATCTAGCAATAAGGATGGAGGCTCACTAAGCACAGGCACAACCAGGAGCTTCAGCATCTGGGGCTAAGACATCTGAATGCATGGCTGAGCTGGCACTGTGGTAGCACCTAGCAATAAGGATGGAGGCTCACCAAGCACAGGCACAGTGAAGCAAACCAGGAGCTTCAACATCTGGGGCTGAGACATCTGAATGCATGGCTGAGCTGGCACTCTGGTAGCACCTAGCAATAAGGATGGAGGCTCACCAAGCACAGGCACAGTGAAGCAAACCAGGAGCTTCATCATCTGGGGCTGAGACATCTGAATGCACAGCTGAGCTGGCACTGTGGTAGCACCTAGCAATAAGGATGGAGGCTCACCAAGCACAGGCACAGTGAAGCAAACCAGGAGCTTCATCATCTGGGGCTAAGACTTCTGAATGCATGGCTCAGCTTGGGCTGTAGCAGTTACAACAGAAGTGGTTCTAAACACTAAACTTCAAGTCAGGTCCTGAGGATCCCAACCCTTTCTCAGAGATGTGTCACAGTCACACAACAAATCCATGCTGCAGCTGTGCTGTTTGGTAGCCACAGGAACCTGCCCTGCCACACTTGCTCCAACTAAACCTCTGAATCCACCTCCCAGTGAGGGGCTCTCTGACAAGAAGCAAGCCTGGAAGCTTCCAGGAGGCTGGCACTCTGGTAGCACCTAGCAATAAGGATGGAGGCTCACCTAGTGCAGGCACAGTGAAGCAAACCAGGAGCTTCATCATCTGGGGCTGAGACTTCTGAATGCATGGCTGAGCTGGCACTGTGGTAGCACCTAGCAATAAGGATGGAGGCTCACCAAGCACAGGCACAGTGAAGCAAACCAGGAGCTTCAGCATCTGGGGCTGAGACATCTGAATGCATGGCTGAGCTGGCACTCTGGTAGCACCTAGCAATAAGGATGGAGGCTCACCAAGCACAGGCACAACCAGGAGGTTCATCATCTGGGGCTAAGACATCTGAATGCACAGCTGAGCTGGCACTCTGCTAGCACCTAGCAATAAGGATGGAGGCTCACCAAGCACAGGCACAGTGAAGCAAACCAGGAGCTTCATCATCTGGGGCTAAGACTTCTGAATGCATGGCTCAGCTTGGGCTGTAGCAGTTACAACAGAAGTGGTTCTAAACACTAAACTTCAAGTCAGGTCCTGAGGATCCCAACCCTTTCTCAGAGATGTGTCACAGTCACACAACAAATCCATGCTGCAGCTGTGCTGTTTGGTAGCCACAGGAACCTGCCCTGCCACACTTGCTCCAACTAAACCTCTGAATCCACCTCCCAGTGAGGGGCACCCTGACAAGAAGCAAGCCTGGAAGCTTCCAGGAGGCTGGCACTCTGGTAGCACCTAGCAATAAGGATGGAGGCTCACCTAGTGCAGGCACAGTGAAGCAAACCAGGAGCTTCAACATCTGGGGCTAAGACATCTGAATGCATGGCTGAGCTGGCACTCTGGTAGCATCTAGCAATAAGGATGGAGGCTCACCAAGCACAGGCACAGTGAAGCAAACCAGGAGCTTCATCATCTGGGGCTAGGATATTGGAATGCATGGCTGGGCTGGCACTCTGGTAGCACCTAGCAATAAGGATGGAGGCTCACCTAGTGCAGGCACAGTGAAGCAAACCAGGAGCTTCAACATCTGGGGCTAAGACATCTGAATGCACAGCTGAGCTGGCACTGTGGTAGCACCTAGCAATAAGGATGGAGGCTCACCAAGCACAGGCACAGTGAAGCAAACCAGGAGCTTCATCATCTGGGGCTAAGAAATCTGAATGCATGGCTGAGCTTGAGCTGCAGCAGTTACATCATGGTTTTAAAATGGTTTTAAACAGAAAAAGGGAACTGAAGACAACCTAGCATTGATGTGCAAACAAGAAGGCAGGATGCTGATTGATTTTCACAAAGGCTCTGGCAGTATGGTCCATACTACTCCCTCCCATCACATGCCTGGCACCATTTGGTCTACTGAGTTAAGGAAAAAAAGGCCCTGAGTGTGGTTTTTTCCTTCTTGCCCTTCTCCTGGCTCTTTTGCCACGCTGATGCTTGTTTGCATTAGGTCTGGTTTGAGCTAAATTAAATAGGAGCAGCAGAGTTCTGATTCAGTAGCAGCAATAAATGGGGTTAGGCTGGCATTGATCTGTGTAAAGGGGCCAAAGCTAGGAGTGCCAGAAGCAAAACGTGGTCAGTGAACTCTACAGCACCAAGAGTGACCCTGCAGCTGAATTCCTAGCCCTGATTACAACAGAAAGAGACTTGCTTTCCTGAACAAAGAGTGTTTCAGGCAGCAGATTAGCAAGAGAAAGTCTACTTGCTATGGCAGACACACCAAAAATAAGAACCACAGCACACTTCAGAGGGCTCAAAAAGCTTCTGAGCAGTGCAGAACAAATGCCTGCCTTGCTCTGTCTTTCCTCTAAGACACTTAGGTGCAAGTGCTGAAGAAGCAGTGGTTTTTCTTTTGCATCTCAGTGAAAGAAGCACAGAATTGTCAGGGTTGGAAGGCACCTCAAGGATCAGCCAGATCCAAACCCCCTGCCACGGGCAGGGACACCTCACACTAGAGCAGGTTGCTCAGAGCCACATCCAGCCTGGCCTTAAAGACCTCCAGGGATGAGGCTTTCATCACCTCCCTGGGCAATCTGTGCCAGGGTCTCATCACCCTTATGGTGGAGAACATCTTCCTAACATCTAATCCAAGTCTGCCCTCCTCTGGCTTGGATCCATTCCCCCCAGTCCTATCACTCCCTGACATCCTAAAAAGTCCTTCCCCAGCTTTCCTGTAGCCCACTTCAGATACTGGAAGGCCACAATAAGGTCTCCTTGGAGCCTTCTCTTCTCCAAACCGAACAGCCACAACTCTCAGTCTGTCTTCATAGGAGATTTTCTCCAGCCCTTTGATCATCCTCCTGGCCTTTCTCTGGACACATTCCAGCACCTTCAGATCTTTCTTGTCATGGGGACTCCAGAACTGAAATAGCTTCAGTTGGTAAGTGAGCAGCAGCCAAAACTCACATTATGGACAGTGTGAAGAATGACAGAATCATAGAACCAGTCAGAGTCCGAAGGGACCACAAGGATCATCCAATTCCAAGCCCCTGCCATGGGCAGGCACACCTCACACTAGATCAGGCTGCCCACAGCTTCATCCAGCCTGGCCTTAAACATCACCTACCTGGGCAACCCATTCCAGGCTCTCACCACCCTCATGGTGAAGAACTTCTTCCTAACATCCAGTCTGAATCTTGATGATCAGAGGGCTGGAGGACCTCTCCTATGAGGACAGACTGAGGGAGTTGAGGTTGTTCAGTCTGGAGAGGAGAAGGCTCTCAGGTGACCTTATTGTGGCCTTTCAGTATCTGAAGTGGGCTACAAGAAAGCTGGGGAGGGACTTTTTAGGCTGTCAGGCAGTGATAGGACTGGGGTGGGGGGGGAATGGAACAAAAATGTTGCCTTGCAAATCACAGAATCATAGAATCAAGCAAGTTGGAAGAGAGCTCCAAGCTCATCCAGTCCAACCTAGCACCCAGCCCTGGCCAATCAACCAGACCATGGCACTAAGTGCCCCATCCAGGCTTGGCTTCAACACCTCCAGAGACTGCAACTCCACCACCTCCCTGGGCAGCCCATTCCAATGCCAATCACTCTCTCTGCCAACAACTTCCTCCTCACATCCAGCCTAGACCTGCTCTGGCACAGCTTGAGACCATGTTACAGTAATGATGAAAAAAAGGGTACATTTGTCTTACAGCCCTGCAGAAAGGGAAATCATGTTCCCTGTAGAAGGAAAGGCCTCTTTGATAAACCACTTAAAATCCAGCAAGAAGTTTCCAGGGAAGGAGGATTTCACAGTGCTCAGGAAGCACAGCTCAGATTTGCTCATGCTCTGTGTGTCTGAGCCCTTGTGCAACGCCAACCAGCCTGAGCCCAGCAGTAAATCCAGCCTCATGACTATCCAGTTTAACTGCAGTGTATCTACCATGGAGAACAAAGTGGCTCTTATTCCCACTGCACCATGATCCCACTGGATCTCAAGCCAAGCAGGGTCAGCTCAGGCCAGCAGTTGGGTAGAGGCAGGCTGGAAGTGGTGGTCCAGGCTGAAGCGAGCTTACACCTTGCTCCCCATCAGGCCACTTCACACAGCAGGACACATAAGGTGTTGGAAGCTCACAGACCTCTGCCAGCACCTTCAACCACTGCTCCACTGGCAGCTCCATCAGCTGTTCACAGGTCCTGCACAGAGCATGAAGCTGTCAAGAAGCTCAGCCCTGCCAAGTGATCTGAGGCTGCTGAGCAGCAACACCTCCTACCATCATTCCTTAATCCAGAATGCTTGGGTGGCACCAGGGGCATGGCCAAAGCCCTGAGATGGCCCAGCTCCTAGTGGTGTGACCCTGCAACCATCAACCCAACACCACAGTGGCCATTAAACCCTGTCCCAGGGTGCCATGGCCACAGGTATCTTCAACACCTCCAGGGATGGGGACTCCACTTCCTCCTTGGGCAGCCTCTGCCAATCCCTGGCCACTCCTGAACCAAAGACATTTTTCTTCACCTCCAAACTAAACCTCCTGTGGCACAATTTCAGGTCATGTCCTCTCATTCTGTCACCTGATATTAGGGAGAAAAGACTGACCCCCAGTAGTGGGGACCTCAGCACCCCAGAGGGAAAAAACCACATCATCATCACTTGGACTATTAAGCTAATTCCTTCCCATATTTAACACTCAACATTCATTAACAGAAACATTTCACAGGCTCACAGGATGCTAGGAGACGGAAGGGACCTAAGGAGATCATCTAGTCCAGCCCCCCTGCCAGAGCAGGGCAACACAATCTAGCTCAAGTCACACAGGAACTTTTGAAAGTCACAAAGGAACCTTGAAAGGCTCCAGAGAAGGAGACTCCACAACCTCTCTGGGCAGCCTGTGCCAGGGCTCTGAGACCCTTACAGGAAAGAAGTTCTCCCTTGTGTTGAGCTGGAACCTCCTGTGCTGCAGCTTCCATTCATTGCTGCTTGTCCTATCCCAGGGAGCAGTGAGCAGAGCCTGTCCCCCCCTCCTGCCCCCCAGACCTCAGAGAGTTATAGACATTTATTAAATCCTCTCTCTGTCTTCTCTTCTCCAGACTAAGCAGCCCCAGGTCCCTCAGCCTCTCCTCATCAGGCAGTGCTCCAGTGCCATCATCATCCTCCTAGCCCTTTGCTGGACCCTCTCCAGCAGATCCCTCTTAACCTGTGGAGCCCCAAACTGAAAGCATTATTCAAGATGAGGTCTCAGCAGGGCAGAGTAGAGGGGGGAGGAGAACCTCCCTTGATCTGCTGGACACACTCAATACACCCCAGGAACTTCTTGGCTGCAAAGGCACATTGCTGTGCCATGGATGTTCTCCATCAGCACTGCCAGCTCCCTCTCCTCAGGGCTGCTCTCCAGCAGTCACCTCCCACCCTGTCCTGCTGCAGTTTATTATTGCCTTAAACCCAAGGTTCACACAACCCTCACCTATGTCACATCCTCACGAATGAGCCATCAAAGCTCTTCAGCCCATCCACAAAGTCCCACAAAGCATTTTTGTTTGCTGCTTCACCAAGTTGTCAAAGGGCAAGGTGTGGGACAGACAGAGCAAAGAGAGTTAAAGAGTCTGCTGGTACTGACAGCCTGCAAAACTGAAGTCAGAAAGCTGCAAGCCAGCACTAGGATTTTTTAATGCCACTCATTTGGCCTGCAGCCTTCATTAGGGGTTGATTGCACCTTCCCTTGAGTCTTGCAGTGGCAGAGCATGGCACATGTGCTTGTCACAACTGGGAACTTGATGACTGCTCTATGGGAACTCACAAACCCACAAAACCCAAAGATGGGTTTTTTTTACTCACATTCTGAATGTTCCTTTCACTTCTCACTGAATAAATCTGGGGCAAGTGAAAGCTTATTTCAAGCTCCAAATTCAGTTTCCCTTCTGGAGATGAGAATCAAAGCATAGTGTGCCCTGAAGATCTTGAGGTCAATATACCTACATCATAGGATCACAGGCTCACAGGATGTTAGGGGTTGGAAGGGACCTAAGGAGATCATCCAGTCCAACCCCCCCCTGCCACAGCAGGGCCATACAATCTAGCTCAGGGCACACAGGAACACATCCAGACAGGCCTTAAAAGGCTCCAGAGAAGGAGACTCCACAACCTCTCTGAGCAGCCTGTGCCAGTGCTCTGGGACCCTTACAGGAAAGAAGTTCCCCCTTGTGCTGAGCTGGAACCTCCTGTGCTGCAGCTTACATCCATTGCTGCTTGTCCTATCCCAGGGAGCAGTGAGCAGAGCCTGTCCCCCCCTCCTGACCCACAGCCCTCAGATAGTTATAGACATTGATCAAATCCCCTCTCAGTCTTCTCTTCTCCAGACTGAGCAGCCCCAGGTCCCTCAGCCTCTCCTCATCAGGCAGTGCTCCAGTCCCCTCATCATCTTCCTAGCCCTCCACTGAACCCTCTCCAGCAGATCCCTGTCCCTCTGCAAATGGGGAGCCCAAAACTGAAGGCAGTACTCAAGATGAGGACTCACCAGGACAGAGTAGAGGTGGAAGAGAACCTCCCTTGATCTGCTGGACACACTCTGCTAAATGCCTCCCAGGATCCCATTGGCCCTCTTGGCCACAAGGGCACACTGCTGTGCCATGGGCAACTTATCCCAGAACTGTTCTGCTTGGAAAAGGCCTCCAGGATCACTGAGTCCAACTGTCAGCTCAACACTACCATGGCCATCAAACCATGTCCCAGAGTGCCACGTGTTTTCTAACACCTCCAGGGCTGGGCACTCCACCACCTCCCTGGGCAGCCTCTGCCAGTCCCTGACCACTCTTGCAGCCAAGACACTTTTCCTGAGGTGCTAAACCTAAACCTCCCCTGGTGCAACTTGAGGCCATTTCCTCTTGTTCTACCACTTGTTCCTTGGGAGAAGAGCACAACCCCCACACCTCACTCCAACCTCTTTTCATGGAGTTGTAGAGAGCAATGAGGTCTCCTCAGCCTCCTCTTCTCCAGGCTAACTCAATTCCCTCAGCTGCTCGCCTCCAGCTCTGCTCTCCAGACCCTTCACCAGCTCTGTTGCCCACTAAAGCATCTCGAAATGAAGTTGCCACTGTAACTGTTCAGTGGGCATTGAGACATGTCAAGCAGAGCAGCTCATTAGTAAAAGCAGCAATTACTGTAAACTCCACTCTCCACAAGCTTAGGCTCTAACCACATTATGATGCCTGCCTGACCACTGCCTTTCAAGGTGGATGGCTGAGGGCTCAGACTCACCATCATGCAGCACACAGCTGTGCAATTCAGGGCTGCCCTTTTCTAACCACTCCTCTGCCCATGCTGGCATCTCCACCACAGCACCCAGAAAACAACAATCATGCCCTGGCCAAGCTTTGCTGCAGCTGCTGGAGCACAGGCACAAGGTACCTTCTGCTGACGCTGCAAGGGAGCAAAAGCCTCCTGCCAAGGAGGAGGGCAGCTGAGGGCAAGAACATCAAGCTAAGATCTGCCAGGGCTTGCCTGGTGGAGCACAAAGTCTTGCATTTTAACCATTTTTGGCACATTCCACATTCAGTATTTTCAGCTTTCTAAGATGTTTATGAAAGCACTGAAGGGTAGGCAAGTAGATTGATGGTGGCATGAGGAATGTCTTCCCACGTTCCTCTCTCCCATGCTCTGCTGCTGGAGTAAATGAAGAGGTAGCTTATGGTGCTGTAATTACTGTTTGTTGAAAGGAGAACAGGTTGATAAGGAGTCCCCTGAGCCTCCATCATGCTTTGAACACCACAGCCACACACATTTCACCCAGCCAACAGACCAGTCGAAACGTTGCTCAGAAGGAACCCGTGCTCTGAGAGCAGCCAGCATAAAACCACCTACCTTAAACCAGCCACCTCCATCATAGAACAACCAGGTTGGAAGAGACCTCCAAGTTCAGCCAGTCCAACCTAGCACCCAGCCCTAGCCAATCAACCAGACCATGGCACTAAGGGTCTCATACATCAAACCAATCAATCTGCAAACTGTTCTTATGAGAGCTGTTTAAACACAGGTGACATTGAGAGCAGCTTAATATCAAATACACAACAGGTGGCACTGCAGCTGATGACATTTTTGTATCACACATCACAGAATCACAGAATGGTAGGGGTTAGAAGGGACCTTAGAGGTCAGAGTCTAACCCTCCTGCCAGAGCAGGACCACCTAGGGCAGGTCACACAGGAACATATGCAGGTGGGTCTTGAAAGTCTGCAGAGAAGGAGACTCCACAGCCTCTCTGGGCAGCCTGCTCCAGGGCTCCAGCACCCTTACACTAACAAAGTTTCCCCTCGTGTTGAGATAGAGCTTCCTGTACTCCAGTTTATACCTCTTCTTCTTTGTCCTATCCCTGGGCACCACCAGAAGAGCCTGGCACCTTCCTCTTGACACCCACCTCTCATGTAGAGGTCAAACATCTTGTGTTCCAGTTGGTATCCATTGCCCCTTGTCCTACTGAAAAGAGCCTGGCACCTTCTTCTTGATATCCACCCTGCAGATACTTAGACATTGTAGTAAGACCTCCTCTCAGTCTTCTCTTCTCCAGACTGCACCTGGGTGGGTGCAATGCCAAGCACAGCTCCAGGCTGGGTGCACAATGGCTGAGAGCAGCCCTGAGGAACAGGCCCTGGGGGTCTGGGGTGATGAAAAGCTCCACAGGAGCCTGCAGTGTGAGTGCAGCCCAGACACAACCCTGTGCTGGGCTGCAGCAAGAGCAGTGTGGGCAGCAGGGCAAGGGAGGGGATTCTGCCCCTTGGCTCTGCTCTCCTCACACCCCACCTGCAGTCCTGGGTGCAGTTCTGGAGCCCCTAGCACAAGCAGGACATGGAAGTGTTGGAGCCAGTGCAGAGGAGGCCACCAAGATGCTGAGAGGGCTGCAGCAGCTCTGCTGTGAGGACAGGCTGAGAGAGTTGGGGCTGTGCAGCCTGGAGAAGGCTTTGAGGTGACCTTATAGTGGCGTTGCAGGATCTGAAGGGGGCTCCAGGAAGGCTGGGGAGGGACTACTGATAAGGTCTTGTAATGCCAGGAGGAGGAGGAATGGTTTTGAACTGGCAAAGGGGAGACTGAAATTGGATGTTAGAAAGGGTTCTTTGCAGTGAGGGTGGTGAGACACTGGCACAGGTTGCCCAGGGAGGCTGTGGAGCACGGAATCACAGAGTGTGATCTTTGATCACACTCTGGAGGTGTTCAGGACCAGGCTGGATGAGGCCTTGAGCAACCTGTTCTAGTGGGAGATGTCCCTGCCTATGGCAGGGGGCTTGGAACTGGCTGCGCTTTGAGGTCCCTTCCAAGCTAAACCATTCTGTGACTAACCAGCCCCAGGTCTCCTAGCCTTTGCACACCAGAAGGAGCCTCCAGTCCCTTCATCTTCCTTGCAGCCTCCATTGGACACTCTCTAGTACAAGCCTAGAACTGGACACAATAATCCAGATGTGGTCAGGAGAGCCCCCTTGTCCTGCTGGCCACTGTGTCCGTTTGAGCTGACTTCTAGCTCAGACATAAAAGTATTCACAACAGAGAAACTTAGAAGTAGAAGCTCTGAGTGGAGAGGTGAACATTCTAGGGATAGGCCATAGAATCCAACAATGGGTAAGTTAAATCATTTCCTTGGAAGTACAGGCTGGATGTTAGGAAGAAGTTCTTCACAGAGAGAGTGATTTCCCATTGGAATGGGCTGCCCAGGGAGGTGGTGGAGTTGCTGTCCCTGGAGGTGTTCAGGAAAAGACTGGATGAGGCTCTTAGTGCCATGATCTAGTGGACTGGGTAGGGCTGGGGGATAGGTTGGACTGGATGAGCTTGGAGGTCTCTTCCAACCTGGCTGATCCTATGATTCTAAGAGCTTGAAGTCTGGAAGCACAGCTTGGACCTTCCCCTTGCTGCTTCTGCTGCTTCAGCTGTGCTCGCTGCTATCTTCCCCCGCTGCTGTTCTGGCTGCTGCTGCTTCACCACCACTTGACCCCTTCCCCATCCTCCTTAAGCTTATTCTACTTCTCTAGCAGTTCATTTCTCCTTATACTGCTGTATTTAAACTGTAAGAAATCCCATTTCATTTTCCCCTGACTCTCCACAACAACCCATGTTATGGTGAGTTTATTCTACCGGGGCAGGGATCCACCCTAACCCAGGACAGACACACACTTCTAGAGGCATCCCAGGATACCACAAAGGCCACATTGCTATCCCATGGATAACCTGCTGTCCACCAGCATTCCAAGGTCCTTCTCCAGGGAGCTGCTGCCCAGCAAATCAAGCCCTAAGCTGTAGTGGTGCCTGGTGTTGTTCCTCCCCAGGTGCGAGACTCTGCACTTGTTCCTTGCCCAGCTCCCAAGTCTGTCCAGACCTCTGCTCATCTGCTGTTTGCTCATAATCCTGCCTTTCCCCCATTAAATCCTCACAGGGTTTATACAGCCCAGTAAAAGCCCAGTCTAAAGGAGTAAGAAAGAGGAACTTTTCCCCATGCATTACTTCCCCGCTCCATTATGTAATGCAAAGTGAAAGGTTTATGCACGCCAGCTGCATCTCGTTACAGGGAGCTCTCTGCCTTTCCAAAGTGCTTCAGCTGGAACACACAAGTCACTAAAGCCTGCACTCCAGTGTCTGCTGAGCTGGCACACACTCCAGCTGGTGGAATCCATGCAATCATAGAACCACCAAGGTAGGAAAAGACCTCCAAGATCATCCAGCCCACCCATCGACCCAACCACCATGACCACTGAACCATGTCCCAAAGGGCCATGGCCACAGGTTTCTTGCACACCTCCAGGGATGGGCACTCCACCACCTTCCCTGGGCAGCCTCTTCCAACCCCTGACCACTCTTGCAGCAAAGAAATGTTTCCTAATTGCCAACTTAAACCTTCTCTGGCACAATTTCAGGTCATTTCCTCTCCTTCTGTCACCTGACACTAGGGAGCAGATCCCAACCCCCACCTCACTGCAGCCTCCTTTCAGGGAGCTGTAGACAGCAATGAGGTCTCCTCAGCCTCATCTTCTCCACACTAAATACCCCCAGGTCCCTCAGCTGCTCCTCACAAGGCCTGATCTCCAGACCCTTCCCCATCTTCCTGGATGCACTCCAGCACCTCAATGTCTGTCCTGTAGCAAGGGGCCCAAAACTGGATCCAGTGCTCCAGCTGTGGCCTCAGCAGTGTAGTGTACTCAGGTACAGGGGCACAATCACTCCCCTGAAGTGATGCTTTGTGCCAGCTCATGAAATAGGTCTGAAAGAGGTCGAGTCTGTGGGTACCTATTTCTGAAGTTTAAAATGCAGCAGTTAAATTTAAACACTTGAAGCCAGCCCTGGATTACGAACTGAACACCTCAGCCTAATTCAGCCTTGCCCTCCTCAGCACCACAGCAACCTGGGAGGTGCTACAACAAGGAAGCTGGCAAAAAGAAGCAAGAAAGAAGTTTCCAGACATCATTGCTATCCTGTCCCTACTGATCTGATTCAGAGGTGTGCCAGCTTTATGTCACAGAATCCCAGAATGGTTTGCATTGGAAGGGACCTTTCAAGGTCATGTAGGTTCAACCTCCCTGCAGCCAGCAGGGACATCTTCATAGAGTCAAAGAATCAGTCAGGGTTGGAACAGACCACAAGGAGCAGCCAGTTCCAACCTCCCTGCCATGGGCAGGGACACCTCACACTAGATCAGGCTGTCTAGAGTCTCATTCAGCCTGGCCCTAAACACCTCCAGGGATGAGGCTTCCACTACCTCCCTGGGCAACCTGTGCCAGGCTCTCACCACTCTCATGCTGAACAACTTCTTCCTAACATCCAGTCTGAA
The DNA here is from genome assembly GCF_015220805.1 of Pogoniulus pusillus. Taxonomy (NCBI): domain Eukaryota; kingdom Metazoa; phylum Chordata; class Aves; order Piciformes; family Lybiidae; genus Pogoniulus; species Pogoniulus pusillus. The sequence continues at coordinate 4,028,776 of NC_087297.1, forward strand.
TCTCTCCATTTCCAGCTTTGTTCCATTCCCCCCAGTCCTATCACTACCTGACAGCCCAAAACGTCTCTCCCCAGCTTTCTTGTAGCCCACTTAAGACTCTGAAAGGACACAATAAGGTCACCTGGGAGCCTTCTCCTCTCCAGACTGAACAGCCCCAACTCCCTCAGTCTCTCCTCAGAGAGCAGCTCCAGCCCTCTGCTCATCCTCGTGGCCCTTCTCTGGACACCTTCCAGCACATCCATATCCTTAACAGGGGCTCCAGAACTGGATGTAGTAACTAGAGCAAGTTGCTCAGAGCCCCAAACAGTCTCTCCTCACAGCAGAGCAGCTCCAGCCCTCTGCTCATCCTCGTGGCCCTTCTCTGGACACCTCCCAGCACATCCATATCCTTCTTTTAACAGGGGCTCCAGAACTGGATGTAGTAACTAGAGCAAGATGCTCAGAGCCCCAAACAGTCTCTCCTCACAGCAGAGCAGCTCCAGCCCTCTGCTCATCCTCGTGGCCCTTCTCTGGACACCTTTCAGCACATCCATATCCTTAACAGGGGCTCCAGAACTGGATGTAGTAACTAGAGCAAGTTGCTCAGAGCCCCAAACAGTCTCACTTGGACTGGCTTCAGGGATTGGGCATCTGCCAGCTTTTTTGGGCAACTCATTCCAGGGCTTCATCACCTTCCTTTTTCTCATGCTGCATCTAGGAGCATGCTGCTCTTCACAGGTTGCACATGCTTTGCAGAGCAGCTCCTTATGGTTTTGATGGAACACCTCCACTTTTGATGGGCAGGAAGAACAAGAACCCATCAGCTGTTTGTAGTGCCATGGAAATGAAAAGAAAATCAAAAAGATCTATTTAAAAAATCAGGAGTTTGGGAAGAATTCAAAACTAAGAATATCAAAGAGGTTATTAAGCTGCAGCAAAGCAAACTCATCCCAGACTGTGGTGTTACCAGCTGAGAGATTCCTGTGCACTCATGAGGCAAGAATTGTGGTTTAATAAGCACAGAGAACAAAACCAAGCAGAAAAAAAAAAAGGAATCATGTGCAGTGATTTCATTTTTGTTGTCTATTTGACTGTAATTACTGTCTTAAGGACTTTAATTGCCTGGCATCTCCTCAAGTGCCTTGCCTGTGGGGAGGGGAGGCAGGGACAGTTTATAGTTTGCCTTTAATGAATGAAGTACAAACAAGTTTACCTTGTCTGTAATCAACGTTCCCATCAAAACAGCCAGAGATGAAGATGCAAAGAGGTCTCCTTCCCCTCACAGACTCTGCCTGCCTTTTAATGTCACTGACACCTCAGAGCAGGACCTGGAAAACACCTCTGTAAGATCCATCTCCTGCCCTCTCACTCCTCTTTGGGATATGCAATCATAGAGCTGGTTCAGTCGGAAAAGGTCTCTAAAATCATTGAGCCCTAAGGTCGACCCAACACCACCATGGCACAACAGCCACATGGTTCTTGGTTCCACCACCTCCCTGAGCAGCCTCTTCCAACCTCTGACCACTCTTCCAGTAAAGAAATTTTTCCTGATTTCCAACCTAAACCTCCCCTGGTGCAACTTGAGGCTGCTGCTTCTTGTTTATCACCTGATACTAGGGAGCAGAGCCCAACCCCCACCTCACTGCAACCTCCTCTCGGGGAGCTCTAGAGAGCAATGAGGTCTCCCCTCAGCCTCCTCTTCTCCACATTGAACAATCCTAGATCACTCAACCACTCCTCCCCAGCCCTGTTCTCCTCCCCAGCCCTGTTCTCCTCCCCAGCCCTGTTCTCCAAACCTTCCCCAGCTTTGTTGCCCTTCTCTGGACCTGCTCCAGCATCTCAATGTCCTCCTTCTAGTGAGGGGCCCAAAACTGAATCCAGTCCTCAAGGTGTGGCCTCACCAGTGCTGAGTCCAGGGGGACAATCACTGCCCTGGTCCTGCTGGCCACACTATTGCTGATCCAAGACATGATGCTGTTGGCTTTCTTGGCCACCTGGGCACACCCTGGCTCATGTTCAGCCAGCTTTCAAACAACCCCACCCCAGGTCCTCTCCTGATGGACAGTTTCCATCCACTCTGCCCCAAGCCTGGAGTGTCCATGGGGTTGTTGTGACCAAAGTGCAGGACCTAGCACTTGCCCTTACTGAACCTCACACAGCAGACTGTGGTCCATCAATCCAGCCTGTGCAGAGCCCTCTGCAGAGCCTTCCTACTCTCCAACAGATCAGTACACCCAGCTTCAATGTCATCTGCAAACTACTGAGGGTGCTTCAATCCCCTCATCCAGACCATTGATTTAGACATGAAAGAGAAGTGTCCCCAAAACCACTCGTGGCCATTTGCTAAGTGCATTTCACTCCATTCCCCACTACATTTTGGGCCCAGACATCCAGACAGTTTTTAACTCAATAAACATGGTTTAGTGAACATGGTGGTGCTGGGTTGATCATAGAATCAAGCAGGTTGGAAGAGAGCTCCAAGCTCAGCCAGTCCAACCTAGCACCCAGCCCTGGCCAAGCAACCAGACCATGGCACTAAGTGCCCCAGCCAGGCTTGGCTTCAACACCTCCAGGAACAGTGACTCCACCACCTCCCTGGGCAGCCCATTCCAATGCCAATCACTCTGTGAGGAACTTCTTCCTAGCATCCAGCCTGAACCTGCCCTGGCACAACTTGAGGCTGTGTCCCCTTGTTCTGTTGCTGGGTGCCTGGCAGCAGAGCCCAACCCCACCTGGCTACAGCCTCCCTGCAGGCAGCTGCAGGCAGCAATGAGCTCTGCCCTGAGCCTCCTCTGCTGCAGGCTGCACACCCCCAGCTCCCTCAGCCTCTCCTCACAGAGCTGTGCTCCAGGCTCCTCCCCAGCCTTGCTGCCCTTCTCTCAACACCTTTCAGCACCTCCACATCTCTCTTGAATGGAGGAGCCCAGAACTGGACACAGCACTCAAGGTGTGGCCTGAGCAGTGCTGAGTACCAGGGAAGAATAATCTGCCTTGTCCTGCTGGCCATACTACAGTCCAGGATTGCACGGTTGGACTTGATGATCTTGAAGGTCTCTTCCAACCTTAATGATTCTATGATCCTATTCTTCCTAAACTCCACTCTCATTCTCCCCTCTCCCATCTCAAAGCCATTGCCCTTCATCCTGTCGCTACAAGTCCTTGTCAAAAGTCCCTTTCCAGCTCTCCTGTACCCCCCCCTTCAGGTACTGGAAGACAGACAGCTCTTGGATTTGGCCCTGCATGACCTCTCCTGCATGCATTCTAAGGTGAGAACAGGGGGTGAGCACCGAGGGGAAATATGTTCTGCTTTCTGCAGGCAGCTCTGCAGGGTCATTTCCAATCGCTCTGGAATGACACGCATCCAGCCCCTCTCAGCTGGAAATAATCTTTGCCTGGAGTGGAAATGGAGTGGAGGGAAACCAAAAAAAAGTGAGTGGCTAAAAAAAAAACAAGAAGAAGCCCATGCAGGATGAAACAAACAAACAACAAAAAGAAACCCACCCCAATTGCCTGCTTCAGCAGGAATTGATGAGCCCCCCAGAAGCCATCGGCAAAAGTCGACGCAGTTAAGACGAAGATCCTAGAATCATGGAATGGTTTTGGTTGGAAGGGACATCAAAGGTCATCCAGTTTCAATCCTCTGCCATAGGCAGGGACATCTCTCACTGGAATAAGTTGCTCAAGGTCTCATGCAAACTGGCTTTGAATATCTCCAGGGAGGTTGTGGGGCACAGAATCACCCAATGTGATCTTCGATCACATTGGGTGATTCTGTGCCCCACAACCTCCCTGGGCAACCTGTGCCAGTGTCTCACCACCTTTAACCTGTGCCAGTGTCTCACCACCCTCAACCTGTGCCACTGTCTCACCACCCTCAACCTGTGCCAGTGTCTCATCACCCTCAACCTGTGCCAGTGTCTCACCTCCCTGGGCAACCTGTGCCAGTGTCTCAGCACCCTCAACCTGTGCCAGTGTCTCACCTCCCTGGGCAACCTGTGCCAGTGTCTCACCTCCCTGGGCAACCTGTGCCAGTGTCTCACCACCCTCAACCTGTGCCAGTGTCTCATCACCCTCAACCTGTGCCAGTGTCTCACCTCCCTGGGCAACCTGTGCCAGTGTCTCACCACCCTCAACCTTTGCCAGTGTCTCACTACCCTCAACCTGTGCCACTGTCTCACCACCCTCAACCTGTGCCACTGTCTCACCACCCTTAATCTGTGCCAGTGTCTCACCACCCTCACTATGCAAAACTGATAGAAGAGAGATCTGAAAAGAGTCTGCCCAGGAATTTCAAATGCATTTATGAGAGAAGAGTGGAGCAGAACCTGACAGCAGCTGAACCTCTCAAGCAAGGGCTTCTGAAAGTGAGCATCCAGCCCTCTACCACCAGAACCAGCAGGAAATTCCTAACTTCTCAGAGCTATGACCCTGCATTTGTTTCCTTAGGGAACACAACACCTTTTGAGGCACTTAAGGTTGTGATACACAACCAGAGCTGACTGCATCACAAAAATTAACACAGGCATTAACATAGGGAACAGACTAGAACACAAAACTCATTTGGGATGCAGACAGCTACTCGTGGTAAGAACTCTACAACTCCAGCATTCCACTAGGAAACTGCCAGGCAGAGAAACAGGGGGAAAACAAGACTCTCCCAAGCTCTCTAGTCCTTCTGTGTGTGTCCCCACATCTACCCTCCCATCACACCATGGAGCTGCTTCCTCTCTCTGGGCAGCATCCAGAGGAAACAAATCATAGAATCATAGAATCAAGCAGGTTGGAAGAGACCTCCAAGCTCAGCCAGTCCAACCTAGCGCCCGGCCCTATCCAGTCAACCAGACCATGGCACTAAGTGCCCCAGCCAGGCTTGGCTTCAACACCTCCAGGGATGGCGACTCCACCACCTCCCTGGGCAGCCCATTCCAGTGCCAATCACTCTCTCTGCCAACAACTTCCTCCTAACATCCAGCCTGAACCTGCCCTGGCACAACTTGAGGTTGTGTCCCCTTGTTCTGTTGCTGCTTGCCTGGCAGCAGAGCCCAACCCCACCTGGCTACAGCCTCCCTGCAGGCAGCTGCAGACAGCAATGAGCTCTGCCCTGAGCCTCCTCTGCTGCAGGCTGCACACCCCCAGCTCCCTCAGCCTCTCCTCACAGGACTCTGCTCCAGGCCCCTCCCCAGCCTTGCTGCCCTTTCTGGACACCTTCCAGCACCTCAGCATCTCTCTTGAATTGAGTAGCCCAGAACTGGACACAGCACTCAAGGTGTGTCCTGAGCAGTGCTGAGCACAGGGGCAGAAGAACCTCCTTTGTCCTGCTGCCCACACTGCTCCTGAGCCAGCCCAGGATGCCATTGGCTCTGCTGCCCACCTGGGCACTGCTGCCTCCTCTTCAGCTCCTCTCTGCCAGCACCCCCAGCTCCCTCTCTTTCTGGCTGCAGCCTCTCCTCCCAGGGCTGTGTTCCAGGCCCCTCACTAGTTTCCAAGCTGGCTCAGAAAGCAGAGACCTCACCAGGTTTTTTCCTCTGGGATTTTATGAAGTAGCTTAAAGATTAATGGAGTAGATGACAACTTTACACGGTGCTTTGAGCAAAACCAAGCTGTCTTAACTCCCCAACTGAGTTTTAATAAGACGTGAAGGAGACACTGATCCAGACACTTTAGTTTACAAGGGGTATTTCAAGCAGCTTCTAGAAGCTAATTTATTCTCCAGGAGGCATAAACCCAGCACAAAGCTTACAGGCCACTTTGCAGTGGCTTTCCTTTGGGATACACACCTAAGTGTGCATGTCTAGTGTGTAAGTCTAGTGGGAGGTGTCCCTGCCTATGGCAGGGGGTTGGAACTAGATGATCCCTTCCAACTTAAACCATTCTATGGTTGCTTAAGAACCAATGCTGAGTCTGAAACAAAAGCCTGTAGGAAGCCACTGGTTTAAATGGACAGAGGCACTGAGTGCAGCCTCAGCAAGTTTGCTGCCCACACCAAGCTGTGTGGTGCAGCAGCCAGGCTGGAGGGCAGGGATCCATCCAGAGGGACCTGCACAGGCTGCAGAGGTAGGCACAAGCCAAGCTCAGGAGGTTCAACAAGACCAAGTGTAAGGTCCTGCAGCTGGGTCAAGGCAATGCCAAGCACAAATGCAGGCTGGGCAGGGACTGGCTGGAAAGCAGCCCTGAGGAGAGGGACTTGGGGGTGCTGCTGGAGGAGAAGCTCAACAGGAGCCAGCAGTGTGCACTTGCAGCCCAGAAACACAACCAGAGCCTGGGCTGCAGCAGCAGAAGTGTGGCCAGCAGGGCCAGGGAGGGGATTCTGCTCTGCTGAGACCCCACCTGGAGTACTGCATCCAGTTCTGGAGCCCCTGGGACAAGAGGGATGTGGAGATGCTGGAGAGTGTCCAGAGCAGGGCCAGGAGGATGCTCAGAGGCTGCAGCAGCTCTGCTGTGAGCACAGACTGAAAGAGTTGGGGCTGTGCAGGCTGGAGCAGAGGAGGCTCCCAGGTGACCTTCTTGTGGCCTTCCAGGAGCTGAAGGGGGCTACAGAAAAGCTGGGGAGGGACTTTTTAGGCTGCCAGGGAGTGCCAGGACTGGGGGGAATGGAGCAAAGCTGGAGGTGGGGAGAGTGAGGCTGGAGGTGAGGAGGAAGTTGTTGAGCAGGAGAGTGGTGAGAGGCTGGAATGGGTTGCCCAGGGAGGTGGTTGAGGCCCCATGGCTGGAGGTGTTTGAGGCCAGGCTGGCTGAGGCTGTGTGCAGCCTGCTCTAGGGTAGGGTGTCCCTGGGCATGGCAGGGGGGTTGGAACTGGCTGCTCCTTGTGGTCCCTTCCAACCCTGACTGATTCTCTGATTCTATGATATGCTCCATTTTGAAGGTGAAGGCCCAAGACCTTTACATTTCTGTTGCCATAAGAGGCAAGAACACTCCCAACTATGCTCATTTTCTTTTAACTAACTTGAAGGTTGAAGAAAAATCAAACTTTTCTCTCCACACTTCACTGTTCTTTTACATTTCCCTCCAGCATTTTTACTTTCAAGTAGAAAACCCCTCTGGGTCTATCTCTTTTCTTGATCAAATCTTGCTTCAGTGCCTACTACATTTGCTACTTAGTGCTAGAAGAGAAGGATCTCATTTTCTTTTTCAATCCTAATTTCCTCCTCCAGTTTCAGCCCCTCTTCAGACAGAAGCATTATTCCCCCACACCTTGAACCCATCCAATGAATCCAGCAGAAGCACACCAGGATACAGAAATCCACCTAGTTCCCAAGCTGATGTGCTGTGACAGGACAGTTGGTAACATCTTCTCACCTTTCCTTTCCTTCTCCTCCTTACTTACCAATTCACTTTCCCCCCCCACACCTTTTTTCTTCTTACACAACTCTTATGTTCTGCCTTCAAATCCTTGCCAGCAGCTTTATTTAACCCCTGCTTCCTGACCTCCAGAGAGGTTGCTCAGCTCACCTCTGCTCTCCATCCCTCCTAAACATCCAGTCCCTTCAGGTAAGGAAGGAAACAGGCAACTATCATTAGTCACAGAATGGTTTAGGTTGGAAGGGACCCCAAGGATCATCCAGTTCTATCCCACTGCTATGGGCAGGGACACCTCCCACTAGAACAGGTTGCTCAAGGCTTCATCCAAAGTGGTCCTGAACACCTCCAGGGAGGTTGTGGAACACAGAATCACACAATGTGATCACATTCTGTGCTTCTGTGCTCCACAACCTCCCTGGGCAACCTGGGCCAGTGTCTCACCACCCTCAACCTGTGCCAGTGTCTCACCATCCTCACTGCAAACAAGATCCAGTTTCAATCTCCCCTCTGCCAGTTCAAACCCATTCCTCCTCATCCTGGCATTACAAGACCTTGGCCATAGTCCTTCCCCAGCTCTCCTCTAACCCCCTTCAGATCCTGGAAGGCCACTCCAAGGTCTCCTGGAAGCCTTCTCCAGGCTACACAGCCCCAACTCTCTCAGCCTGTCCTCACAGCAGAGCTGCTGCAGCCCTCTCAGCATCTTGGTGGCCTCCTCTGGACTGGTTCTAACAGTTCCATGTCCTTCAGCTCCTTGTCCATTCTATGAAATGGTGAATTTATGAAGCTTTGAAAAAGAAGTAGTGAATTCCCCTCCTTTCAACCCAGGGGATTGATTCATTGCATCTGGATGATCTTTGAGTTCCCTTCAAACCCAAACCATTCCATGCTTTCCACGGCTGTGTCCAGACACCAATCTGTTAGAATTTCAATTAAGGCCAGATTGGATGAGGCCTTGGGCAACTAAATCTAGTTGAGAGGTGTCCCTGACCATGGCATGGGGGTTGGAGTAGATGATGTCTGAGGGCTCTTCCAACCTAATCTATTCTATGACTCTCTCATTGAGTTGCTGTACTCTTAAACTCCATACCCATTCTGACACATTTCTAACTTGCTTGATGGAATGAACCTGGGATTGTCCTTAGCTTCCTTAGATAGTTTTTTCTTTTTATCCTTACTTAGAATCATAGAACCAAGCAGGTTGGAAGAGACCTCCAAGCTCATCCAGTCCAACCTAGCACTCAGCCCTGGCCAATCTACCAGACCATGGCACTAAGTGCCCCAGCCAGGCTTGGCTTCAACACCTCCAGCCACAGAGACTCCACCACCTCCCTGGGCAGCCCATTCCAGTGCCAATCACTCTCTCTGCCAACAACTTCCTCCTAACATCCAGCCTGAACTTCCCCCAGCACAACTTGAGACTGTGTCCCCTTGTTCTGTTGCTGCTTGCCTGGCAGCAGAGCCCAACCCCACCTGGCTACAGCCTCCCTGCAGGCAGCTGTAGACAGCAATGAGCTCTGCCCTGAGCCTCCTCTGCTGCAGGCTGCACACCCCCAGCTCCCTCAGCCTCTCCTCACAGGGATGTGCTCCAGGCCCCTCCCCAGCCTTGCTGCCCTTCTCTGGACACCTTCCAGCACCTCAACATCTCTCTTGAATGGAGGAGCCCAGAACTGGACACAGGACTCCTCTTTTCCAGGCTAACAGCTGAGTACAGGGGCAGAAGAACCTCCCTTGTCCTGCTGGCCTCCTCTTTTCCAGGTTACCAACCCCAGTGCTGAGTAAGGGGCAGAATAACCTCCCTTGTCCTGCTGGCCTCCTCTCTTCTAGGTTACCAACCTCAGTTTCTGCTATTTCCCAAAGCCTCATAGCGAGGGGCACAGCTTCTATCTAAAAAGTACTCCCAGCAGAAACATTTGTTCTGGGGCCCTACTTAAGATATCTTAAGAGCAAAAACAAAGCCTCAGAAAGTTTTCTTTCAAAGCAGCAATTTGAAAGCCTTTTTTAATTTGAAATTGGCTAAGGCAGGTTGCAGCTCCAAAAGGAGGCATCTGAACAGCCAAAGCAGACAGAAACGAAAGAAGGGAAACTTGCAAAGACTTCCAAAGAGATCAAACCTGAAAGGAAGCTGCTTTAGAAGTGTGTCAAATGCCCTCCCTCCCCCCCCCAAAAAAAAGAAGGCAAAGCTACAAATGTTCTGACAGGGTATGAAGGTTGTTTCTGCTCTGTGAAGATGAAGCCATGAGTGTGTTACTCTCCCTGCCTGGCATTGGCAGCAGCTTCAGAAAGCACTTTTGAGGCGGCTCAGGTCTGACACCCAAACCACATTAGTCTCACTCTGCCTGCTTTGTTTTCTAACAGAATTTGGGCAAAAAGAACCCAAAGCCAAAGGCTGAGGGATCTGCATTGCCACCCCTGCTAAAGAACAAACATTTCTCAAGTGTTTGTGCTGGAAAGAAATTCCTGCCAAGGCCAGGCAAGCTGAGAGAACTTAGTTCTCCTCTCACGCAGCTTCACGGAGCCCAGAGCTTTGTATGATCCCTTCTGCCTCCAAGAATCATGGAATCAGCCAGGTTGGAAGAGAGCTCCAAGCTCATCCAGTCCAACCTAGCACCCAGCCCTATCCAGTCAACCAGACCATGGCACTAAGTGCTCCAGCCAGGCTTGGCTGCAACACCTCCAGCCACAGAGACTCCACCACCTCCCTGGGCAGCCCATTCCAATGCCAATCACTCTCTCTGACAACAACTTCCTCCTAACATCCAGCCTAGACCTGCTCTGCCACAACTTGAGTCTGTGTCCCCTTCTTCTGTTGCTGCTTGCCTGGCAGCAGAGCCCAACCCCACCTGGCTACAGCCTCCCTTCAGGGAGCTGCAGACAGCAATGAGCTCTGCCCTGAGCCTCCTCTGCTGCAGGCTGCACACCCCCAGCTCCCTCAGCCTCCCCTCATAGGGTTTCTGTTCCAGGCCCCTCCCCAGCCTTTCTGCCCTTCTCTGGACACCTTCCAGCACCTCAACAGCTCTCTTGAATGGAGGAGCCCAGAACTGGACACAGCACTCAAGGTGTGGCCTGAGCAGTGTTGAGCACAGGGGCAGAAGAACCTCCCTTGTCCTGCTGCCCACACTGCTCCTGATGCCATTGGCTCTCTTGCCCACCTGGGCACACTGCTGCCTCATCTTCAGCTACTATCTATCAGTACCCCCAGGTCCCTTTCCTCCTGGCTGCTCTCAGCCACTCTGTCCCCAGCCTGTAGTGCTGCTTGGGGTTGTTGTGGCCAAAGTGCAGAACCCTGCACTTGGCCTTGTTCAATCTCATCCCCTTGGCCTCTGCCCACCCATCCAGCCTGGCCAGGTCTCTCTGCAGGGCTCTCCCCCTCCCAGTCCCTGAGGAGTGTGCATCTTCAGAGAGACACCTTGGGGTTTCTTCAGAGAAACTCTGTTTTTACAGAGAGCCTGACAATCAGTGTCCTGCCTTTGGCTACTGCCAAGATCCATACTTCAGCACTACCAAAACCAAAGACAAAAAGAAAGTGTAAAATGTGCTGAGAGGCCAAACAGCTCTTTCTGCACTGGTTACTTTTAGAATCACAGCATTGTTTGGGTTGGAAAAGCCCTCTAAGCTCACCCAGTTCAACCACCAAGCCAACACCACCATGGACATTAAACCACGTCTCACAGTGCTGCTTCTTGGACACCTCCAGGCATGGGGACTCCACCACCAACCTGGGCAGCCTGTTCTGATCCCTGATCATTGCTGCAGCAAAGACATTTTCCTCATCTTCAACCTAAACCTTCCCTGGCACAATTTTAGGCCATTTCCTCTTGCTCTATCACCTGATACTAGGGAGAAGACCCCAACCCCCACCCCACTGCAACCTCCTTTCAGGGCACTGTCAAGAGCAATGAGGTCTCCCCTCAGCCTCCTCTTCTCCAGACTAAACAGCTCCAGTTCCCTCCATATGCTTAGAGCATCTTATTAGTTTTCCCCCCTCTAAAAGCATTACAAAGAATCAGATCTGGTCTAGGGTAGGATGTCCCTGCCCATGGCAGGGGGGTTGGAACTAGATGATCCCTGTGGTCCCTTCCAACCCTGATTGATTCTGTGATTCTGTGATCTGGTCTGGCAAATCAAGAATCTGATCTTGCAGCTGTTTGGAGAGAGCTTCCAGAAACTAGTGCTATGATGACAGGGAAAAGCCAGCATGTTTTCAAACCTTAACATGGAAACCAGCCCTGATAAAGATGATAAAAGCCTACTTAAGGCCCTACCTCCTGATAACCACAGTGTTGTGATGAGCACTGCAGTTGGCATCACTCTCACCTCTGAGATGAGGAGGAAGAGCACACAAGCACCCTTTACACGAGCACTGCTATCAGAAACACTGAGAACCTCTCCAAAAGGCAACAATTCCAGCAGGTTCCCTCTTTATCTGAGGTTCACACACCATCTGGACTACAGCTGGTGGGCTTGTCTCCTGCTATCTGTGCTCCCAGTTACCCTCTCCAACTTGTCAGCCTCACCCTCACACTCAGGTCCTCCTAATTTGGCATCAAAACAATGTTGGGCTAATTGCAGCACTTCAGATGTCTTCTGTACTGCTGGTCAGGGAGACTGCAATACAAGGGAAGGAATTTATCTGGCATGTCCCAGCCCTTGGAAGAAGAGAGGAAAGTAGAAAGCTATTCAAGCTCACTTCAGCTTCCTCACTCCTCCTCTTCCTCGTGTTTCGGGCACAAGGAGGAAACAGTCTCAGCTCACCCCAAGCAGAACAGAGCTGAGGAGGACAGGGTGAGAGAATTTCCCCTTCTCTGCCAGGCTAAACCCACATACTCAGTGCTCCAACCCTGCCTTGGGCAGACACACCACAGGCATCCTGTGCTGCTTCTCCAGAGCAGCTTTAGGACAGAGGATGCCCAGTAAGTAACCACTGATGGCTTCCTATTGCACCCAAGAGCTTCAGTGCTGCTCCTTCAGGTGCACTGCAGACACCTCACCCAACAAGAGCTCCCACCAGTGAGGTCAGGGCAGGGTTTGCAGCCACCCATACAAGAGCACAGGACAACACTGGACCTTAATAACTCACAGACAATAATAACTCATCATGAACTCCTTATTCCAGACCAACTTGTCTCTGTCACTTTAGAAGCCTACTGGAAATACATGGAGAGAAATGCACAGCAGCAAAAGCAGCAGCTAAATATCACAGAATGGGCTTAAAGATCATTTAGTTCCAAACTCCTCATATACCAAGGGTCATATCTATAACTATGCCTCTTTCTATCTCACTGCAGTGAAGAAAAAACTCTGGAGTCAGCTGAAGGATGTTGAGAAATCACTCTTGAAACTTCTCCAGCCATCCTCAAACACACATAGACAGACACACAGATGAAAGAAAGAGGAGTGTAAATACAGTGGGGTTTTAGGGAAGTCATTCACATCCCATTTCAGAGCTACACAGGTGCCAACACACAGGGAAGCCCAAGCTCTTTCATCAGCACAACAGTCACAACCACGCAGCCTCCTCTTCCTCTCGCTGCCTGTACTGCAAAACAAATGCAAACATCACCATCACAGGATCAGGCAGGACCACAGCACCAGCCAGTTCCAACCCCCCTGCCATGCCCAGGGACACCTCACACTAGAGCAGGCTGGCCAGAGTCTCATCCAGCCTGGCCTTAAACACCTCCAGGCATGAGGCTTCCACCACCTCCATATATAATTATCACAGCATTAATAAATCTTTCCCACATTAGATATCTTTATATATATACATATATATGTATTTTTATATATATATATATATATATATATATATATATATATATATATATATATATACACATATATGTATTTATATATATATATATATATACACATACACATATATGTATTATATACATATTTTTTTATATATATATAAAATATATATAGAATATATATATACAATTATATATATAAAAACTTTCCCCACATCAGATATCATTTATATATATATTATATATATATATTATATATATATATTATTCTCACAGCACTAGTAAATCCTTCCCACATCAGATATTATTTTTATACATATATATATAAAAAATATATATAATTTTATATATATATAAAATCTTTCCCACATCAGATATCATTTATATATATATATATATATTATATATACATATATATATATTATTCTCACAGCACTAATAAATCCTTCCCACATCAGATATTATATATATAAAACATATAATTTTATATGTATATAAAATCTTTCCCATATGAGATATCATTTATATATATTATATATATATATTATATATATGTATATTATTCTCACAGCACTAGTAAATCCTTCCCACATCAGATAGTATATATAAGTATTATATATATAAGATCTTTCCCATATCAGATATCATTTACATATATATATTATATATATATTATTCTCACAGCACTAATAAATCCTTCCCACATCAGATATCATTATATATATATATATATAAAATCTTTCCCACATCAGATATCATTTTTATTTATATAAATATATTATTTATTTATTTATTTAGTCTCACAGCCCTAATAAAACTTCCCTACACCAGATATCATTTATATATATGTATATATATATACATATGATATATATATTATTATCACAGCACTAATAAATCCTTCCCACATCAGATATCATTTATATATATATATATATAATCATCACAGCACTAATAAATCCTGTCCACATCAGATGTCATTATATATATATATATAAAAATATAGAATTTTATATATGTATAAAATCTTTCCCACATCAGATATCATTTTTATTTATATAAATATATTATTTATTTATTTATTTATTTAGTCTCACAGCCCTAATAAAACTTCCCTACACCAGATATCATTTATATATATATATATATATATATATATATATATATATATACACACATATTATATATATATTATCACAGCACTAATAAATCCTTCCCACATCAGATATCATTTTATATATATTATATATATATATTATCATCACAGCCCTAATAAATCCTTTCCACATCAGATGTCATTATATATATATATAAACAGAATTTTATATATGTATAAAATCTTTCCCACATCAGATATCATTTTTATATATATTATATATATATATATTACCATCACAGCACTAATAAATCCTTTCCACATCAGATGTCATTATATATACATATATAAATATAGAATTTTATATATGCATAAAATCTTTCCCACATCAGATATCATTTTTATATATATATTATATATATATATATATTATCATCACAGCACTAATAAATCCTTTCCACATCAGATGTCATTATATATATATAAATATATAATTTTATATATGTATAAAATCTTTCCCAAATCAGATATCATTTTTATCTATATAAATATATATATATATAAAAAATATTTATTTCTTTAGCATCACAGCACTAATAAATCTTCCCCACATCAGACACTATGCAGCAACCAACACTTGTCCCTTGACTCGTGATGAAGAATTATCTTGCACACACATATTTGGCTCCATGCCCTTAAAGATTTCCTCCCTTGCTTCAGCAATAGAAAAGCAAAATAATAAGAAAGAAAGGGCATGAGGAAGAGGGGGGGGGAGGTGGGAGAGGAGGGGGAAATGAACAGAAGGGCTTGGAAAGTGACTGCAAATCTACAACCTCACTAATTGGGTTCCAGCTTCTAACACAATAGTGGGTGTACCATGGTCTGTTATCAAGTTTATAGCCGGGGGCACAAGACAATACAACCCCACACTGGATTTAATTACAGCCCGTGGCTTTTGCAGGAGTGGTGTGTTTCAAAGGGTTTAAGCACTCATTTATTCCTGCACCACGCATGAAATAGGGCAGCTCGCTGTCATGCAGGCTCCCCCAATTAAGACTGAGCGGTTTCTGATCTCTCTTGCAGAAGGAGAACAGTGGGCAATGGGAAATCTCTTCCAGGAGAATCACAGAAGACCTTTTGGTTGGAAGGGAAAAATAAAATACCCCCCCAAAAAACCAAACAAAACAACCCAACCCCATCCCAAACCACCAAAAACCTCACTGCTGCCTTGCAGTTTTGTGCATTTTGCCTTTGATGAGCACGGAGGAAGGAGAGCAAACGGAGTCATTTCAGACTGTGCACAAGTGAGAAAGTGTCAAACCGCAGCAGCGCTTCAGTGATGTTGGGTGTCCTAATTGTACTCGTAAAAGTCATCCTTCTAGGGCAGCAAAGCTGGTGAAAGGGATGGAGAGTAAGTCTGATGAGCTTAGTCTGGAGAAGAGGAGGATGAGGAGCCCAGAACTGGACACAGCACTCAAGGGGTGGCCTGAGCAGTGCTGAGCACAGGGGCAGAAGAACCTCCCTTGTCCTGCTGCCCACACTGCTCCTGAGCCAGCCCAGGATGCCATTGGCTCTGCTGCCCACCTGGGCACTGCTGCCTCCTCTTCAGCTCCTCTCTGCCAGCACTCCCAGGTCCCTCCCTGCCTGGCTGCTCTCAGCCACTCTAGCCCCAGCCTGTAGTGCTGCTTGAAGGGCGTTGTGGCCAAAGTGCAGAACCCTGCCCTTGGATCTGGCAGCTCAGGAGGCCAGTTCTTCTCCCTAGTGTCAGGTGATAAGAGGAGAGGAAATGGCCTGAGATTGTGCCAGGGAAGGATTAGGATGGAGATTAGGAAAAAATTCTTTGCTGCAAGAGTGGTCAGGGACTGGAACAGCCATCCCTGGAGGAGTTCAAGAAACCTGAAGTTTCAAGAACCTGAAGTTCAAGAAACCTGGAGGAGTTCAAGAAACTCTGGGACATGGCTTAATGGCCACGGTGGTTTGGGTTGATGGCTGGGCTTGAGGTCTTTTCCAGTCTTAAACAATTCCATGGTTCTATGATTCTGCAAGATGGAAACCTTCCCCATCCAAAACCAAACCAACACAAACAAACAAAACCCCCTCAAAACACAAACAGCCACCAAGAAGCAAACAGCAGCCTCTAAGGTAGGCAAAGTTCCTTTAACTGTAGATAATCCTCACACTTGGAAGATTTTAACCTCTCGGTGCTCCCTTTAAAAAAGACACCAAGCAAATCCTGGATCTCCTCAGGACCTGGAATAATCCATTCATTGGAGGGGATGGCACTAACCAGGGCAGCAGGGCAGCCAGGATTCACCTCTGAAACCAGATCAACAGAAGTGCTGCCACAAGAACTAGCAAAGGTACTTAGGACTTAGCAGTCTTAATCACTACAGCACTTCAAGCCTTTAAGAAAGGGATACTGCACTCGATGATCTCCTTGGGTCCCTTCCAACCTGTGATCCTGTGATCTATTACCTGCAGAGAAATAAAGCCCAGCAGCCTAGCACTGTCCTAAGCACCCTTCCCTGAAGCTGTCTGATAAGCTCTCCTAACCTACACGCTCAGAAAGCACCCAGAGATGGTTCTAGTTAGAGTCCTACAAATATTTATACAGAACAGAAGCCTTTTTGTGGCTGTTTTATGGAAGTGCAGGATGTTTCCAGATCAAACATCAAGCAGAAAGATTCCTATCCACCTCCACAAAGAAAGGCTGAGATGATGTAGACAAACTAATTAGCTGCTTTGATTTGTTCTCAGTTGTGCCTGCTGCCTGCTTCAGTTTGTCATGTGTTACTGTTTTGCTTCTTCTGCCAAACCTGCAGTCAGAGCTCGATTTCTGGTTCTGGTCAAAGCAAACCCTTCAAAGAGAATGTAAAACAACCAAAGACATGTGCCAGATCAAAAGAAAACAAAAAGGGCAGCTCTGGATACAAGGCAGGAGGAGAAAACGTTTAAGGATTCCCCAGAACAGCCAAGCCAAATGCACTTGGGTCATGTTTTAATGACTGCTTGATAAATATCTTGATAGCTGATTAAACTCTTCACAAGCAGCCTAAAGAAATCAGGGTTGAGCTAGAGACCCAACTTCATTTTCAAGCAGCAAGCAACTCCCCTCATCCACAGCAGAAGCCACTCTGTTGGGGCTGGACTAGATGATCTCCAGAGGTCACTTCCAAGCCCTAGCATTTTATGATTCTATTATTTTCCTACACCTATTTTTAGGTATTACTACTGTACTGAGCTCTGTGTCTACCAGCTCTATAAATCTCAACAGCTACCACCACAGCTGTAGCATCAAAAGCTTCAACTTCAGCTATTGTTCATCTTTCAGTAACACTGGAGACGAGCAGCAGCCAAATTACATCCCTCTGCCATCAACTTGAACTGAAGTACTGCTGGCAGTGGCAAGAAAATTGCTACACTTTAGAGCAAATAAGGGCTGAAAAGAAAGTTGTGCCACAGTGGCACGGAGCTGTACACTTAAAATACACCCTTTGAATGCTGCTCTCAAGGCTGCAACCTAAAGCAATAGCTGGATCAAGAGGAACGTTTCTTGTACCTTTCCCTAACTCTGGAACAGGCTCTCAAGGCTGCAACCTAAAGCAACACCTGGATCAAAAGGAACATTTCTTGCACCCTCCCCCAACTCTGGAAGAGGCTCCTACAAACCCAGAGTTGAAAAGACATCATGGAGCTAAAACAAAAGGTGGGAACAACCATGACAGGCAACCCAAAAAGCATCATTCTGGCTCAGATTCTTACTCAGAGATACTTCAAACTTGCTTCAAATGTAAGAGTTTGTAGTCAGTGCACACTGGAGCCATCCCACTTCGTGCCTTCATTTAACCCTTCTCAGACCCTTGCTTAGTGCTTAAAACACACCCTCTAAATGCTGCTCTCAAGGCTGCAACCTAAAGCTGGATCAAGAGGAACATTTCTTGCACCCTTCCCCAACTCTGGAAGAGGCTCCTACAAACCCAGAGTTGAAAAGACATCATGGAGCTAAAACAAAAGGTGAGAAGCAACCATGACAGGCAACCCTAAAGTCAACATTCTGGCTCAGATTCTTACTCAGAGATACTTCAAGCTTGCTTCAATCTTAAAACATAATTGAAACTTAAAAGTTTGTAGTCAGTGCACAATGAAGCCATCCCAGTTCATGCCTTCATTTAATCCTTCTCAGACCCTTGCTTAATGCTTAAAGTACATCCTCTAAATGCTGCTCTCAAGGCTGCAACCTAAAGCAACACCTGGATCAAGAGGAACATTTCTTGTACCTTTCCCCAACTCTGGAAGAGGCTCCAACAAACCCAGAGTTGAAAAGACATCATGGGGCTAAAACAAAAGGTGGGAGCAACCATGATAGACAAAGCTAAAAGCATCATTCTGGCTCAGGTTCTTACTCAGAGATACTTCAAGCTTGCTTCAAACGTAAGAGTTTGTAGTCAGTGCACACTGGAGCCATCCCACTTCATGCCTTCATTTAACTCTTCTCAGACCCTTGCTTAATGCTTAAAATACATCCTCTCAAGGCTTCAACCCAAAGCAATAGCTGGATCAAGAGGAATACTTCTTGTACCTTTCCATAACTCTGGAACAGGCTCTCAAGGCTGCAACCTAAAGCAACACCTGGATCAAGAGGAACATTTCTTGTACCTTTCCCTAACTCTGGAAGAGGCTCCAACAAACCCAGAGTTGAAAAGACATCAAGGAGCTACAACAAAAGGTGGGAGCAACCATGACAGGCAACCCTAAAAGCATCATTCTGGCTCAGATTCTTACTCAGAGATACTTCAAGCTTGCTTCAAACTTAAAACATATTTGAAACTTAAAAGTTTGTAGTCAGTGCACAATGAAGCCATCCCAATTCATGCCTTCATTTAACCCTTCTCAGACCCTTGCTTAATGCTTAAAGTACATCCTCTAAATGCTGCTCTCAAGGCTGCAACCTAAAGCAACACCTGGATCAAGAGGAACATTTCTTGCACCCTTCCCCAACTCTGGAAGAGGCTCCTACAAACCCAGAGTTGAAAAGACATCATGGAGCTAAAACAAAAGGTGGGAGCAACCATGACAGGCAACCCGAAAAGCATCATTCTGGCTCAGATTCTTACTCAGAGATACTTCAAGCTTGCTTCAATCTTAAAATATACTTAAAACTTAAAAGTTTGTAGTCAGTGCACAATGAAGCCATCCCACTTCATGCCTTCATTCAACCCTTCTCAGACTCTTGCTTAATGCTTAAAATACACCCTCTCAAGGCTTCAACCCAAAGCAATAGCTGGATCAAGAGGAATACTTCTTGTACCTTTCCTTAACTCTGGAAGAGGCTCTCAAGGCTGCAACCTAAAGCAACACCTGGATCAAGAGGAACATTTCTTGCACCCTTCCCCAACTCTGGAAGAGGCTCCTACAAACCCAGAGTTGAAAAGACATCATGGAGTTAAAACAAAAGGTGGGAGCAACCATGACAGACAAACCTAAAAGCATCATTCTGGCTCAGATTCTTACTCAGAGATACTTCAAGCTTGCTTCATATGTAAGAGTTTGTAGTCAGTGCACACTGGAGCCATCCCATTTCATGCCTTCATTTAACCCTTCTCAGACCCTTCCTTAGTGCTTAAAGTACATCCTCTAAATGCTGCTCTCAAGGCTGCAACCTAAAGCAACACCTAGATCAAGAGGAACATTTCTTGTACCTTTCCCTAACTCTGGAAGAGTCTCCAACAAACCCAGAGTTGAAAAGACATCATGGAGCTAAAACAAAAAGTGGGAGCAACCATGACAGGCAACCCTAAAAGCATCATTCTGGCTCAGATTCTTACTCAGAGATACTTCAAGCTTGCTTCAATCTTAAAACATATTTGAAACTTAAAAGTTTGTAGTCAGTGCACAATGAAGCCATCCCATTTTGTACCTTCATTTAACCCTTCTCAGACCCTTGCTTAATGCTTAAAATACATCCTCTCAAGGTTTCAACCCAAAGCAATAGCTGGATCAAGAGGAATACTTCTTGTACCTTTCCATAACTCTGGAACAGGCTCTCAAGGCTGCAACCTAAAGCAACACCTAGATCAAGAGGAACATTTCTTGTACCTTTCCCTAACTCTGGAAGAGGCTCCTACAAACCCAGAGTTGAAAAGACATCATGGGGCTAAAACAAAAGGTGGGAGCAACCATGACAGGCAACCCTAAAAGCATCATTCTGGCTCAGATTCTTACTCAGAGATACTTCAAGCTTGCTTCAAATGTAAGAGTTTGTAGTCACAGTATCACAGTAGTATCACAGTATCATCAGGGTTGGAAAAGACCTCACAGATAGTCAGTGCACACTGGAGCCATCCCATTTCATGCCTTCATTTAACCCTTCTCAGACCCTTGCTTAATGCTATTGGTGCTATAAGAGCCTGTACACAGGCAACAGAAAGCAGCTAAGACACTCCACCCATCACACCATTGGTATTTCACCAGAGCATTGCACAGGTCTATCAGGACACCAAGGTCTGTCTTCTGGAAGCATCAGTACAAGATGACCAATAAACCACAAACTTCTGACCTTCACGTTTTCAAGGAATCAGGGCTATTTGTCAACAGAGGAATCCAGCCTCTCATTCCTTCAGGAGCTTTGCTCAGTGAGAAAAAAAAAAGGCCTGGAAGTCTTTGTTTATAATTAAGCAATAACGATTGAGGGCCAGGGCATTTCCTGGGGATTAATGACCGGCTGGGAGAGTCGATAGCTTAAGGCAATGCCTTGGGCCATTAACCTCAACCAGTCATCAATTTCCCCAGGAAATGCCCTGGCCCTCGATTAGCTCAGCTGTTATAAAAGGAGAAGAAAAGTTGAGCATTAGCATTCTCCCAAGGAAAAGTGCTCCACAGCCAGGACTTGGTCATTTTGTCACAGCTCTAAAGCGTCTACGTTATAAACCCACATGGGAAGAGCTGATAATTAGAAAGAGAGAATGAGAATGAGAGAGAATGTGAGAGGGAGAAAGAGAGGAGAGAGAGAGAGAGGAGAGAGAGAAGAGAGAGGAGAGAGGAGAGAGGAGAGAGGAGAGAGGAGAGAGGAGAGAGGAGAGAGGAGAGAGGAGAGAGGAGAGAGGAGAGAGGAGAGAGGAGAGAGGAGAGAGGAGAGAGAGAGTGAGCAAAGAGAGGAGGAGAGAGAGAGAAGAAGAGAGAGAGAGAAGAAGAGAGAGAGAGAAGAAGAGAGAGAGAGAAGAAGAGAGAGAGAGAAGAAGAGAGAGAGAGAAGAAGAGAGAGAGAGAAGAAGAGAGAGAGAGAAGAAGAGAGAGAGAAGGAGAGAGAGAGAAGGAGAGAGAGAGAAGGAGAGAGAGAGAAGGAGAGAGAGAAGGACAGAGAAGGACAGAGAGAGAGAGGGGAGAGAGAAGGAGAGAGAGAGAGAGGGGAGAGAGAAGGAGAGAGAGAGAGGGGAGAGAGAAGGATAGTAAAAGAAGAGACTGAGAGGAGAGAGAGAAGAGAGAGAGGGAGAGACGAGAGAGAGAGAAAGGGAGAGAGGAGAGGGAGAGAGGAGAGGGAGAGAGGAGAGAGAGAGAGGAGAAAGAGAGAGAGGAGAGAGAGAGAGAGGAGAGAGAGAGAGAGGAGAGAGAGAAGAAAGGGAGAGAGAAAGAGAACAGGAAGGGGGGGGGGGGGGGAAGAAAAAGACACTTCTCCTAAAGACTTAATGCGGTTTGCAGTGAGGACAAGACTCTGCTTCCGAAGAGGCTGGGCAACGTGAACGGAGATGAGCATTTCCATATAAATCCTGACACCCCCACACTGTCTCTCTTGCCCTTGCTAGTTGCTCCCTCTTCCCCGATGCACTCAAGGAACCAGCAGATGCCTGTGTGCTGGCATCTCCCTTCTCCCCGCAGCCCTCCGCTAACGAGAATGGCAGCTCCGCACGCCCGGCGCAGGAAGCGCAGCACTCAGCTGGGCTTCTCCTCGCTTAAGCTTTATGCAAGCGTGAAGAGATTTGTGGACCGGAGCAGGGATCACTTTCTCCAGCCTGGTGACTGAAGGTACAGGACACCTCACTGAACAGGATAAGGACACTCATAGCTCGTTATCGCCAACCGCATCAGAAGTGCTCTGCCCAGTGCCAGCTCTCCACTTTTCCTGCACTCGCATGAGCTGCTGCTCCAAAGCAGCTGAACTGCCACCTCGAGTTTCAAAACTACTTTCAAGGTCATTAAAAGCAAGGGAAAGAGAAGCGTAGGGTTAAACACAACGAAGCCCATTAAGCTTATACCCGAAACAACGAGCCAGAACAAAAACATTATCTGCACACAATCAAGCCTCTAAGCCATTCAGAGACACCAGATCCACGCAGCAGGAGATCAAACTGCAGCACTCCACTGAAACGGCCCGAAAAAAAACCCACCCTGCTAGGAAGGAGAGGTCACAGGTATGTTAAAGAACTAGACGCTGATGCAGGCATTCAATGGAAGCCCCTCTCCCTCTCTCCCCCTCCCAATTAGCCTCCAGGCTGGTTGATTAGCTGGCAAAGCCTTTGAAAGGGTCACTCTGTCCAGAACTGGTATTTCCACTCGGGGAACAGCTCAGGCATGCCATGTACCTGCGCTCACCCAGCGCTGCGATTCTCCGACCCGGGTTGCCACCCCTGTTATTAGCTGAGAGAGGAATGTCAGAGGGGGTTTGGTAACCCCGCAGGGCAGCCAGCAGCAAAGATCCTGCCTGAAACACGGCAGGGTTTTTAAACGGGGCAAAAGAGGAACCGCACACACTTCACAGATCTGCTCAGCCTGACTTCCAAACTCCAAACCCATCGCAGAGGTCTTTAATCGAAGTCGTTTAGCTCCAGAGCTCAAACACCCGAAACGAAAAGTGCTTTTTGGAAGGAGATGAGGAGGGGAATCACACAGCACAAAGGCAGGCACAGCTCAAAGTTTTCTGACCAGGCTGTTTTTACCTCGACCGAAAGAAAAACCAAAACAACCCAAACCACCACATCTACCAAACTCAAGCTCATTCCACAGCTCAGAGGCACTTAAACCAGTTTAAACTGCGCTCGGTGTATTTCACCGCTCCGCTAAGTGACGCGACTGAAGGCAATTTGCCTTATTAAAGAAGAAACAAAACAAACCAAACCAAACCCAACCCAAAAAACAACACAACAAAACGAAGAGAGGGGGGAAAAAAATAAAAGAGAGAGGATGAGTGCCAGGAAACAGCTACTTTAAATAAACAAATACAAGATGAATGCAATTGCCGTATTAACCCTCTTGTTAACTTCTGAAGTTGAAAATTACACCCTCATTACTAGTGTGTAATTGAGTATTCTCCCGGCTGTTTCCTGCATTTGAGGTTATTCAAATAGTTCATTAGCACATCAAGAACACCACACACACTAATGATACCTGGATGCTCTTATCTACTCTTTCTTTTTTGGCCCAGCTTTCCTTAACTCGCATCTCCCAGGGAAAAAAAAAAAAAGGGGGGGGGGGGGGGGGGGGGAGGGAGAGGGAAAGAAAAAATAAAAGGGGAGGAAGGAAAGGAGGAATGAAAAAAAGAAGAAAGAAAAAATAAAAGGGGGGGAAGGAAAAGAGGAATGAAAAAAAAGAGAGAAAGAAAAAGGAGAGGAAGGAAAGGAGGAATGAAAAAAAAGAGAGAAAAAAATAAAGGGGGGGGAAGGAAAAGAGGAATGAAAAAAAGAAAGAAAAAATAAAAGGGGAGGAAGGAAAAGAGGAATGAAAAAGAGAAAGAAAAAATAAAAGGGGAGGAAGGAAAAGAGGAATGAAAAAGAGAAAGAAAAAATAAAAGGGGAGGAAGGAAAAGAGGAATGAAAAAAAAAGAAAGAAAAAATAAAAGGGGAGGAAGGAAAAGAGGAATGAAAAAAAAAGAAAGAAAAAATAAAAGGAGAGGAAGGAAAAGAGGAATTAAAAAAAAGAAAGAAAAAATAAAAGGGGAGGAAGGAAAAGAGGAATAAAAAAAAGAGAGAAAGAAAAAATAAATGGGGAGGAAGGAAAAGAGGAATGAAAAAAAAAGAAAGAAAAAATAAAAGGGGAGGAAGGAAAAGAGGAATTAAAAAAAAGAAAGAAAAAATAAAAGGGGAGGAAGGAAAAGAGGAATAAAAAAAGAGAGAAAGAAAAAATAAATGGGGAGGAAGGAAAAGAGGAATTAAAAAAAAGAAAGAAAAAATAAAAGGTGAGGAAGGAAAAGAGGAATAAAAAAAAGAGAGAAAGAAAAAATAAATGGGGAGGAAGGAAAAGAGGAATGAAAAAAAGAAGAAAGAAAAAATAAATGGGGGGGAAGGAAAAGAGGAATGAAAAAAAAAAAAGAAAGAAAAAATAAAAGGGGGGGGGAGGAAAAGAGGAATGAAAAAGAGGGAAAAGACAAGAGCCCCGCAGGGCTTGGGCTGCTGGGGCTGCTACCAAAGGGGAGTGTGGCAGCCCCCAGGCACCTCGCCACTCCAACCCGCAGGGAGCAGCCACCAGGCTGGTGGGGAGGGGAAGCTGAGGAAAGTGGGGGTAAGGAAGCTGGGTCTCGTTGGGTGCCTGAACAGTGGGAGTCATCCCCGGGAGTCAAGCCTGGGGGCTGGCAGTGTGCGTTGGTGCCCAGCTCTGGGGTAGACGGGGAAGAAAGAAGGGGTGCAGTGGGGGCTCTGTGGGACAGGGTGTGGAGCTGCCCCTCTTTTTCTTTCTTTTTTTTTCTCTTTCTTTTTTTTCTCTTTTTTTCCAGTTACCTGTGTGGGGGAAACAATAGCAGGTGAAACTACTGTGGGTGAGGTGGTGCTTCTGTGCCCATTGGCTTCGGGGAGGAGGTGAGGCAGGGGGTCGTGTTTCACTGAGACCACCACCACGGCGGGCACGGCAGTGTCCAGGGGCTCGGCAGGGCGGCGGCAGAGTCTTTTGGGGGAGGCAGAAGGCCCACAAGCATCACCACCGGCCGCAGCCCCCGCCGGGAACACCGCCTCATAGAGGGCTCGCTTGGCCGGGGCCACTGCGGCCGCTTCTGCCTTCACCGGCACGGCGTCACCGTCTTTGGGCAGCACGTAGGGGTTGGCGGCGGGCAGCCGTGGCCGTGGCCCGCCGTTGAGGGCGGCAGGGGTGTAGCAGCCCCCGCCGGCGGGGTGGTGGAGGAGGTGGTGGTGGTGGTGGTGGTGGGGAGAGGGGTGGTGGTGTGGCGGCTGTGGCCCTCCCAGCTTGGTGCCGATGCCGGCGATGCTGTTGAGGGTGGCGATGGAGACGGCACCGATGCAGTGGTTGGTGTAGGTCTTGGAGAGCTTGGCGGCCTTGGAGAGCATCTGCATGCGGGTGCCCAAGAGGTTCTTGCCGATGGCCTTGTTCTCGTACCAGGTGATGTCACCCTCGCTGCAGTGGTCCCGCGGGCGCTGGAAGAAGGCCTTGCAGAGAGGGTTGCGCTTGGAGAGGTACTTGACGAAGCTGGCGTAGGGGCAGAACTCGGTGCCAGTCTCATACATGCGGGGCAGGTTCTCCTCATCGCTGCTCTCCGCCCGCTTCTTGCTCCAGGAGGACGAGCGCGACTTGTGGTAGGGCCCCAGCGCCTTGAAGTAGACAAACTTGCGCCCATCCTCATCCACGGCCAGCCCAAAGGAGTCCTCCTCCAGCTCCCGCTGGTTCTCCCGGCCCCGGGTGCAGAAGTACATGCAGGTCTCGAACCAGACCTTGTTGAGGAGCCCGAAGGGGCTCTGGGTGCTGAAGACGCTGCAGGTGTAGAGCTTGCGGAGGTCGGCGCGGGTGATGGCCTGCTTCTGCACCACCGGCCCCGCGCCCTGCTCCTCCAGCTTGCGGATGACGGCGGCCAAGGTGAGGTTGGCAGCGCGCAGCTCGGGGTCCTTGGTGAGGTCGAGGGTGCGGCAGTAGGGCGGCTCGTTGAGGTAGCGGTTGAGGGAGCTGCGGATGCTGATGAGGGAGGACTTGGAGTAGAGCTGTCCGCTCTTGGAGCGCGCCTCGGCGTAGAAGGAGCGCAGGACGCGGCAGAGCGCTCCCTTGTCCATGGTCTCGAAGTCGGGGCTCTGCGCCTTCTCGCTCAGGTACTCGCGGAAGATGCGCACGGCGTAGCGGGTGGCCAGCCGCGTGTTCTCGCTCAGCCGCGCCCGCTCCGGCCGCTGCAGCAGCAGGGCCGCTTCCAGCTCCGCGTCCTCCGCCGCCCCCCCGGGGCCACCTCCTCCACCTCCCCCCGGGGCAACCACCGCGGCTCCCCCCGGGGCCGCCCCGACGCCGCTACCGCTCCCGCCTGGTGTACGGCCCGGGGCTGGCGGCAGCGCTTGGGTCTCCTCCTCGCCGTCCCACTCCAGACCCATCTCCTCTTCCTCCTCCTCCTCCTCGTCCAGCAGCAGCCCCCCATCGGCTCCGTCCTCCTCCTCCTCCTCCTCCTCGTCCCCCGTTATCTGCACCTCCTGAATCTCATCCTCCTCCTCGCCCTCCTCCTCCTCTCCAGCGCTGCAATAACGAGGCGGGCGGGGGGCAACGCAACGACCGGGCGGTCGGTCCCCGGTCTTGCTGTTGCCATTGCCGTTGCCAGCGCCGCTTCCTCCGCCTCCCCCTCCGCCGCCGCTCCACTCTCCTCCGCCGCCGCTGCCAGGCATTCTCGCCATATTGCCGTCTCCCTGCCAGTCCTGGGGCTGGGCGCATGCGCTATATTGGACCGCAGAAGCTGGAGAGCTTTTGTGTTTTAATGACCTTCAGCTACCGGGAGGCAAAGCCCGGGCTCTTAAAGGAACCGCGCACCCAGCGGAAGGGATGGGGAAAGAAACAGGAGGGGTGGGGAGGGGATGGGGAGGAGGCTGAGCTGCGCTAAAAAGGGGTTAGGTGGGGAATGGAGAGGTACTTACAGCGCCTGATGCTCACCTCGGGTCCGTCCCGTCGAGCAACGGGGATGGGAGCTGAGGGTGGCGGGGAGGGGGGGGGGAACCGTCGGGCCGGGGCGGACGACCCGGCCAAAAGGTTTCCCCCCTCATCCCTCAGCGTCTGTCCCGCCTCCCCATCCCCATCCCCGAAAAAAACCCATTCGGACCGAAGCAAGCCTCGCACCTTCTCAACCCTCTCAAATGTCTCATTTCGCAGCAACTTAAAAACATATGGGGAAAGAAAAATAAAAAGAAAAAAAAAAAGAGAGAGAAAGAACAAATCACAACACAAACAAACCCCAAACCGACCGAAAATAGGGGGGAAAATATAAAAGAAGAAGAAACCGAAACAACAAAACACACAAATAAAAATCAGCTCGAGTTGTGCTCGCTCGGCTCTGCCCTCGATGGGATGGATGATGCTAGGGATAAGGGACCACAGTGGCATCGCACCTTTAGCCGGGCGCTTTTCGGTGGAGGGGTTCGGGAGGAGATGGATGTTCCCTGGGATTTTGTATCCGTGAGGCTCGGAATCCGCCCGGGAAAAGCCGTTTGGAAGCAGCGATGCTCACTTGGCTTGCGGGAGCCCCGGCGAGGTTGGTTGGTTGCGGGGAGGGAGGAAGAAGGACTCGGGGGGTGATGGGCGAGCCGGGCCGCTCTCTAGGCTCGCTGGGAGGGCAGATTTGAGGGCTGCCGGGGGGAGTCTTTGGCCACCCGTGCCGCTGCTGCACGACTGTTTCCTCAGCTGCCCTCTCCAGCGACGGGACAAAGCCCGCGGGGACTCCCGCAGCCCACGGCAGAGAACACGGCGGGGGCAGAGCCGGACCCAAGGAGGCTTTGGCGGAGGGGAGCCCGCGGACGGCGGGTGCGGAGCCTCGGCCCCTCGCCCTCCTTAGCCCCGCGCCGCCGGCGGAGGATCCGAGGCTGGCAGCAGCCCCCGCTGCAACACTCCTCACACTTCCATCCCCTTGAAGGGACCTTCGCCGGGCTTGGCTCGGCCAGGGGGGCACAAGACGGGACGGGAGAGGAGAGGGTGGCCCCTCACTGTCTCCCCTCCGGTAGCACTTGCGCTACCCAAACCCAGCAGCCCCCCGAACCTCCCCGCGCCGCCCAGCAGGGCGATTTCTTTCATGTGTCAGGTTGAAATAAATATTCATAACTGCTGCTGGCTACACCTGAAATCAGAGCCCTAATTGCGGAGCTGCTGGCCTCAGCCACCGCATTTGCTGCTCACTCATCCACAGGCAACCGCTCAGCGCTGGGCTCCAGCCCTGGTGGGTACCTAGCGGGGGCAATGCCGGTGCTGGGCAACACCGAGCACCTCGTCCATCCCCCCCTCCCCCCCAGGCTGCTATCAGGTTTTGTCCCATCCAGGGCAGCCGCAGCTCTCTCTATCCAGGCATATGCAGGATGGCAAAGAAGGAATGCTCGAATAGGTGAGCAAATTAGGCCAATTGGAAACAAATAAAGCATTCCAGGAGGAGAGCCTGCCACTCCCAGAAAATAATTGAAAAGAAACCCAGCACTGCTATATTGATGTAAGCCTGGAGTAATTACACAGAGGTCAGAGTTGTTGCATGCACTGAAGTTGTGCTCACCCAGTAGCTGGAGAGCAGGTTATGTTGTTCCCTCTTAAGTCAATGGCATATATATACATTTGAGAGGATTTTTTCCTATGCACATAAAAAGGATATAAATATCTTTCCCCCTTGTCATATGCTAACTATAACCCAGCCCTGAAATAAAGTCTCAGAAGTATTTACAATGAGAAGGACCAGACAGCAAAACAGCTAAAAGCAGCAAGCCCTTGTGGTTAAACTCGAGATACTCCAGACAAGCTCCTTCTAGGAGCTGAAACATCCCAGGCTAGAAACCAGACAACAGCAGGGCATGCAGCATACACCTTTCCTGAAGAGGTCTTTTTGGGGTCTCCTTTATTGCTCCCTTAAATGCTAACAATGCTGTGACTAGTGTTGACCTTAAGACTTAGAAGAAATCACAGAATCATAGAATCAGTCAGGGTTGGAAGGGGCCACAAGCAGCAGCCAGTTCCAACTCCCCTGCCATGCCCAGGGACACCCTACCCTAGAGCAGGCTGCACACAGCCTCAGCCAGCCTGGCCTCAAACACCTCCAGCCATGGGGCCTCAACCACCTCCCTGGGCAACCCATTCCAGCCTCTCACCACTCTCCTGCTCAACAACTTCCTCCTCACCTCCAGCCTCACTCTCCCCACCTCCAGCTTTCACTCCATTCCCCCCAGTCCTGGCACTCCCTGATATGCTGAAAAGTCCCTCCCCATCTTTTCTGTAGCCCACTTCAGATCCTGAAAGGCCACAAGAAGGTCCCCTGGGAGCCTCCTTTTCTCCAGCCTGCACATCCCCAACTCTTTCAGCCTATCCCCATAGCAGAGCTGCTGCAGCCCTCTGATCAACCAAGAGATGAAGGCACTTTCTTTTTTATCATTCTTTTTATAAGAGCTTCTCAGAGCCACGAGTGCAAAAGGTAATGGAACATTTGGGTTTGTTTTGTGGTTGCTTTTTCATACATCTATATTTTTTTTAACTTAAAAAAAAAAAAAACAAAAAAAAGAAAAGATGAACACCAGGTTGACAGCTTCTGGACTTGGATGTTCATTTAATCACCATTTTCTGATTGCAGGAGGTGAACTGTGTTGACAGACTGGGAGATGAATATGGAGCCCCCTAGACTAATAGTAAGTGTAAAGGACATGAAGGACTCGCAGTCAGGTTGGAGGGGAAAAATGTATATGGAGCATCCATATTACACACATCAATTGGAAGCACCTCAGCAGCCAGGGGGAATTCAGAGAGCAGCAAGGGAGGTGGCTCAGAGGGCTGCAGACACCCATCACTGGGGAGACACCTGCACAAGGTGCAGAGCTGGATAACCTGCGTGTGTCTCTGTGCATGCATCCGTAGCTATCCGTAGCACCACCTGGCTACAACTCCCAAAGATAAAGTTTAGCCTTGCCAGTTCTATCCCAGGAGTTCAAAACCTATCGTTCAAAGTCTCCAGCTAGGTGAGGTGATCAAACTGCATTCCAAAACTGCCAGAGTTGCACAAGTTTTTCTAATGCAAGTTGGCACAATAACGTTCAACTCGCACCCACCCCACCCTGCCTGCCACTAACCAAGAGTTCTACCCTGCCAACAGCTCCATGCAGGCAGAGACAGAGTTCTCCCCTTAGACTCAGGGTTTGAGGCTGGTTCTCATAGAGGTCCTGTCTCCTCCTGGGCAATGGGGCTTATTCCAGCTGTCAGCTCAGTAGGGAAGATGTCATACCCAAATGACACCAGTAGCACACCTACCCCACTGAAGCTGCAGCTCCAGACTGGATTATACTTCCTTTTCCACATAGAATCATAGAATCAGTCAGGGTTGGAAGGGACCACAAGGAGCAGCCAGTTCCAACCCCCTGCCATGCCCAGGGACACCCTACCCTAGAGCAGGCTGCACACAGCCTCAGCCAGCCTGGCCTCAAACACCTCCAGCCATGGGGCCTCAACCACCTCCCTGGGCAACCCATTCCAGCCTCTCACCACTCTCATGCTCAACAACTTCCTTCTCACCTCCTGCCTGACTGTCCCCACCTCCAGCTTTGCTCCATTCCCCCCAGTCCTGGCACTCCCTGATATGCTGAAAAGTCCCTCCCCAGCTTTTCTGTAGCCCCCTGCAGATGCTGGAAGGCCACAAGAAGGTCACCTGGGAGCCTCCTCTGCTCCAGCCTGCACAGCCCCAACTCTTTCAGGCTGTGCTCACAGCAGAGCTGCTGCAGCCTCTGAGCATCCTCCTGGCCCTGCTCTGGACACTCTCCAGCATCTCCACAGCCCTCTTGTCCCAGGGGCTCCAGAGCTGGATGCAGTACTCCAGGTGGGGTCTCAGCAGAGCAGAGCAGAGGAGGAGAATCCCCTCCCTGGCCCTGCTGGCCACACTTCTGCTGATGCAGCAGCCCAGGCTCTGGTTGTGTTTCTGGGCTGCAAGTGCACACTGCTGGCTCCTGTTGAGCTTCTCCTCCAGCAGCACCCCCAAGTCCCTCTCCTCAGGGCTGCTCTCCAGCCACTCCCTGCCCAGCTTGCATTTGTGCTTGGGATCGCCTCGACACAGAGACACACCTGGAGATCAGTTCCTGTGCCCCAGAATTAGCATGCTGGGTTAAAAAGCAAAACCAAAACCACCTACTCCATGCCTCAGCCAGTTGGTTTATGCTTGTAACCATGCAACCAAATACTTTCAAGCCTTTCCTCACTTCTTTTATTAAGCTATTCTTTCTCCCCCTGGCCCCTGGTCCTGCTCCTGGCAAGCAGAGCCATGCTCTTTGACAATCCAACTATTGTGCTAAAGCTCTCCACAGCCTTATTCTCCTTCAGACCAGCACAGGCTGCTTCTCCTATTGCACCCAAAAGTGGTTATTTCACCTACAGCCTCCTAAGCCTTCCTGCTTTGGTGTTTCCTTGGCAGGTGTTTCATCATAAAGCATCACTGGGAACTAAAGCCCCAAAAGCCAAGAAGCAAAGAAAATCCATTAAACCCATTTTCTCCCCAGGATCCAGTCTAGGCATCTAGGAAAGATTTTGAAGGCACAGTGCTTAAAACAACCTTGTTGGTTAACCCTAAGGCTGGCACCACAGCACCTTGAGCAGACAGCTTTGTCTCCATCTACCCTGTTACTGTTAGTCTGAGCCCAACAAACGTGTTCCTAGAACGTGTTACTACGTTCTCTGATCACAGCCCAAAAGGAGGTTGGACTGAGGGGGGGGGGTGGATCTCTTTTCCCTTCTATCAGGTGACAGAATGAGGGAAAATGACCTGAAATTGTGCCAGAGGAGGTTTAGGTTGGAGATGAGGAAAAAAAAACCATTTCCCAAAGGAGTAGCCAGGGATTGGAAGAGGCTGCCCAGGGAGGTGGTAGAGTCCCCATCCCTGGAGGTGTTCATGAAACCTGTGGTGCTTTGAGACGTGGTTTAGTGGCCATGGTGGTGTTGAGTGGATGGTTGGACTGGATGATCTCAGAGGTGTTATCCTACCACAGTTCCCTGATTCTGTGACAAACTATTTCCACAGTCAGTATGAGAAATCCATACTGGCACTACAGAACTAGCAGGCAAATCATGCTTGAGCCTCCTGGACAATTCACTTAGGGAACAAGCATCTCCTAGAAATCCTTCTCCACCCTCCCCCCCCCCCCCCCAGGAACATGCAGATTTGAGGTAAGCTTTCTGAGCAGCTCAGAACTGTCACTTCAAAATGCTGATTTCATCTCATTTCACTCTTGTGTAAATGGAATTTCTCATGGCTTCATTACTTCTTGATGCAAGGTCCAGCAGGTCGAGGGAGGCTCTTCTCCCACTCTACTCTGCCCTAGTGAGGCCACACCTGGAGTACTGCATCCAGTACTGGGCTCCCCAGTTCAAGAAGGACAGGGAAATACTGGACAGAGTCCAAAGGAGGCCATGAGGATGGTGAAGGGACTGGAACATCTGTCTTAGGAGGAAAGGCTGAGAGCCCTGGGGCTGTTCAGCCTGGAGAAGAGAAGACTGAGAGAAGGTCTTATTATAATGGCTATAAATATCTGCAGGGTGGGTATCAAGGGGCCAGGCTCTTTTCAGTGGTGTCCTGTGATAAGGCAAGGGGCAATGGACACAAACTGGAACACAGGGCATTCCACCACAACATGAAGAGAAACTACTCTCCTCTGAGGGTGCTGGAGGCCTGGAGCAGGCTGCCCAGAGAGGTTGTGGAGTCTCCTCTGGAGATTTCCAAGACTCATCTGCATGCATTCCTAGGTGACCTTATTTTGCAGGGTGGTTGGTTGATCTCAGATCCATTCCAAGCCCTGTGATTCTGAGGGACACTTGCTGCTGGTCTATAATGTGCCTTAACAGAATTTAAATCTCTTTCATCCTAAACTTTCTCCTTCAGAGCAGCATCTCCTGTCTGTGTGACCATTAACTGGCTCTAACTTACCCAAACTGCCATTGGAATGGGCTGCCCAGGGAGGTGGTGGAGTCACCATCACTGGAGGTGTTCAAGGCAAGCCTGGATGAGGCACTTAGTGCCATGGTCTGGTTGAATGGACAGGGCTGGGTGCTAGGTTGGACTGGATGAGTTTGGAGCTCTTTTCCAACCTGCTTCATTCTATGATTCTACAACCAAAGAGACACAAGTTGTCCAGAGAGGTTGTTTCTGCTCCCTCCCTGGAGGTGCTCAAGGCCAGGTTGGATGAGGCCTTGAGCAACCTGTTCTAGTGGGAGGTGTCCCTGCCTATGGGGAGGTTGGAACTGGCTGAGCTTTGAGGTCCCTTCCAACCTGAACCATTCTATGATTCTATTCTAGATCCATCAGCAGTAAGCTGCAGCTGCTCTTAATGCATTTGAAAGCACAAAAGCTGTCTCACCTCTCAGACTGTCATATGATGAGGTGTTAGTGGCAGCTGCATGCAGCAAAGCATCAGCTACCTGCTGACACCTTGTGAAACGTGAAGGCACCACCAAACCATCCCACTCACAAAGCTCCATGGTGCCAGTCAAAGGTGTATTTCTGGAGCACACTCCTATTTTCCACCCCCATGATTTGTTTCCCCTCTGCTCCTTTTTTTTTGCTTCAAACCAGAGCACACCTGAGTCATCGTCTTCGTGAAGGCAGAAACGTGTTGAGTGCTTGGGAAACCAGAAGTCAAAGCTTGGTGAATCAGCTTCATTTTCAGTGATAAGCAGCTGGAGAGGATGATAAGCAGTGAGGAGAGGCTGAGGGAGCTGGGGGTGTGCAGCCTGCAGAAGAGGAGGCTCAGGGCAGAGCCCATTGCTGATTACAACTACCTGCAAGGAGGCTGTAGCCAGGTGGGGTTGGGCTCTGCTGCCAGGCAGCCAGCAACAGAACAAGGGGACACAGCCTCAAGCTGTGCCAGGGCAGGTCTAGTCTGGATGTTAGGAGGAAGTTGTTGTCAGAGAGAGTGATTGGCATTGGAATGGGCTACCCAGGGAGGTGGTGGAGTCACCATCCCTGGAGGTGTTCAAGAAAAGCCTGGCTGGGGCACTTAGTGCCATGGTCTGGTTGATTGTTTAGGGCTGGGTGCTAGGTTGGCCTGGCTGAGCTTGGAGCTCTCTTCCAACCTGGCTGATCCAAAGTTTTGCTTCAAAAAATACAGAAGAGTAATGTTGGCAGACTGCTTGTAGAGAGGCAGGTAATGAATTGCACTGCACTGCAGGAGGGTCTGAAAGGGCTTCTGTAAGGTCTTGTAATGCCAGGAGGAGGAGGAGGAATGGGTTTAAACTGGCAGAGGGAAGATGGAAACTGGATGTTAGGAAAGGGTTCTTTGCAGTGAGGGTGGTGAGACACTGGCACAGGTTGAGGGTGGTGAGACACTGGCACAGGTTGCCCAGGGAGGTTGTGGAGCACAGAAGCACAGAATGTGATCAAAGATCACATTCTGTGCTTCTGTGCTCCACAACCTCCCTGGAGGTGTTCAGGACCAAGATGGATGAGGCTTTGAGCAACCTATTCTAGCAGGAGGTGTCCCTGCCTATGGCAGGGGGTTGGAACTGGATGATCTCTGAGGTCCCTTCCAACCTAAACCATTCTATGACTCTATGATTCTAAAACCTGCTGCAGGTAGCTGCCAGGAGAAACATTAATGCTTCACAGGATCACGGAAACATTCAGGTTGGCAAAGCCCTTCAGGATCACCAAGTCCCACCCAGATCCCTACTCTACAAGGTGCACCCTACACCATAGCCCCAAGCACCACATCTGAATGACCTTTAAATGCATCCAGGGTTGGTGACTCCACCACCTCCCTGAGCAGCTCATTCCAATGTCATTCCAATGCGGGAAGGGCCAACTGGTTGTGTGCCAAGGGAAGGCTTCCTTGAGCATTCCTTTAAAAACAGAGGAAGGAACCCCCTGAGTCATAGAATCATAGAAGCAACCAGGTTGGAAGAGACCTCCAAGATCATCCAGTCCAACCTAGCACTCCTTCCAGTTTACCCAACATGAATTGTGGTGGCACTGAAGCAATGCACTTTTGTTTCTGTACCTCATGGGTTCTATCTTGTTCATTTTATCCATCCCTGCTGCACAACCTGAAGTTTCTGTCTTGCCATGAGACGTGCTGAGGGTTGATTTCCATGCAGGTCTGAAGGCAAGGGCTTTAAACCCCATGAAAATGACTCACACCCTCCAGGGACAGGGCAACATCTGGCCTTCAGCACAGCTAGCAAAGGGAATCTCTCCCCCTGACCGACAGCTGGTGGCTTTAAAGCCTCTTTATAGCATGAATTCCCTGTCAATATACTTTTGTTTTGACTTTGTGACTGAAATAAACTGATTATTCCCCTTTTCCACCAGTATTATGTCTGTGTCATAGTGAATTTGGAAATTCCCTTTCAGGTATTTATGTAGCAAAAAGCCCAGCACCAATGGCCTGTCTGCTTGGATTTTCTTCTCTCCATCGGGTTATCTCTGCTGGCTTGACACAAACCCAGTTAAAGCAACTCCCCCAAACTGGGTGAGTTCAA
The DNA here is from genome assembly GCF_015220805.1 of Pogoniulus pusillus. Lineage (NCBI taxonomy): Eukaryota > Metazoa > Chordata > Aves > Piciformes > Lybiidae > Pogoniulus > Pogoniulus pusillus. The sequence continues at coordinate 4,064,266 of NC_087297.1, forward strand.
AGGAAGCCCACAGAGAGTGGCTGAGCAGGGTTAATGTCTCACTCAGGCTGTCACCCAGACCCACCTTTCTGAGGCTGAAAGAGTCATTTGTGGTTAAACACAGCTCTGGTTTTTCTATGTCTCTCCTTCACTCTCTCTTCTTGTGTTTGATAGGGTCTTAATTTGATCTGTAGACAGACAGAGAGTTGAGGTTGTTCAGTCTGGAGAAGAGAAAGCTCTCAGGAGACCTTATTGTGGCCTTCCAGGATCTGAAGGGGGCTACAAGAAAGCTGGGCAGGGACTCTTTAGGGTGTCAGGTAGTGACAGGACTGGGGGAAACAGAACAAAGCCAGAAGTGGGGAGATTCAGATTGGATGTTAGGAAGAAGTTCTTCCCTGTGAGGGTGGTGGGAGCCTGGAACAGGTTGCCTAGGGAGGTGGTGGAAGCCTCATCCCTGGAAGTTTCTAAGCTGGATGTGGCTCTGAGCAAATTGATCTAGTGTGAGGTGTGTCTGTCCATGGCAGGGGGGGCTGGAACTGGATGATCTTTGAGGTCCCTTCCAGCCCTGACAGTTCTGTGTTTGCAGATCTGACCTCTGCAGAGCTTGTACCTGTTTTCTTCTGAACCACTGTCCTGATGTTTTCAGACCCTAATAACAGAATTGCCACATTCCTTTTTCAGCAGGTGAGAAGCTGAAACACCTCTAAGTTGTCCCCTGAGATCTAAACACACAGAAACCATTTAAATGAGGTTTGGATCATGTATTACACTAACTTATAAAGATGCATTTGAGGCCACAAAGATGATCAGAGGCAACTCTCCTATGAAGACAGGTTGAAAGAGCTGGGACTGTTCAGCCTGGGGAAGAGAAGGCTGCAGGGAAACCTTAGAGCTGTGTTTCAGTGTCTGAAGGGGAGCTACAGGCAGGCTGGGGAGGGACTGTTTGGAAGGGTCTGTGAGGATAGGATGAGGAGCAATGGTTTGAAACCAGAATAAAACAGATCTAGGTTGGACATCAGGAGGAAGTTCTGCACAAGGAGAGTGGTGAAATACTGGAACAGGCTGCCCAGGGATGTGATTGAGGAGCAGTGGTTTGAAAGTGGAACAAGACAGATCTAGGTTGGACATCAGGAGGAAGTTCTGCACAAGGAGAGTGGTGAAATACTGGAACAGGCTGCCCAGGGATGTGATTGAGGAGCAGTGGTTTGAAAGTGGAACAAGACAGATCTAGGTTGGACATCAGGAAGAAGTTCTGCACAAGGAGAGTGGTGAAATAGTGGAACAGGCTGTCCAGGGATGTGATTGAGGAGCAGTGGTTTGAAAGTGGAACAAGACAGATCTAGGTTGGACATCAGGAGGAAGTTCTGCACAAGGAGAGTGGTGAAATAGTGGAACAGGCTTCCCAGGGATGTGATTGAGGAGCAGTGGTTTGAAAGTGGAACAAGACAGATCTAGGTTGGACATCAGGAAGAAGTTCTGCACAAGGAGAGTGGTGAAATACTGGAACAGGCTGCCCAGTTCTAATGTGGCCCTGGGCAGCCTGATCTGGTGGGAGGTGTCCCTGCTAAGTGCAGGGAGGTTGGACAAGATGACCTTTGAAGATCCCTTCCAACCCATCTGTGAACCTGTAAAATTCCTGGCTCATCCAGAAGAAGTGTACTGGGACAAAAACCACTACAGAATGTTTACTGCCAGCCCCCATCACATCCTTCATCAGGGCATGATTGGATTAATGTCAAGAGAAAAAAGGTGATAGAGCATGTGGTAGAATATTAAGAGCCAAGAAAAATCCATGTGCTGGTTTTGGTTTTCCCAGGCCTTTGTGCAAAAGCATTTCCACCAGCTAAAACTGGGGTAAAATCTGAAGGCTACTGTCAGGACTTTCATCTGAGGTTTAAAGCCAGAGGCTGTGAAGTAAGAGCAGTTCTTTTCAGCTTGCACCAGCATTCTGCTGTATTCTAAGTGTTAGGGGGTAAAGCCTGGAAAAGCCACAGAGCTGGAGAGGGAGCTGGGAGTGCTGGTGGAGAACATCCATGGCACAGCAATGTGCCCTTGTGGCCAAGAGGGCAATGGGATCCTGGGGTGTATTAAGCAGAGTGTGTACAGCAGATCAAGGGAGGTTCTCCTGTTCCACTACTCTGCCCTGCTGAGACCTCATCTTGAGTACTGCCTTCAGTTTTGGGCTCCCCAGTTGAAGAGAGACAGGGATCTGCTGGAGAGAGTCCAGCAGAGGGCTAGGAGGATGATGAGGGGACTGGAGCACTGCCTGGTGAGGAGAGGCTGAGAGACCTGGGGCTGCTCTTCTGCCAGACACCCAGCAACAGAACAAGGGGACACAGTCTCAAGCTGTGCCAGGGCAGGTCTAGGCTGGATGTTAGCAGGAAGTTGTTGTCAGAGAGAGTGATTGGCATTGGAATGGGCTGCCCAGGGAGGTGGTGGAGTCTCTGTCCCTGGAGGTGTTGAAGCCAAGCCTGGCTGGGGCACTTAGTGCCATGGTCTGGTTGATTGGCCAGGGCTGAGTGCTAGGTTGGGCTGGCTGAGCTTGGAGGTCTCTTCCAACCTGCTTGATTCTATGACTCTCAACATGAGGAGAAACTTCTTTGCTGTTCAGGTGCTGGAGCCCAGGAGCAGGCTGCCCAGAGAGGTTGTGGAGTCTCCTGTGGATGCTTTAAAGACCTGTCTGGATGTGTCCCTGTGTGGCCTGCACTAGGAGATCCTGCTTTGACAGGGGGATTGGTCTCTCTGTTCTCCAGACTTCTCTTCCAACCCTTGCCATTGTGTGATTCTGTGACTCTCTGACTGTCCCTTGGCCTGCTGGGCACTTGTCCCTGCAGTTCACTCTGCTTACCTGTGTACTGTCAGACTCATTGCTGGTTGGTGTCAAAGGATAGAAAAACCAGGCAGTTTCTCAAATCAAAGCTTCAGTGGGGAAGGCTATAAAGTGTGAAATCCAGATCCATTGCTTTCATTCTGGCTTTAGTGATCATAGAAACCTGCTGTAGGGCAGGACTAATCTGCCAGAAAATTATTATTGAGCCCTGGTAACTCAGATATATGTGCAGACATGAAAATGTTGCTCTTTGTGCCAACTCCAGGTCCTACAAGAACCTCTCACATGGCATCCTCCACCTGGCTCAGAAATAGGCAGCATTCCACCCTAAAGAGGAGGAAGTTTGCTAATTCCCAGGCAGCTGTGAACAATTTCAGCTCTTTCCAAACAGCTCTCATCCTCCTCCAGCTCCAAAGTATCTCAGGGGATGGAGAGTTTGGAGAGCTGGTGGGAGAAAAGAAGGCTTTACTTCAAGGTCATTCCTATGGATTTGGCCTTGACAGCAACATCTTGATAACAGGGTTGCCAAATCTCACAGCCTCCTGATACTTGGTGGGTTTGGAGGTTCTTCCTCCTCCTCCTCCTCCTCCTCCTCCTCCTCCTCCTCCTCCTCCTCCTCCTCCTCCTCCATATGTCGCAATGGAAAGGATGAAAATTAGTGTTTGGAAGGCAAGTTTGAGATTATGAACTCCTTGGCAATCAAATGGAGAGATACTTTGTGGGTTTGGAGTTTCCTCCTCCACACAATGGGATGGAAAACAAGTCCAAGTGCCAGGTTCTGCTCGTTGGCCACAACAACCCCAAGCAGTGCTACAGGATGGGGGCAGAGTAGCTGGAGAGCAGGCAGGCAGAGAGGGACCTGAGGGTGCTGGGAGAGAGTAGCTGAAGCTGAGGCAGCAGTGCCCAGGTGGGCAGCAGAGCCAATGGCATCCTGGGCTGGCTCAGGAGCAGTGTGGGCAGCAGGACAAGGGAGCTGCTTCTGCCCCTGTACTCAGCACTGCTCAGGCCACACCTTGAGTGCTGTGTCCAGTTCTGTGCCCCTCAATTTAAGAAAGATGTTGAGGTGCTGGAAGGTGTTGAGAGAAGGGCAGCAAGGCTGGGGAGGGGCCTGGAGCACAGCCCTGTGAGGAGAGGCTGAGGGAGCTGGGGGTGTGCAGCCTGCAGAAGAGGAGGCTCAGGGCAGAGCTCATTGCTGTCTGCAGCTTCCTGAAGGGAGGCTGTAGCCAGGTGGGGTTGGGCTCTGCTGCCAGGCAGCCAGCAACAGGACAAGGGGACACAGCCTCAAGCTGTGCCAGGGCATGTTCAGGCTGGATGCTTGGAAGAAGTTCCTCACAGGAAGAGTGATTGGCATTGGAATGGGCTGCCCAGGGAGGTGGTGGAGTCCCCATCCCTGGAGGTGTTTAAGAGGAGGCTGCATGAGGCACTCAGTGCCATGGGTTAGTTAATGAGAAGGTGTTAGCCTGGACTCAATGACCTCAGAGATCTTTTCCAACCTGGTTAATTCTGTGATTCTGTGAAAATTAATGTCTGGAAAACAGGTTGGTAATGATGAATGGATTGGGAATCAGGTAGGGACCCCTAGTTTTGTAATTACAGGAGGAAGAACTCCCTCTGGCTTTTAAGCTGGACTTCCCACACTGAAGAATGGTGGTTGGCACTCCTGAGGATTTCCCAGGTAAACCTGCCTATGAGAACCGAGCTGGGAATGTGCCTTGGCTTTCTCCAGTCCCTAAATTACTGACTGCCTCTCCAGAGCTCCAAACCCTGCACAAGGCCACTTTGGACACCTCTTTGCCAATATGTTTAGAAGAGTCACAAACTGCCAAGGATCTTGTTCTAGTTTGAGCCTAGCTGGGATATTTTAGTGAGAGGAATTAGATGCTAGGGCTGTGCAAAGGAAACAATGCTGATGTCTGCTGCACTCATAGAATCATAGAATCAACCAGGTTGGAAGAGACCTCCAAGATCATCCAGTCCAACCTATCACCCAGCCCTAAACAATCAACCAGACCATGGCACTAAGTGCCTCATCCAGGCTTTTCTTGAAGCCCCCCAGGGACGGTGCCTCCACCACCTCCCTGGGCAGCCCATTCCAATGCCAATCACTCTCTCTGTGAAGAACTTCTTCCTAACATCCAGCCTATACCTACCCTGGCACAACTTGAGACTGTGTCCCCTTGTTCTATTGCTGGTTGCCTGGGAGAAGAGGCCACCCCCCACCTGGCTACAATGCCCCTTCAGGTAGTTGTAGACAGTAATAAGATCACCCCTGAGCCTCCTCTTCTCCAGGCTAAACACCCCCAGCTCCCTCAACCTCTCCTCATAGGATTTGTGCTCCAGGCCCCTCAGCAGCCTTGTTGCCCTTCTCTGGACATGTTCCAGCACCTCAACATCTTTCTTGAGTTGAGGGGCCCAGAACTGGACACAGCACTCAAGGTGTGGTCTGACCAGTGCTGAGTACAGGGGCAGAAGAACCTCCCTTGTCCTACTGCCCACACTGTTCCTGAGCCAGCCCAGGATGCCATTGGCTCTCTTAGCCACCTGGGCACACTGCTGCCTCATCTTCAGCTTACTATCTATCAGTACCCCCAGGTCCCTTTCCTCCTGGCTGCTCTCCAGCCACTCAGTCCCCAGCCTATAGCGCTGGATTGCTGATGTGTATAAGACCAAGAACATAAATGTAGAGAACAGAGTTGCTCTCTGTCTCTGGCTGCCTCCCTTCTCTCCCTAACCTGCTGTCTGTGTCTAATCCCTTTGCCATTGGAATGGGCTGCCCAGGGAGGTGGTGGAGTCACCATCCCTGGAGATGTTCAAGCAAAGACTGGAGGAGGCACTTGGTGCCATGGTCTGGTTGACTGGATAGGGCTGGGGGATAGGTTGGACTGGATGAGCTTGGAGGTCTCTTCCAACCTGCTTGATTCTGTGATTCTAAGTAAGGATGAAAAAGAAAAAAACTATCTAAGGAAGCTAAGGACAATCCCAGGTTCATTGCATCAACCTGGATGATTCTATGATTCTAACCCCCCTGCCCAATCCTTCAAGCTCACTTTGAATGTAAGGCCAAGTCTGGGATAAGGTAGAGGGGTGGGAAGAAGGTGAAAGGGTGGTTTGGAGCCCCTCCTGGGGACTCTGGTTCCTAGGAGGGCTGTTGTGCTTCTGTGTTACTTTTTAACTTGCATATTCCTGTCTCTAGCTGCATAGATTGTAAATGTCTGCTTGTACCTTGTGCTAAGCTGTAAAAATAAAGCTTCATTCTAATTTCCAGCTTGGCTGAGTCTAGTCTGGGTGATTTCCTAAGAGTGGGGAGGTGAGTAACACCCAAACCATCACAGATCTGCTCCAAGAAATTCATATCCAGAGGTCTTGAAGTTCTCAGAACCAGTAAGTTTTACTGTGCTTAGAAGGTCTCTGCATTCATTCACAACCTGGTGTGCAGGTATTTAAACCAGCTGCACTTCCAAGCCTGCTTGCACCTGATATGGTTTCCATGGGAGCTGCTTGGTGCTTTGCCATTTGCAAACATGGTTGCTGATGTAGCTAATTAAATTACAGTTAGTGAACACAGTGTTCCTCTGCAAACCTGACCTTCACTCTTCCTGCCATGCTGAGTGAAGGAAACTACATCCTTCTTTGTGCTCTACACATTCTCTACTACCATTCCCCTCCCCCTCTTCTCTAAAATCAACTAAATGTGACTCCCAGGGCATTTCTACCCCAAGCTCCCAATAGCTCACTGCATTTTCAGCAGCTGCAGTTGGATTGCTCTGCCACACTCCAGATCCAGCATTTCACCAGCTTAGTTCTTCTGTTTGGGTTTTTTTTTTACCACTGGACTTCCTAATTTTTGAAGCTTTTCTTTTGTTCAGTAGGATATATTGGGCTTGGCTTACACTTGGGGGAAGAGGAGGCTCAGGGCAGAGCTCATTGCTGACTGCAACTACCTGCAGGGAGGCTGTAGCCAGGTGGGGTTGGGCTCTGCTGCCAGGCACCCAGAAACAGAACATGAGGACACAGTCTCAAGCTGTGCCAGGGCAGGTCTAGGCTGGATGTGAGGAGGAAGTTGTTGCCAGAGAGAGTGATTGGCATTGGAATGGGCTGCCCAGGGAGGTGGTGGAGTCACTGTTCCTGGAGGTGTTGAAGCCAAGCCTGGCTGGGGCACTTAGTGCCATGGTCTGGTTGATTGTTTAGGGCTGGGTGCTAGGTTGGCCTGGATGAGCTTGGGGGTCTCTTCCAACCTTCTTGATTCTAAACCATTTAGTAATAGCTTCTGAGAAGGAGTTTTATTCCAAGGGAGAGCACTGATGTTTAAGTACTTGGGAATCTCAGTCCTGCATGCAGCAGAGAGGCAGAATTATCAGAGCCTGCTTTGTGGAGCTAAAGGGATCAAAGTACCTGGACTGATTTGTAATGTTTTGGGGACAGGCACTGTATTTGAAAGGAAAAAATCTGGGTACAGATTGTTAACCCATCAGTTCAAGTCAGCTTGGCACATCCCAAACAGGGAGAGACAGGACATTGTTTTCTGAATCCCTGTTTGGCCACTGGTGCCTGGGTTAATTAGGGCCAGGAACAGAGAACTTCACACACTGCTGAATAAAGCAGAACAAGCCTGATGCCCTACTGAGCAGCACTCATGGACAGGATATCTGCTTGGCCCTACCTACTGTGCTTCCTGGCCTTGACCACATCCCAGATATGATGGGAAAATGACTCTGATGCTGTGTCATGGCTGAAGGACAGGATCAGAATAGTAGGAGTTGGAAGGGACCTTGAAAGATCATCCAGTCCAACCCCACTGCCAGAGCTCGATCACCCAGAGCAGGTGATGCAGGAATGAATCCAGGTGGGTTTGGAAAGTCTCCAGAGAAGGAGACTCCACAACCTCTCTGGGCAGCCTGTGCCAGGGCTCTGGGACCCTTACAGTCAAGAAGTTCCCCCTCGTGTTGAGCTGGAACCTCCTGTGCTGCAGCTTCCATCCATTGCTGCTTGTCCTATCCCAGGGAGCAGTGAGCAGAGCCTGTCCCTCCTCCTGACCCCCAGCCCTCAGATAGTTATTAATTTATTAAATCCCCTCTCAGTCTTCTGTTCTCCAGACTAAGCAGTCCCAGATCCCTCAGCTTCTCCTCATCATCCTCCTTGTAGCCCTCTGCTGGACCCACTCCAACAGTTCCTGTCTCTCTTCAACTGGGGAGCCCAAAACTGAAGGCAGTCCTCAAGACGAGGTCTCACCAGAACAGAGGTGGAGGAGAATCTCCCTTGATCTGCTGGACACACTCTGCTTAATGCCCCCCAGGATCCCATTGCCCTCTTGGCCACAAGGGCACATTGCTGTGCCATGGATGTTCTCCCCCAGCACTGCCAGCTCCCTCTCCTCAGGGCTGCTCTCCAGCAGTCACCTCCCAGCCTGTACTGCTGCAGCTTATTGTTCCTCCGGAGGTGCAGGACTCTGCACTTGGCCTTGTTGAACCTCATTTGGTTCCTCTGTGCCCAGCTCTCAGCCTGTCCAGGTGTCACTGGATGGCCACACAGCCTTCAGCTCTATCAGCCAAGCCTCCAGGTTGGTGTCATCAGAGAACCTGCTAAGCAGCTGAGCTGAGAAGCACAGAGAGGGCAGCTCCATGGTGGGCTGCTCGTGGTCTCAGCTGTCCACCTATGACTTTGTAATCATTCTCTCCTACTGGGGCTGCTGAAGTATTGCTGTATGGAAGGTGTAAGCCCAGAGGGGTTTTGGCTGCTCAGCACTACAACAGCTTTGCCCCTTGCAGGGATACCTCTCTGGTCACCTCTAAGACTGTGTGAGGTCTGAAGCTTGGTACCATACTGGGAAGTCACACTGAGAGTTTCATCTCTCAGCAGCACTACCAGTGCCACACAGAAGCTACACAACCACCTCCACGCTGGGGAAACCTGTCAGAGCTTAGTTTTTGTCATCCTTTCTCTTTTCCAGCCCTTTCCTGGGTGCTCTCCCTCATGCCACAGCCAAATGTGGCTCTACCCAGCCTACTCAAAGGACTAGCTGCTGAACTGTGGATTGGGCAGGGCTGGGGGCTAGGTTGGACTGGAAGAGCTTGGAGGTCTCTTCCAACCTGGTTCTATGATTCTAGGAATCTGGTTTTGCAGTCTCTGAAGGTTTGATCTTGTCTCTTAGGCTTGATTTAGAGCAAGTCAGCACTCTTAAAACAGCAGATACACCTAAAGCCCATATTTGTCAGCATCTCTGGAATGTTAGTTGAGTAAGACCAGCAAGCTTATAGGACTTTTAAGGTTTTTTATCTGCTGGTCTGCAGGAGAATTTTGAAACAAACTTAAGGGAGAAAAGTTTTCAGCCTTTGAAAGCTTGGGGGAAAGCCAAACAACATTTTTTCATCACAATTTCAAGATAAGCACTGTGCTCTTTGTGTTAGGCAAGTTTCCTCCATGCAGCACATCAGTAATAATACCTTTTCTTTTAATGAGAGGTGGTAAATTATGGCCCTAGAGTAGTTCCTCCAAGTCCTGGGTGTAAATGTCTGTTTGAATAGGCAGCAGGCAAGCCAGCACTTGCCTGTGTGAATGCTTCCCCCTTCACTTTAACTTTAGAGAAAGAACTGTGGATTCATAGAATTAGCCAGGTTGGAAGAGACCATGAAGATCATCCAGTTCAACCTAGCACCCAGCCCTGTCCAATCAACCTGTCCATGGCACTAAGTGTCCCACCCAGGCTTTGCTTGAACACCTAGAATCACAGAATCAGTCAGGGTTGGAAGGGACCACAAGGAGCAGCCAGTTCCAACCCCCCTGCCATGCCCAGGGACACCCTACCCTAGAGCAGGCTGCACACAGCCTCAGCCAGCCTGGCCTCAAACACCTCCAGCCATGGGGCCTCAACCACCTCCCTGGGCAACCCATTCCAGCCTCTCACCACTCTCCTGCTCAACAACTTCCTCCCCACCTCCAGCTTTGCTCCATTCCCCCCAGTCCAGGCACTCCCTGACATACTGAAAAGTCCCTTCCCAGCTTTTTTGTAGCCCCCTGCAGATGCTGGAAGGCCACAAGAAGGTCACCTGGGAGCCTCCTCTGCTCCAGCCTGCACAGCCCCAATTCTTTCATTCTGTGCTCACAGCAGAGCTGCTGTAGCCCTCTGAGCATCCTCCTGGCGCTTCCCTGGACACACTCCAGCACCTCCACATCCTCCCTGCATGGGGGCTCCAGAAGACTCGTTGGAGGTGTCCCTGCTGACTGCAGGGAGGTTGGACAAGATGACTTTTGGGGGTCCCTTCCAACTGATACATTCTTTTTGATTGCTTCCTGAATGCAAGGCACTGGGAAGTGAGGTGAGGGAAGAGATCTGGCAACCCAAGAAAGCCTGCATTAACTCAGTCATTTCTTTGCAGAGCATTAAACCCTACACCCTAGGGGCAATGGTCTTTATGACAGCCTAGTCAATGAGAAAAAGACTCAGGGAAGTGGAGGAGAAAGGTCCTGTGTTTCCAAGCTGATGCATGGACAAGGTGCCAAATGATTGCATTTCTTTCATTTGCCACAAACTGGGTTAGCTTTGAGCTCGAAGGAGAGAGAATAGCAGCTTTGTAACTACTGCTCCTGGGCCTGGCAGCAACCCTTGTGTTGCCAGAACGAGTCAGGCATCAGAGGCAATGCACACAAAAGGATGCAGGCCAGTGGCTGGGCAAATCCAAGTGGGAAAGAAGGGCTGGAACAGAGAGGAACATGGCAGGGAAGAAGGACTCCATCCCCACCCGCGTTGGGAAATTATAACCTCCAATGGCATCCTGGCCTGCATCAGGAGCAGTGTGGCCAGTAGGACAAGGGAGGTTATTCTGCCCCTGTACTCAGCACTGGTCAGACCACACCTTGAGTACTGTGTTCAGTTCTGGGCCCCTCAATTCAAGGATGTTGAGGTGCTGGAACATGTCCAGAGAAGGGCAACAAAGCTGGTGAGGGGCCTGGAGCACAAATCCTATGAGGAGAGGTTGAGGGAGCTGGGCCTGTTTAGCCTGGAGAAGAGGAGGCTCAGGGGTGATCTTATTGCTGTCTACAACTACCTGAAAGGAGGCTGTAGCCAGGTGGGGGGTGGCCTCTTCTCCCAGGTAACCAGGAATAGAACAAGGGGACACAGTCTCAAGTTGTGCCAGGGTAGGTCTAGGCTGGATGTTAGGAAGAAGTTCTTCACAGAGAGAGTGATTGGCATTGGAATGGGCTGCCCAGGGAGGTGGTGGAGGCACCGTCCCTAGGGGTCTTCAAGAAAAGCCTGGATGAGGCACTTAGTGCCATGGTCTGGTTGATTGGTTAGGGCTGGGTGCTAGGTTGGACTGGATGATCTTGGAGGTCTCTTCCAACCTGCTTGATTCTATGATTCTATGATTTCCTGCATGTCAGCAAATAAAGCACTGCAACACAAAACCAGTGTGTGTGGGGGGAAAAACCCCTCCAGAACCCTGTGTAAAGTCAATTTGCCAGAGGCAGGTCTTGTCCTGTTCATTGCCATTTGCCACGTACCAAAGCCACAGTCCCCAAATGCTCCTGCGCGGTTCCCATCGGGCGAGCAAACAGATGACTGGGGACATGTGGGCAGTCATCCTTGCAACTGTGAAAGAGACAAACCCTTCAGTGAAGGGAAATTAGTCTCCTCAGCCACAGAAAGCATGGCCTCAGATGCTCCTTTCCCTTGCCATCGTCTAGCAAAGCTCCTGAAGCTGGATGGCTGTGGGTAGATAACTGGCGCTGGGGATGGGATATGGGATGGAAAGAGCTCTGATGGAAACCTCAGCAGTCTAGAGACATGTGTTTGGTAGTTCTCACCTACCCCAGCTGCCAAGGAACTCCTTAGTTTGTTCTCTTCTGCCTCATACTTCCACTGTTCTGCCTGCCTTGTGTTTATTTGCAGATCATCCTTTTGAAGGGGGCTACAGAAAAGCTGGTGAGGGACTTCCTCTACAGGACAAAGAGCAATGGTTTGAAACTAGAGCAAGGTAGACTTAGATTGGACATTAGGAAGAAGTTCTTTACTATGAGGGTGGTGGAACACTGGAATGGGTTGCCCAGAGAAGCTGTAAATGTCTTATCCCTGAAATCACAGGCTCACAGCGTGTCAAGGGATGGAAGAGACGCAAGGAGATCATCAAGTCCAACCCCCCTGCCACAGCAGGACCATACAATCCAGCTCAGGTCACACAGGTACACATCCAGACAGGTCCTGAAAGGCTCCAGAGAAGGAGACTCCACAACCTCTCTGGGCAGCCTGTGCCAGGGCTCTGGGACCCTTACAGGAAAGAAGTTGCCCCTTGTGTTGAGCTGGAACCTCCTGTGCTGCAGCTTCCATCCATTGCTGCTTGTCCTATCCCAGGGAGCAGTGAGCAGAGCCTGTCCCCCCCCTCTCCTGACCCCAAGCCCTCAGAGAGTTATCAACAATCAAATTAAATCCCCTCTCAATCTTCTCTTCTCCAGACTAAGCAGACCCAGGTCCCTCAGCCTCTCCTCATAATGTTACAGACCAGGCTGGATAAGGCTTTGAGCAACCTGACCTAATGGGAGGTGTCCCTGCCCATGGCAGAAGGGTTGGAACCAGATGAACTTTAAGGTCCTTTCTGACCCGAACCATTCTGTGATTCTGTGATTCTTTGATTCTCTGATTCTGTGCTATGATTCTCTGACACTGTGAAGGGAGGCTGTAGCCAGGTGGGGTTGGGCTCTGCTGCCAGGCAACCAGCAACAGAACAAGGGGACACAGTCTCAAGCTGTGCCAGGGCAGGTCTAGTCTGGATGTTGTTAGGAAGTTGTTGTCAGAGAGAGTGATTGGCACTGGAATGGGCTGCCCAGGGAGGTGCTGGAGTCGCCATGCCTGGAGGTGTTGAAGCCAAGCCTGGCTGGGGCACTTAGTGCCATGGTCTGGTTGCTTGGCCAGGGCTGGGTGCTAGGTTGGCCTGGATGAGCTTGGAGCTCTCTTCCAACCTGGGTGATTCTATGAGTCTGTGACACAGGCTTGTTGGAGTGGATCCAGAGCATGGCCACAAAATGCTCAGAGGGCTGAAGCACCTCTCCTGTGGGGCAGGCTGGGGGAGCTGGGGCTGTTCAGCCTGCAGAAGAGAAGGCTGCAAGGGGACCTTAGGGCAGCCTGCCAGCAGCTGACGGTACAGAAGAGCTGGGGAGAGACTTCTGACAGGGGCCTGTGGTGATAGGACGAGGGGAAATGATGTGAAACTAGAGCAGAGTAGACTTAGTTTGGACATTAGGAAGAAGTTCTTTGCTATGTGGGTGGTGGAACACTGGAACAGGCTGCCCAGGGAGGTGGTGGAGGCCCCATCTCTGCAGACATTCATGGTCAGGCTTGCTGGGATTCTGAGCAACCTGATCTAGCTGAGGGTGTCCCTGCTTTCTGCAATGGGGCTGGACAAGCTGACCTCTGGAGGTCCCTTCCAACCCAGTGCACTCTGTGTTTGTATGAGTGTCAGGCCCTTAGCTGGCTGAGAACACAGAGCATGTTCCCTTTGGTGCCCACAAGCTTTCAACAACAGAAGAGAGTCAGGATCCATCCACAGATCAAAGCTTTCTCATGTCCATGCTGCCTCATCAGAGATTCATTGGATGGTTTGGGCTGGAAGGGAGCTTAATGACCATTCAGTTCCAACCCCTCCACCGTGGGCATGGAGTGTGTGGAGCCTCCAAACATGCCTCAGCTACAGAAAAGCAGCAGGTTTTTCTCCTCTCCCTTTCCTGTGTCTTAGGTCTTCCATGGGAGAAGAGAAGGAGCAAGGAGGCATCTGTCCTGCCACCAGTCCCCTCTTCCTAGCATAACATCTACCACCACTTCCCCTTTGTGTATCTCCTTCACATAGGATCACAGAAGGGTTTGGGTTGGAGGGGACCTTAAAGCTCATCCAGTTCCAACCCTGTGCCATAGCCAGGGACCCCTCCCACCAGCCCAGCTTGCTCATGACATCATCCAAGCTGGCCTTGAACACCTCCAGGGGAGCCACATCCACAACCTCCCTGGGCAACCTGTGCCAGTGCCTCCCCACCCTCACTGCACAGAGTTTCCTCCTGATCTCCAGGCTAAATCTGCCCTCCTCAAGCTTCAATCCCAATCATCTTCTGTTTCTTTGCAGGGTGCATGTGGGGTCACAGGAGCGAGATATGACCTGAACTACCAAAAGGCACTACAAGGGACATAAGGGCTGGTCCTGGGCAGCACACTCAGTAACTGTACCAGGTTTTAATAGCCTGTAAGAGCTTTGCTTCTTTACCACTATTTGTCTTAAGGACTAGAATCTATTCCCAGATCCCCACAGCCTACCCGTGTGCCCCTGAGTTTTACAAGCACCCTGATGCTGCCTCCAGAAAGCACAGGAGTTAATCCCTGCTAATCATTAACCCACTCCAGAACAATAAGCACCTGAATAGAAATCCTTTGTGGACGTTTGACTTCATTGCTGGGTTCCTGTGGGAGTGGTGACCTCACCCTTTTGGACTGCATCCTGCCACTGCTGCCCAACACCATGGAAATGGAGGTGCCAGAGGGTTTGCAGCAGGGCTGCTGAGCTCCCTGTGCTTTAGTAGAAGGGGTTTATGTCAGACAGTTTTGTGAGGCAGAACTTTGTAGCATGCCACTCTAAGTCCTGAGATGCAATGAGGTCTCCATGGCATGTACTCAGCTCTGGTGAGGCCACTGCTTCAGGGCTGGGTTCAGTTTTGAGCCCATCACTCTAAGAAGGACATTGATGTGCTGGAATGTGTTCAGAGAAGGTCAATGAAGCTGGTGAAGGGTCTGGAGATCAGGGCTAGTGAGGAGAGGCTGAGGTAACTGAGGGTGTCTAGTCTGGACAAAAGAAGGCTGAGGGGAGACCTATCTAAAATGTCACTGAGTCAACAGAAGAGGACACAGGAACGGGCAACAATTGCACTGTGTTGGCACAACCAGCTTGGAGCCTACATAAGGCTGAGAAGAGACCTCGTAGCTCCCTACAGCTCCCTGCAAGGAGGTTGCAGTGAGGTGGGGGTTGGGCTCTTCTCCCTGGTATTAGGTGATAGAAGGAGAGCAAATGGCCTGAAATTGTGCCAGGAGAGGGTTAGGTTGGAGATGAGGAAAAATGTCTCTGCTGCAAGAGTGGTCAGGCACTGGAACAGGCTGCCCAGGGAAGTGGTGGAGTCACCGTGGAGGTGTTCAAGAAACCTGTGCCCACAGCACTCTGGGATACAGTTTAGTGGCTGTGGTGGTCTTAGGCTGATGGTTGGACTCAATGATCCTAGAGCTGTTTTCCAGCCAATACATCCAAGATCCAAGAAGAGATGCCCACTTGCAGATGCACACTGGGAGGTGTCCCTGCCTATGGTGGGGGATTGGAACTAGATCATAGAATCATTGAATCAAGCAGGTTGGAAGAGACCTCCAAGCTCAGCCAGCCCAACCTAGCACCCAGCCCTAAACAATCAACCACACCATGGCACTAAGTGCCCCAGCCAGGATTGGCTGCAACACCTCCAGGCACAGCAACTCCACCACCTCCCTGGGCAGCCCATTCCAATGCCAATCACTCTCTCTGCCAACAACTTCCTCCTAACATCCAGCCTAGACCTCCCCTGGCACAACTTGAGACTGTGTCCCCTTGTTCTGTTGCTGCTTGCCTGGCAGCAGAGCCCAACCCCACCTGGCTACAGCCTCCCTTCAGGTTGTTGCAGACAGCAATGAGCTCTGCCCTGAGCCTCCTCTTCTCCAGACTGAACACCCCCAGCTCCCTCAGCCTCTCCTCACAGGGCTGTGCTCCAGGCCCCTCCCCAGCTTTGTCACCCTTCTCTGGACACCTTCCAGTGTCTCAACATCTCTTGAATGTGTCCTTCCAGTGTTGGGGGCTGTTATTGCTCACTAATGCTGTTGCCTGACATTGGATTCTTCCACACAGCCACCACTGAACGCGTTTGCCCCCTGGTTAGATTAAAGCCAGCATGGCTATGCTTCTTCTGCTGCTGCCACATTTTCTTCCTCACTTAATGATCTAATCACATCCTTTTTTTCTCTACAGGGCCTTTGCCTCACTCAGTGCCCAGGATGGATGGGACTCATTGAATAGGCATCTGTAGTCTGACAGTTTGTCTGCAGATCTGCCTGGAGCTGAAGATAGATCCTTTGATTCTATCCCTGGCTTTGCCACGAGGTTCCTGTCTTAAGCTACTGGACTAGCCACTTAAACTCAACCCAAGTGGGCACCCAGAGCTTCTTTCTTATGCTGTGGGCACCTGACTCCAATCACTTGAGATCTCATTTGTGCCAGAGCTCAGCACTCAGTGCATGCAACCGAGGCAGGCTGCTGACAAATGCTACAGGTTCTGAAGAAGACAAACACTCAGCAGCTCCAATGTCAAATTAGTCAACAGGTTTAGCCATCATCTTCCTGGGCTTCCTTTCTGGTATGTCAAACACTTCTCCCAGCACGGGCACAGAGGCAGAGTTACAAGTGTGTCTTTGGGAAGTGGCATTTCATAGAATCACAGACTTGTTTTGCTTGGAAAAGCCCTCTGAGATCAGCCAGTCCAACCATCAACTCAACCCCATCACGGCCACCAAACCACGTTCCCATGGCCACAGGTTCCTTGAACACCTCCACCACCTCCCTGGGCAGCCTCTTCCAATCCCTGATCACTCTTGCAGCAAAAAAAATTCTCCCTAATCCCCTACCTAACCCTCCCCTGGCACATGTTCAGGCCATTTCCCCTCCTTCTGGCATTTCAAACCCCCACGAGGAGAAGAAGAAAACCACTCAGTTCTGAGGGGAGGATCTCATAGATTCTCCAGGTGTTCAGGCTGTCCTGTGTAGCTGCTCAAGTCAGAAGACTTCTCATTTCTACACTGAAAAACCTCTTCCCCATCAGGATTTCATCAAAACTGAAAGTTTTCATTCCAAAGCTTCAGTTTTGACAGAACTTTTCTTGTCAGACAGCAGCTTGGTACATATTTGCTCTCTGGACTGCTGCTGACACTGGTGGAACACTGCAACAGGTTTACTCAGGGAGGTGATTGAAGCCTCATCCCTGGAGATATTCAAGGTCAGGCTCAACAAGGCTCTGAGCAACTTGATCTAGCAGAGGATGTCCCTGCTGACTACAGGGGATTGGACTGGATGACCTTTGGAGGTCTCTTCCAACCTAAACCATTCTGTGACTCTATGATTCCATGATTCTGTGGTTCTGAATCTCTGATTCTGTGGTTGTGATTCTGATTCTGTGATTCTATGATTCTGTGGTTGTGATTCTGGTTCTGTGATTCTCTGATTCTGATTCTGTGATTCTATGATTCTGTGGTTGTGATTCTGATTCTGTGATTCTCTGATTCTGTGGTTGTGATTCTGATTCTGTGGTTCTGTGATTCTGATTCTGTGATTCTCTGATTCTGTGGTTGTGATTCTGATTCTATGATTCTGTGATTCTGATTCTGTGGTTCTATGATTCTTTGATGCTGTGATTGTGATTCTGGTTCTATGATTCTATGATTCTGTGACTCTGTGATTCTATGACTATAGCAGGAATCTCTGGGAAGAGTCCACCAGTCCCAGTGTGCAGGTATCTGTTTCCAAAGCTTATTGCTCTGGTTGAAGTCAAAGTAGACTTGCAATGGCATCTCTTTCATCTGAACCCTGCTGTACCAACTGCAGCTGCTCCATTGCTCCAGGGGTGCTCAGCTGGCTCAGGTCATCATGCCATGCTACAGACACAGAGGGTGACCAATCTCCTTGGAAAGCTCTGCAACTCTGGGCCATCTATCCAACCTGCAAGGCCTTCAGATCTGTTCAGCAGGGTGCACTGCTTCTGACTTAAAGGTTGTCACTTGGAGTTCCAAGGTCCCTTCCCACCTAAGTCATTCTGTGGTTCTATGATTTGGATGAAGCTGCCAAAGCTTTATCATATAACCACAGAACCACAGAATGGTAGAGTTTGCAAGGGAACCCTGGAGATCATCTAGCCCACCCTCCCTGCCAAAGCAGGGTCCCCTAGGGCAGGCAATACCTTCTTCACATACATATGTCCCTGTTCGTGCTACATCTGCATGTCTCTATCCCTGTTCATGCCACATCTGAAAGTCTCCATCCCTGTTCATGTTCCATCTGAAGGTCTCCATCCTTCAGGAACTGTGTCTCAGAAGGCAGATCACCTGTCCTTTGAGGCCAGTATGAAAGAGTAGCAAGGAGCACCTTGAGCAGCCCTATTTACTGGGTGATCTTGGAGGTCTCTTCCAACCTGGTTGATTCTATGACTATAAGTGCAGCTATATTCAAAGCTGTTCCAGGGAAAGGAGACTGTCACCCCATCCCTCTTGGACTCCAGACAGCTATTTCTATGCCATTTTCCAGCAAATCTTTGGAAGATGGAACACAGCCCTGTGAGGAGAGGCTGAGTGAGCTAGGATTGTTTAGCCTGGAGAAGATGAGGAGAGGCTGAGGGAGCTGGGGGTGTTCAGTCTGGAGAAGAGGAGGCTCAGGGGTGACCTCACTGCTGTCTACAACTACCTGAAGGGAGGCTGTAGCCAAGTGGGGTTGGGCTCTTCTGCCAGGCAAGCAGCAACAGAACAAGGGGACACAGTCTCAAGCTGTGGCAGGGCAGGTCTAGGCTGGATGTTAGGAGGAAGTTGTTGTCAGAGAGAGTGATTGGCATTGGAATGGGCTGCCCAGGGAGGTGGTGGAGTTGCCATGCCTGGAGGTGTTGAAGCCAAGCCTGGCTGGGGCACTTAGTGCCATGGTCTGGTTGGGTGTCTAGGGCTGGGTGCTAGGTTGGGCTGGATGAGCTTGGAGCTCTCTTCCAACCTGCTTGATTCTGTGATTTGCCATGATTTAGGCAAAACTATTAAGAGAAATGGAAAGACCTCAGGAGGTTGTGGCAGCAGCTACAGGCTCTGCTGGCCAGGTTCTGTGCACATCACCTCTGAGAGGGATGGCTGCAATCTGGCACTTCAACGCAGCCACAGTGGGAGCAGCTCCTGTCTGCAGCACGATACAGTTCCCTGCACAGTGTCAAAGCTGGTATCATTCTGACATCTGGTCTGTGGCACTCTTCCATCTGTTGTAACTGAGTAGGTGTTGGGTGGGGTTGGCAGGAGAGGCTTGTTTAAGTGTTTGTTTTCATCCTGCAGAGCCAGCTCAGTAATCAATTAAATACTTATCTTGGAGCAAACACACAGACACACACACATGCACACACACCCCAAGTGTGTGCTGATACTCTAGAGAAAGGGTGAAGCAGGCAGCTGCTGCCTCTCACTGCTGCCATGTGGAGACTCTCTTCCCATTTCTCCTCAGTCCCATGTTGTTTTAGGAAGCCTTTCCTCATCGTGCTGGCAAACTGGGTTCTGTTCCTGCCTTAGCCAAATGCCTCCTGGCTGAATTTGGATAGGTCACTCCATCTTCTCTGCAGCAGCTCCCCTTGCTGCAAAGTGCATCCAAACCTAAACACCTCTTTTGTTAGGAGCTTTGAAAGGGGCTGATAAAAACATGCAATGGAAGTGGTGCCATTAGTGTGGTTACCTTGCTTTGAGACTGTGCTAGTCAAAAAATCATGGGTTCAAAGTAACTTCTGGTGTCATCTGCTCAGAGCAAAATTGGGGCTCTCCTGAGCACAGTGGAAGCATGGATTGAAGTTGGTGGAGGGCAGATTTAGATCAGAGATTAGCAAGAAATTCTCTCCAGTGAAAGTCAAACAGGTTGCCCAGGGAGGTTACGATCACAGCTCACAGGATGTCAGGAGTTGGAAAGGATCCAAAGAGATCATTGAGTCCAATCCCCCTGCCAGAGCAGGACCACACAATCTAGCTCAGGGCACACAGAGGAACACATCCAGACAGGCCTTGAAAGGCTCCAGAGAAGGAGACTCCACAGCCTCTCTGGGCAGCCTGTGGCAGGGCTCTGGGACCCTTACAGGAAAGAAGTTGCCCCTTGTGTTGAGCTGGAACCTCCTGTGCTGCAGCTTCCATCCATTACTCCTTGTCCTATCCCAGGGAGCAGTGAGCAGAGCCTGTCCCCCCCTCCTGAGCCCCAGCCCTCAGAGAGTTACAAACATTTATTAAGTCCCCTCTCAGTCTTCTCCAGACTAAGCAGCCCCAGGTCCCTCAGCCTCTCCTCATCAAGCAGTGCTCCAGTCCCATCATCATCCTCCTAGCCCTCTGCTGGACCTTCTCCAGCAGATCCCTGTCCCTCTTAACCTGAGGAGCCCAAAACTGAAGGCAGTACTCAAGATGGGGTCTCATCAGGGCAGAGTGGAGGGGGATGTCCTCTTCCTGGAGGTGTTCAAGGCCAGGTTGGATGATGGCTTGAGCAAGGTGGTCTAGAGTGGAAGATGTCCCTGCCCATAGCAGTGGGTTGGAATTGGATATCTTTATGGTCCCTTCCAACCCAAAGCATTCTGTGATCCTGTGACTCTGTGTTCCCATTTTCCACAGCTGCCTCTCCTGGTCGTTTGGGATCTTGTTTCTCTTGATTTACTCAGAAGCACAGAAGCACTTCCCTCTGTTTAACTGCCTGCCATGAACTTCCACGAGTACATGGTGCTCCAAGTAACCCTTTCCTCCTCCATGTGTGACTCATGAATGTTCCACCTTCTCAGTTTTAACTTCTGGACAGCCTCTGGTATTTGTTTCTTTGCCTCTGGAAGGTGACTCCTGTGCTTCTGGCTGCCAATCTAGCAGGACATAGTTGCACTTTTTATCCAGCAATGAGTTTTCTCCTGCTCTGTGACCAGTGTACAGATGGAAGGAGCTATTTTATATATAGCTCTATATATGTATATATGATGTTGAGGTGCTGGAAGGTGTCCAGAGAAGGGCAGCAAGGCTGAGGAGGGGTCTGGGAGGGGTCTGGAGCACAGCCCTGTGAGGAGAGGCTGAGGGAGCTGGGGGTGTGCAGCCTGCAGCAGAGGAGGCTCAGGGCAGACCTCATTGCTGCCTTCTTGGCCATCTGGGTGCTGCTAACTCATGTTCAGTGACCATCAAACAACATCCCCAGGTCCCTCTCCAAGTCACAGATTTCCAACCACACATCCCTAAGTCTGTAGCTCCCCACAGGGTTGTTGTGACCCAGGTGCAGGACTTGGCACCTGGCATTGCTGAACTTCATACAATGAGCCTTGGCCCACAGCTTTCACCTGCCCAGATCCCATAGTAAAGCTTCCCTGACCTCCAGCAGGTCACCACAGCCACCCAGCTTGGTGTCATCTGCAAACTTACTGGGGGTGCCCTCAGTGCCCTCAATTAAAGAGGACAAAATCTGCCTTTTTTTTTTTTTATTACTATTTTTTATTAGCTAAATAACAACAACAAAAAAAGCAGAATGGGCACTATCACCTTGAAGTCACCCACATTTTACCTGCACTGTCACTCTTTTCTGCCAAGCATAAGTGGCAGGATTCAGCTGATTTTATTTGTAGATCAGCTTAAGCAGAGAGATTTTTGCTATCGTTAGTTTTGAGCTTGCAGACCAAAGTAATCTATGCTGGAACAAAAAATTCATCTCTTGTTTTCTCTGCTGTGATTTGTGTCATAATAAACTTCTAGAGTCTTCTCTAAATTATTTCCCTCTCTAACTTCCTCTGGTGACTCTGCGACCCTGAAGTGCCACTACTCACAGAATTACAGACAGCAGTGTTTGGAACTCAAATAATTCACCAGGAACTCATAATCCTGACACCCCACAAACACTGTCGGATGAAAGGGGCTTGCTCTGTGCTTTAGCCATGCCCTACCCGTTTCCCTAAGCTACAATTTCTCCTCATTTAGGGAGCTGGGAGTGTTTAGGCTGGAGAAGAGGAGGCTCAGGGCAGAGCTCATTGCTGTCTGCAGCTGCCTGCAGGGAGGCTGTAGCCAGGTGGGGTTGGGCTCTGCTGCCAGGCACCCAGCAACAGAACAAGGGGACACAGTCTCAAGCTGTGCCAGGGCAGGTCTAGGCTGGATGTTAGTAGGAAGTTGTTGTCAGAGAGAGTGATTGGCATTGGAATGGGCTGCCCAGGGAGGTGGTGGAGTTGCCATGCCCTGGAGGTGTTGAAGCCAAGCCTGGCAGGGGCACTTAGTGCCATGGTCTGGTTGCTTGGCCAGGGCTGGGTGCTAGGTTGGCCTGGATGAGCTTGGAGCTCTCTTCCAACCTGCTTGATTCTATGAAATTCTAAAACCCTCCAAGCCCCACCAAAGGCCAAGGCACCCTTTTCCTCTTTGACAGCTGCAAAGACTTTCTGATGCCCCAAACCTCTGAGCATCTTTCTGTGTTACCTTTAGTCACACAAACAGGCCCACTGACATAGTTTGGGTTATCAGCAGAGTGCTGTAGGATTGACTCCTTCTCAAAGGGCATCAAACTTTCCAGGGCTTGCATGGGAATGTTCACAGAGGCTTGAGCCACTCAGGCAGGCAGTGCCACATGGAGTATTCATGGCAGCAGTAGCCTGGCTGGGGCACTTAGTGCCATGGTCTGGTTGCTTGGCCAGGGATGAGTGCTAGGTTGGGCTGGCTGAGCTTGGAGCTCTCTTCCAACCTGCTTGATTCTGTGATTCTATGAAGTGAATATTTCTTACTAATTTTATAACAGAATATGACTGCTGCAGGAGTCAGAGAAGGAAAATACACAAGAACAGTGAAAGGCACCTTCCAATGATAAGATTTAGCAAATGTTATGGATAAAAAGTACGAAGGGAGCAATACAGAGCCTTAAGAGTGGATCACAGCTCTGTTGTAGGGCCCTAAGCTCAGTCTTTGCACAGCCTTCCCTCCTGTGTCTCTCTTAAAGGCCAGCTCAAGAGAGCCTTCCTGTGCCAGGCCACACTGAGTGATATGCAATTTGCTATCAGTTATCACAGAATCACAGAATGTCAGGGGCTGGAAGGGACTCAGAAAGCTCATCCAGTCCAAACCTCCTGCAGAGCAGGACCACCTATGCCAGAACACATCCAGACAGGTCTTGAATAGCTCCATGGAGGGAGACTCCACAGCCCCCCTGGGCAGCCTGTTCCAGGGCTCTGTCACCCTCACAGGGAAAAAAATTCCTCCTCATGTTTCCATGAACCTTCCTATGCCTCAACTTCCACCACTGCCTCTTGTCCTGGCACTGGGTATCACCCAGCAGATCCTGGCTCCAGCCTCCTGGAGCCTTCACATATTGATAAACATGAAAGAGGTCACTTCTCAGCCTCCCCTTCTCCAAGCTGAAGAGTCCCAGCTCCTCAGTCTCTCCTTGTAACAGAGATCTTCCATTCCCTTCACCACCTTCGTGGCTCTGCACTGGTCTTTCTCAAGCAATTCTATGCCCTTCTCGAAGTGGGCAGCCCAGATCTGGATAGATGCTATGTGCTATGGGAGTTCCCATTTGGTATCAAAAGACAATTCCTCTCAGCAGCTTTAGAGTCACTGGCTTTATTTCTAGGCAACAGTGACACATGACACAGGAACACAGCACTGCTGATCCCTGTGAGAACACTGCCCTGCCTCTTACAGTCTGCAAAGGCTGGGAAGCACATGGCACTAGGTGGGAGTGCTGTGATGCTGCAGCCAGCTCTGGGCAGAGATTCTGCCAAGCTGAGCCTTCCAGGAACACCCCCAGTTTCTCTGTCACCAACAGTGCCAGGCAAACCTTCTCTCCTAATATTATGAAAGAGCAAAAGGAAACATGCAATTTCTTTCTTCAGCTGTATCCTTTTATGTTGTACTCTCTGCTTTCTCTCTAAACAAACCAGCTCACACACTGCAACAGGCTGCCCAGGGAGGTGGCTGAATCCCCATCCATGGGGGTGTTGGAAAGATGTGGTGCTGAGGGACATGGATTAGCCCCAGACTTGACAGAGGTAGAGAATGGTTGTCTTAAAGGTCTTTTCCAACCAAAAGAATTCCCTCTCCTCTCTCCTTCCCTCTCTTCTTTCCTCTCTCCTTCCCTCTTCCCTCTTCCCTCTCCCCTCTCTTTTCCCCTTCCCTTCCCTTCTCAGAATCACAGAATTCCTTAGATTGGAAAAGCCCTTCAAGCTCATCAAGTCAATCATCAGTTTCACACTGACAAGCCCTTGACTAAACCAAATCCCTCAGCATAACATCTCATCACTGTGAATCACTATGGTTGGAAAGGACCACCAGCATCATCCAGTCCAACCTTCATCCCAGCAGCCTTCATCACTAGACCATAGCCTCAAGCACCACAGCCACTTTCCTTTGAAACACCTTCAAGGATGGCAACTCCACCACCCCCCTGGGCAGCCTGTGCCAGTGCCTGACCACCTGCTCAGCAAAGAACTTCCTCCACCCTCAGGTGTAATTATCTAGTGTGCAGATTTTGCAACTCATAGATTCACAGAATGGTTTGTGCTGGAAGTGACCCAACCCCTTTGGTTCCAGCCCCTCTGCCAAGGGCAGGGACATCTTCCACTAGCCCAGGTTACCTAAGGCCTTGAACACCTCCAGGAGGGGGCATCCACAGCCTCCCTGGGCAGCCTGTGCTAGTGTCTCCCCACCCACACTGCAAAGAATTTCTTCCTAATCTCCAGTCTAAATCTTCACTCTTCCAGATTCAATCCATCCTCTCACCACAAGCCCTTGTCCAAAGTCCCTCCCCAGCTCTTCTGAAGCCACTTCAGGTACTGAAAGGCTGCTCTAAGGTCTCCCTGCAGCCTTCTCTTCTCCAGACTGAACAGCCCCAATTCTTTCAGCCTGCCCCCATAGGGGAGGTTCTCTATCCCTCTGATCATCTTCAAGGCCTCCTGTGGGCCCTCTGCAGCAGTTCACCCTCCTGTATTTCAACTTTCTTTCTTTTTCACGTGGCTGAGCTGATCTTGATTTTACAGGAAAACAAATACCACGTTCCATTGATTTGCTACAGCAGAGCAGGCTGCTTTGAGGAGAAACTTGCATGATTTTGTGAACAGCTATCAGCCTTGATTGATGCCAGCTGCTCTGGGAGGTTTGTTACTTTAGCACATCAATTTTGCTGCTTCTCTTCTGATGCCTCGATATTTGACAGCTCCCCCCCCCCCCCCTCCTTTAGTGATTGAATAATAGATGTAGAGAGTGGATGTATTTCCAATCAGTACAGACTGATGGCAGGATGTGGTGCAGCACTCCTGTCATTTTTAACTGCCCCTTGGATCCAGCTAATCCACCAGCAACCTCTCCCACGTATCTGTTCCTCAGAAATAACAATTTCTCTGGAGAAATGGCCCTGCTCTGGCAGGGGGGGGTTGGGCTGGCTGGTCTGTGGAGGTCCCTTCCAACCCCTAACACCCTGTGAGCCTGTGAAATGTGTCTGGCTGCACTCGAAATTTGCTCTCAGCCCTCCTGTTTCCCATCTTTCCCTTTTTTCCCCCCCAACCAGTTTCCTTTCTCTGGGGTTAGATTTCCTTTTCCTGAAGGTTACCTGCTTGGTTCATCATGCTGTGTTTGTTTTTTCTTGCCTTCCTGCTTCCTTTTTGGTTTCGGGGTATGCATACCTTCTGTGATGCAATTATGGTATGCTTAAGTAGTTCCATGTTGAGGCTAAGCATTGTAATGTCTTCACTTCTGACTCGTTTCCTCCCCTGTACCTCTCTCTAACCCTCTCCACCCTCCAAATCCAAGGCATTGAAAGGATTATGTTTTAATTGCAGTGCAGCTTAAGTGTTAGCTGGCTAGGAGATTTCTATCTCCACCCTAGAAGGCTCTGAATGATGATTTGTGTTGCTTGTGTTTTACAGGGTTGAGGGCTTGTTTGGTTTAGCTTCTTCTGCTGGCCCAGGCCCAAGTCTCTGCACTTCTAAACACCACATGAAACAAACAGGCAGTGAAGGCAACCTCAAATAAAGGTCCTGCCAAAGCAGTTTGAAGAGACATGACAAATCCAGGCTGCTCAGCCCATTGGAGGCTGGAGCATGATTGAGTGAGTTCAAGGGGGCCAGCAAAAAGCTGGATGTGCTCTCAGGCTGGTCCTCTCCAGGAAGGGAGGAGCTGCTTTGCTTTGTTTACACCATGATCCTGCTTTAACCGTGTTTGCTAAACAAGAAACTGGGGAGAAGAGTAATAAAAGCCCTGATCTGAACCCAGGAGACACACACGCTCTGCTCTGCTTTAGCATCTCCCTGCCACGGCAGGACAAACTGCTTTAATCAGCTTCAAAACACCCTGCGGAGCTCTGGGTCCTAGGGGAAGAAAAGAGGCACTTAAAGAAAATGCCAGGAGCGCTGAGAAGGGGGGAAATGAGGGGATCCAGGAGGGAAGAAGTGACATGTTGCCTTCTGCTCCCACGCTGAAAGCAGGAGTGTGATCCATGCAGGAGGTGAAAAGGAGGGAAAATGAGGCAAGGGTCAGACAAGGCTCTGAATACAAATGCTTTGCATGTGGAGCCAACAGATCACCACAGATCACTGGACTCAAAAGCTGCAACCAGATCCACACAGGTCCAGCTTGGAGTGGGAGACCTGGGAGAGTTTTAACTCTGGATGACTCATCCAGTCCAGGTCCAGCTGTGCTCTGCTCTTGTCTCCATTCCCTGCAAACTGGCATGGAAGCCAGGTGCTAAGGTTATGGGATCACAGAATGGTTGGGGTTGGAAGGCAGTTTAGTCCCCAGTTTAGGAGGGACATTGAGATGCTTGAGCGTGTCCAGAGAAGGGCAACGAGGCTGGGGAGAGGCCTTGAGCACAGCCCTACGAGGAGAGGCTGAGGGAGCTGGGATTGGTTAGCCTGGAGGAGGCTCAGGGGAGACCTTATTGCTGTCTACAACTACTTGAGGGGTGGTTGTGGCCAGGAGGAGGTTGCTCTCTTCTCTCAGGTGGCCAGCACCAGAACGAGAGGACACAGCCTCAAGCTACACCAGGGGAGATTTAGGCTGGAGGTGAGGAGAAAGTTCTTCCCTGAGAGAATCATTGGACACTGGAATGGGCTGCCTGGGGAGGTGGTGGAGTCGCCGTCCCTGGAGCTGTTCAAGGCAGGACTGGACGTGGCACTTGGTGCCATGGTCTGGCCTTGAGCTCTGTGGTAAAGGGTTGGACTTGATGATCTGTGAGGTCTCTTCCAATCCTAATAATACTGTGATACTGTGATCTCCAGTTTCCCATTCAGATCTCAGTGGCCTGGGCAGCAAAGCAGCATTATGCTCATTTCAGCTTTAAAAGGAGATGCATAAAAGAGCAAAATAGCACTAATACATTTTTAGGACACAGAACTTTTTCCTTCTTCTTTTTTTTTTTTTACTATATATATATATATTTGAAGCTGACCTTTGGCAGCCTGTTATAGAAAGAGCTTGAAACTATCTGAACTACACAAGGAAAAAAAAGAGAAGGGAGAAAAAAAAAACAACAGGAAAGGAAAACATGCCCAGGAGGGCTGCAAAATCACTTCAGTAATAGATGACTTTTAACTTTCCATCAGAAAATGTTTGGCAGGCACAATTTGAAAGTGTTAGGGAAATGTGTGTGATAAGTGCCTGGGTGAAAGAGCAAATGCAGTCCCCAGTGAGATTCATCCAATGCTCACAGGAGCAATCAGAATCTGGCAGTGCCAGCTGCCCGGGGAGGGGGGCAAGGAGGATCACAGCTCCAAACTTTGGAAATTCAATGAAGCCCTCTGATTTCTCACAGGGATTTCTTCTTTGAGCGTGTTGCTGTGCCATGGGAATGCTGGTGAGCAGGAGGCGCTGACAAAATGCCAGCTAGGAGGCAGGAGGGAAACAAGGGAGGGAGCTGGGGGTGAGCAGCCTGCAGAAGAGGAGGCTCAGGGTAGAGCTCATTGCTGCCTGCAGCTCCCTGCAGGGAGGCTGTAGCCAGGTGGGGTTGGACTCTTCTGCCAGGCAACCAGCAACAGAACAAGGGGACACAGCCTCAAGTTGTGCCAGGGCAGGTCTAGGCTGGATGTTAGGAGGAAGTTGTTGGCAGAGAGAGTGATTGGCATTGGAATGGGATGCCCAGGGAGGTGGTGGAGTTGCCATGCCTGGAGGTGTTGAAGAAAAGCCTGGCTGGGGCACTTAGTGCCATGGGCTGGTTGATTGGCCAGGGCTGGGTGCTAGGTTGGGCTGGATGATCTTGGAGGTCTCTTCCAACCTGCTTGATTCTATGAAATTCTAAAACCCTGCAAGCCCCACCAGAAGCCAAGGCACCCTTTTCCTCTTTGACAGCTGCAAAGACTTTCTGATGCCCCAAACCTCTGAGCATCTTCCTGTGTTACCTTTAGTCACACAAACAGGCCCACTGACATAGTTTGGGTTATCAGCAGAGTCCTGTAGGATTGACTCCTTCTCAAAGAGCATCAAACTTTCCAGGGCTTGCATGGGAATGTTCACAGAGGCTTGAGCCACTCAGGCAGGCAGTGCCACATGGAATATTCATGGCAGCAGTAGCTGACTGCTGTCTGAAGGACAGAGGGACATCAAGGCAAAACCAAGGAGATATGAGAAGGATAAAAAGCAGAGAACAAAATGTCATTTAAATAAGAATGTTGTTAGTTTTATGCTACAAATACCTAAGCAGTTTGCTTTTGCTGTTCTGCTGCAGCAGCATCCCCCCAAAGTGTGCCCCTGTAGCACCTCTGTGGCACAGGACACTTTAGAAACAAGCAGGGTTTGTAGTTCATACTGCTAGAATGAGAGAACGAAGACTGGAAAAGATCTTTAAGATCATGGAGGCCAACTGTAACCCAACTACCAAACCATATCCTGAAGTGCCACATCTATAGCTTCTTGAACAGCTCCAGGGATGGTAGCTCCACCAGTGCCCTGCAGAGCTTGTTCCAATGCCTGATCACTCCTGCAAGGATTTTTTTTACCCTAATATCCAACCTAAATCCTGCCTGGTGCAATCTGAGGCCATTTCTTCTTGTCCTATTGCTGCTTATTCAGGAAGAGAGACCAATGCCAGCCTCACTCCAACCTCCTTTCGGGGTGATACACAGAATCACAGAAGTGTCAGGCTTGGAAGGCACCTCAAGAATCATGCAGATCCAACCTCCCTGCCATGGGCAGGGACACCTCACACTAGACTAGGCTGCTCAGAGCCACATCCAGCCTGGCCTTTAAAACTTCCAGGGATGAGTCTTCCACCACCTCCCTGGGCAACCTGTGCCAGGGTCTCACCACCCTCATGCTGAAGAACATTTTCCTAACGTTTAATCTACATCTCCCCTTCTCTAGCTTGTATCCATTCCCCCCAGTCCTATCACTATGTGACATCCTACAAAGTACTCAGCTTCCAGCCTCTTTCAGATACTGAGAAGCCATAATAAGGTCCCCTGGAGCCTTCCTTCTCCAGACTGAACAGCCCAAACTCTCTCAGTCCATTCTCACGGGAGAGGAGCTGCAGCCCTCTGATCATCCTCGTGGCCCTTCTCTGGACATGTTCCAGCATGTCTATATCCTTCTTGTAATAGGAGTTCCTCTTAGACTTCTGTTCCCTGGACTAAACACCCCAGTTGCTTCAACTCTCACCTCAAAGATAACAGGCTCACTGGTTGCCAGGGGGTAGAAGGGACCCAAGGTGATCATCCAGTCCAACCTCCCTGCCACAGCAGGACCATACATTCTAGCTCAGGGCACACAGGAACACATCCAGACAGGCCTTAAAAGGCTCCAGAGAAGGAGACTCCACAACCTCTCTGGGCAGCCTGTGTCAGTACTCTGGGACCCTTCCAGGCAAGAAGTGCCCCCTTGTGTTGAGCTGGAACCTCCTGTGCTGCAGCTTCCATCCACTGCTCCTTGTCCTATTCCAGGGAGCAGTGAGCAGAGCCCTGACCCCTAGGCCTCAGATATAGACATTTATTCAGTCCCCTCTCAGTCTTCTCTTCTCCAGACTAAGCAGCCCCAGGTCCCTCAGCCTCTCCTCATCAGGCAGTGCTTCAGTCCCCTCATCCTCCCTGTAACCCTCCACTGGATCCTCTCCAGCAGATCCTTGTCCCTCTTAACCTGGGGAGCCCAAAGCTGAAGGCAGTACTCAAGATGAGGTATCCCCAGGGCAGAGTAGAGGGGGAGACGACCCTCCCTTGCTGTGCAATCTCCTACCCCAGTGCCTGAGCCAGGGCTGTTTTGCTGCTACCTGGCAAGGCGTGTGCCTGCGAGCAGCCCGGGAGCATGGGGTGCTGACAGCAGCGCACACCCAGCCGCAGAGCTGTGGGCTCCTGGGTGCCAGAAATGATGAGGCACCAGATGAGACCAAGGTGGTGAGGTGCTCCAGACCTGAGTGTGCTGTTGAAGAGCGATAATGCTGTTAACAGCCAGGCCTAGCTGAAAACATCAGAGGAGGGAACCAGATGGGTGAGTCTTAACGTTCCTTGCGAGAGCCTTGACAGGGCGTGGATAATGAGTTCATTTAGACTGGAGACAAGCCAGCAGTACCTTAGCCTTGATCCCACATGTGGGAAGTATGAGTGGCAGCGAGGGGTACCCAGTGCCTCCCAGGAACGGGTCTTGTCCTAGATGTAAAGGGTTGGAATTTGGTTCTGGTTTTCACTTCCAGCAGGACTGTGCTGGCTTTCCAAGTCCCCAAGGACACATGAAAGCCATGCGCCTGCTCGGTCCGAATCATTTGTAACTCATACTTTCCATATGAGCTTCACCATAAAATAACAAAGAGAAATCACTTAATTGAATTTGTTTGGAACCTAATATCAAGAGGAGTGTAACAAATAGAAACCAGCCCAGCGCTATACAATCAACCACTTAGGCAGAAGTTACAAATTTCAGCACACAGGCAGCTGCCTTCTGGAGAAAAATAAAACCCCACACAACAATTGAAATGACTACATTTGGTAGGGCTGAGCTCCTAGAATCCTTTCCATCCTGGCATGGAGAAATCCTTCCTATATTTCGCTCAAAATTTCCCTCTTTCTGTCTCCTGGGACTACAAAGGAACCTGTGGGATCTCAGTGATTAGCCCAAGGTGACAGGGCAGGAGGTCTGGAAGCAGGACTTTGGACTCTCAGTGATTTACTTGAACCACAAGACCATCTTTCAGTCTCCTTCACGCTGATGACTTTGGAAGTAGCTTTAAAATATCCAGTGAGACGCAGTGATGGGAGTGCTAGATAGCTACACCAGATAGCCAGAGGCACAAAAAATGATTAGAGACATGTGGGGGTATTTCTAAACAAAAAGATTAAGACCACAACTATTTCATTTAGGAAGAAAAAAACAGTGAGAGATGATAGAATGGAAGCAGAGAAAATAATGAGTGGCATGAAGGAGAAATCAGATGCCCTTCATAAAACAAGAGGGCACCTAATGGAATTTAAAATGGCATTAGCTTATAAATGGATAAGGATATCACTCTCCAGCTTATCTCTCAGGGACCTGTGGAAACTCTCACTTGCAGGACACTGATGGAAACAGTTCAAGAAGATTAAGGAAGAAAAGGAAAGACCTTATGTAGGCAGTGATAAATACAGATCCTTGAGCTAAAGAAAAGCCTTCCTCAAAGCTACAGTTTTCCCCTGGGCTGAGCCACCTCTTTCCCTGAGAAAGAGATAACTTTTTTTACTCCTGATTGAGTCTCACCTGCCCGAGAGCAGAAGGCCCAGCAAAAAACATGCAGCTGCTTTCTCATATGCCCTCCAAACAGGAACACTCCAGCCTACACGTTTTTCAGGAAGCATATTCCTCAGAGCAGCAGCCACAGCCTTGGAAATTCAGTTTGCTGCTAACAGCAAAAGTCACGTCCTCATTTTGCCTCCAGGAATCCCAAGCTGTCTTTGTGCCACAGAGGCCACCATAAGGAGAAGCTGGAGGCTATGGAAGGATGCACTGTCTCATTCTTTTCCCCTCAGCTCACATCTGCAGCTGCCTCTAAACTCTCCTGCCTCTTTCTCTCCCTTTCCCTCTTTGTCCAGACCCAGGCTGCAGATCCACGTGAGATCCTGCCTGGATCTCATCAGTGACCATCTCTTGGAGGTCCAGGGTAAATCCATCAGCTTTTTGCTTGCCTAAATAGAACAGAGCCCTAACTGTCCAGCTCTCCCTTCTGACTCTCTCTGCATCCCTCCATTGGTGCTGTTTGTGCATATTTTCACCAGTCTTCAAGGCTCTCCCTAACTCCCCACGTCTGAGAGCTCCCTTTGACAGTGAGAGTGTTAATTGCCCTTTTCTCATGTTCTCCTAGAGTAGTCTTTGTGTCCTCACCAACAGTCATCAGCTGGTACAGCTGCCTTGGCATCACCCCTCTGCAACAGGGCTGGAAAGCCCACCTAAGCCCTTGTCCCTTTTGCCACAGCTTGGAGTCAAACAGAGACATGGTCAAATAGGACTGCTACTGGAAAACTAGGAAGGGCTGTTAGCCATGTGTGAGAGGTCACAAGATCACAGAATTGTCAGGGCTGGAAAGGACCCCAAGGATCACCCAGTTCCAACCCTCCTGCCATGGGTAGGGATACCTCACACTAGGTCAGGTTGTCCAGAGCCACATCCAGCCTGGCCTTAAAACAGGGATGAGGCTTCCACCACCTCCCTGAGCAACCTGTGCCAGTGTCTCATCATCTTTATGGTGAAGAACTTCTTGCTAACATCCAATCTAAATCTCCCCTCCTCTAGCTTGGATCCATTCCCCCTGGTCCTGACACCCTAAGAAGTTCCTTCCTAACTTGCTTGTAGCCCACTTCAGATACTGGAAGGCCACAACAAGGTCTCCTCAGAGCCTTCTCTTCTGCAGACTGAACAACTCCAACTCTCTCAGCCTGTCCCCACGGGAGAGGAGCTCCAGCCTTCAGACCATCCTTGTGGCCCCTCTCTGGACATGTTCCAGGTCCCAGATGCATGGATTACCTCTCCCCTGGTGCAACTTGACACCATTCCTCCCATCCTGCCACTTATTACTAGGGAGCACACTGGGCAAGGAAAACCAGCTGAGTGAAAGCCACTAAACAGTTTGTCAAGATGAGTTGTCCTCAAGAAGCACTTCTAAAGTTTGTATCCCTCACCTTTAGACTCTGCTTACACTCAAACCACCTGCCAACCACATCAGACCAGTAACTTCCACCACCAGTGGGGGCAGCCCTCTAGACGAAGAGCTGTCAGAAGAAGGTTATCAGGTGAGCCACTCACTGCATAAACATGGCCTTTTATCACCACACAGGTAACAGCAGCAGCTTTGGTGCAGTTGGGTGCAAGGTGATATCTGGGTCAAAGGCATGATTAAAACACACACCAGAGAACCAGAGCTTATTAAAGCTACAACACACATCATCAATGTGGAATGCACTCATGGCTTCCACATGCATTAAGAGTGTTTTGGAAGGTGCTATCAGCTAGGATGAGAGCAGTCACTCTCTCCTCCCACCTCTAGGCATTCTCCAAACGTCGAATCAGAGAATTGTCTCTGCCTGCTCTAGTAGTAAAGGTGGACAAAATAAAAACGATGAGGTGTGTTTTCTATTTTTCTCCTTTGAACTAAAACCAAGCCCCAAGCTTCATTCTGTGGGAAGCAGAACAACAGAAATCTGTGTTTTAACACAGGAAGGCAAATTAATTCTTTGTGAAACAACACAGAAGTCAATGGCACAACACCAGAGATGGATTTTACCCAGGCGGTAAAAACAAAACAGAAGTGCAACGCAGATCAACAGAAGAGATTCCATTTCAAGTCAGAACTGTGTTTCTGTCAGTAAAAAAAAAACCCAAAACACAACAACTGACTAAATTTGTTTCCTGGAAGGAGATCCAACTTGGCTCTGCTGGAGCAGTGTAAAAGGATCCAAAATAAGTAACAGCAGGCATCTCCGCTACAAATTGCTTCTGATCAACATAATTTTTCCTCTGGTACCACAGAAGAGCTGAATGGTTACTGCAAGTGAGGCACCCTGTTTGACTGCACAGAGCACAAGAAAGGATGCTAAAGCACTGCCCTCACTAGAAGGAAGGCATTGAGGTGCTGAAGTGTGCCCACAGAAGGGCAGTGCAGCTGGTGAAGGGTCTGGAGAACAGGGATGGTGAGGAGCAGCTGAGGGCCCTGGGGGTGTTTAGTGTGGAAAAGATGAGGCTGAGAGAAGACCTTCTCATTCTCTCCAACTCCCTGAAAGAAGGCTATAGTGAGATGGAGGTTGGTCTTTTCTCCCTAGTAAGGAGTGATAGGACAAGGGGAAATGGCCTTAAAACAGGGATGAGGCTTCCACCACCTCCCTGAGCAACCTGTGCCAGTGTCTCATCATCTTTATGGTGAAGAACTTCTTCCTAACATCCAATCTAAATCTCCCCTCCTCTAGCTTGGATCCATTCCATTCAAGTTGCACCAGGCAAGGTTTAGGTTGGGCATTAGAAGAAACTTCTTCCAGGAAAGGGTCCTGAAAGACTGGAAGAGGCAACTCAGGGAGGTGGTTGAATCCTCATCCCTGGAGGTGTTTCAAAGCCACAGAGATGTGGTTCTGACGAAGCAGACATGGCAGACAATGGTTAGTCTTGATGCTCTTAAATGTCTTTTCCAACCCAAATGGGCACATGGATTCTATGATTCCAAATTTGCCTTACCCAGGGAGTCAGCCCATGGTCTTAAACACACCATGTACACTCTGCAAGGCCAACTGCTACCTAAATGCTTTCTCTTCCAGATACAGATGCTCTGAGAGGGTAGGGAATATTTCTCATCACATCCATGTTCTCTGCCTGCTTCCCCACACATGAAGATGTGGAGTCAGACCCCCTTTGGAGGGAGCGTTGCCACCACTGAGAGGCTATCTCCTCCCTGAAGTGTCAGCACCGTGCCAAACCCAGCTGAAGCCCACCCATGCCAAAGCAGGAACTTAGGGCTCTAGGTGTGGCAGCTTGCACATATCAGCACTCATTAATAAACAAACAGCGAGGCACCAGCACCACAATCTGTGCATCTGTGCCTCTTTTATGCTACGCTGAAACTGCTCCTAAACTAGCTGGAAGAGAGCAAGCAGCACTGATCACTCCTTCCCAGCTGGGCTCGCAGGAAAGGCTTGTCTGACTGTGACTGGCAGACCTGGTGCTTTGCTAATTGTGAGAGACCCCACTTTGAATAATCACCTCCCATTTGTTATAGGCAGCAAAGATTTTGTTGACACTGCATTTTCCCCACACATAAACTTATCATAAAGCAATAAAGTGCCTATGTGGGCAAGTCTCCTGCAGGCAGCCTCCCCTCCACGCAGGGGAAAAGCTGTTCTGTTGGTATCCCATACCCCAGGCAGTTACTCATTTCTGCCTCAGCGAGACCCACAATGAGTGAAGCCTTTCTCATTCGTTCCCAGGCTGTTCCAACCTAAAGCCGAAGGCTTCATTCAGAAACAAGGAGTACTGCTGAGAAACCAGCAACAAATCTACACCAGAGAAGGAAATGGTTTAAAACCCCCCAAAACTACACCCATGTGGCAAGCAAAAGTGCGAGGGAAAATATCTATCAAAAGCCTGAAGTTTGACAGTAATTCATCTGTAAAAATTAGATGCACACCAAATGTTCTCCCCCTCCCCCCCAAACCTTGCACCTCGTTCAGTCACATGAAATTTAGACGAGGGCAGCGCTCCTAAGGGACAGAGCAGCACCTAAAGTCTCAACCTGCCTTAAACCCAGAAGAATTCCACCGAAATCAATGGTTAGAGCAGCGCAAATCAGCGAGAGATCTAAATCTGTCCTAGCTGATTCCAGATCTATCTTTTATTTGCTATATGGCTTTAGGCAAGTCAGTGACCTTCTTTTTATTTTGCAGTTTCTCCATCCGTAAAATGGTGATAATGCTGCTTGCAGCACAGGAAGACTGAGGGGACTAGTTAGCTCCTTAACAAGCTCTGGGTATGAAAATTGCTGGGGATCAATCAGTTTTAGTTGCCTCCATCACCTTTATTGACTCTTTATGATCTCAGCATTCAGCTTTTTGCCTGCTTGTGCATCACGCTCTTTTAAAAACCATGAGCTATAGCCTGCAAATCCTTATTCTAGTTTTACACTGTCTACTTCCACGGCAGGATTCACACCAGGAAAAGTAAGTCGTTCCCAACATCAACCAACTGCGAGGTTATTTCAAGCAGGACTCATCTATCACTGCACGAAACGAAGCCTGTGGGTTTGGTTTGGGTTTATTTTCCCGAAGGAATATGTGTTTTAACCCACCCGTCGGTGCCCGGGCAACACAGCCACAAACAAAACCAACAAAAATTCCCTTTTCGCGTGGGTTGTTTTCACCCTGATTCGGTTACTCTGCGCTGATGCTTGCACCAAGAGGCGTTCAAACAGTGACCCGGAGGGGGGACGAGAGGGGAAGCCACCGTTACATCCAGAACAACCCAACCTGAGACCACCCGAGCGCCTGACAGCTCGCAGAGGGACCTCTAGTGTGTGCTAGAACATTTCGTGTCGTGCTGCGGGCCTCGTTAATACAACCAAAAAGCACCGCAGTCATTTCCAGGAGCCGCGGGGGGGGGAAGTTTTCGCCGAGTGCCTCCGACCTGCGGGGCCAGCATCCCCGCACGGCGGCTGCTGAGCACAATCCGCACCCCTTCGGCTCCCACTTCTTTTAATATTTACTTAAGTTTTTTTGCTCCCCTCCCCGCGATTCGGCAAGCAAAAAGCTCCAACTTCCTCGGACCCGAGCGGGAGTTTCCCCGCAGCTCCCCGGCCGCCTCCGCCGAGCCACCCCCACGCCGGGCTCTGGGGGGCGGAGGGGGCAAAAATGAAGATGAGAAAGTGGCGGATTTAGGCGCAGCTTTTTCCACCGACAACAAAAATCATCGCTCAAAACCACCAGCCCCCAAGCACCCGCACATCGAGCGCCGCCTGAGGAGCACCATGGGGGAGCTCTGCCCTTTTCCTTCCCTTCGCTCCCTGCCGGCCGGCGGCTAGAGCCCGGGGGTGTCCCGGGCAGCGCCGGCCGCTGAGAAGGGAGAAGCGTTGGGCCCGTTTTTAATGGACAACCCGAGGGCGCTGGGTGCCCCCCGGGCAGGTTCCAATAAACTTGTATCTCGCTGATTGGAAACAGAAGGGCAACGGCGGTTCGGCTCCTTTTTTTCTGGGGGGGGGGGTGTTAGACAGCGAAGGAAGCTTTGGCTCTTCCGGGACGGCGTCCGACACCGTGGGATGGGGCAGCGAGGTCGTGCCTGGGGTGTGGGAGTGGGACGCGGATACACCATCCCGCCGTTAGGGTGCCGGAGCCTCTGCCGCCTCAGCCCCCGCGCTTGGCGGCAACGGCAGCGGCGCCTCAGCCCCTCGCGGGCAGGCGGCGGCGGCGGCGCTGAGGGAACGGCAGCCGCTGCCCTGCGGCCTCACCCGCAGGGCCCCGAGGCGGAAAGGGCCTCAAGCGGCCGCCCTACGCTCCGCCGCCCCGGCAACAAAAGGCCGCCGCGGGGGGCTCCGGAATGGTATGCGAGGGGGTGAACGGTGAGGTGGGGGACGGCGGTTGCCTCCTGCTCGCTCCCTCTCTTCCACGCACAGACAATGGCGGCCCCCTCCTGCAAGCCCGCCGCAGAACAATGCCGGCCGCCGCGCACCCCCCGCGCAAAACGCGCCGCTCTGCACTCAACACCCGCTCCGCGCACACGCACCACCCCCGCGGCCCCGTGTGCGTGTCCCCCTCCTCAGACAGGCGGTAGGGAGAAAGGAGGAGTCCCCCACACACACACACCTCCGCCCCGCGTTTCCCTCCCTCCCCTCTCTCGCTCTCTCTCTCCCCCACCCTCCCTCCCCCCTCCGCCGCCTCCCCACAGCGCTGCGCGGGTTGCGCGGGGGAGCGCGGCGGGGCGAGGCAGGACCGCGCCGCGTCCCCGTGCGGGCTGCGAGCGCCCGGCACATGCGTGGAAGCTGCCGAGTCCCTCCGCACCCTGCGCTGCAAACAACAACAATCCCGAGCAGCCCTTACCTGGAACATCGGAGCCGGCAAAGTGTCCCTCTTTTTTTTTCCTCCTCTCTGGCTTTTTTTTCCCCTCTCCCTTTTATAACCTTTCCTTTCTTTTTCTTTCTCTCTTTTCCTTCTTTCTTTTTTTAAATGTATCCTTTTTTACCCCCTTTTTTTTTCCCCTCTTTTTTCCCCCCCTTTTTTCCCCCCCAGTCTTTTTCTCCCCTTTCCTCCCTCCCCCCCCACCCCCCAGCCCCAAACCTCCCACTTCCGATATTTCTCTCTCCCGGCAGCGGTCTGCTCTCCTCGCTACACCAGAGAGAAATGCAATAGCTTGGCTAAGGTAGACAGAGCAAAATACAGAGAATAGTTGCTCCAGGGCTTTGAAACCCCTCAAGGCAAGGATCAGGATACAATTAGCTCATGTCTCTACCTCCAGTCGGAATCAATCTCCCAAATAAAAGTTAAATTAAATTAACTGATCACACGGGCATAAAATTGATCTCCTTCGAAACGTGCATATAGATACATACATATATATATATATATATCGCGTGTATTTTTTTCCCCGATTTTTTTTTTGGGGGGGGTGGTGGTGGTGGAAAAAACAGTCTCATTCCAGCCTCCAACTTGCTTTTTACTCTCCTCTTGCACAGAAAAGCTGATTTTAATCGTTGTGATTAGTTTTGATGTAACGTTTCCGCGGGCGATTTCTGCAAATGGATGGAGTGTTTCTTTGCCAGAAGAGGGAAAAGCAGCAGATGATGATAATTATAAGGATTGTTGGTTGTTTCTTGCTTTTTTTTTTCTCTCTCTTTTCTTTCTTTCTTTCTCTTTCTCTCTCTCTTTTTTTTTTTTTTCAGTTTAATTTGTATTTCGATCTGTCTCCTCTCTTCCCGGGCTTGACCTGACATTGCCATGGCACTAAGGTCGCACAACTTGTTGATTAAGATCGCCTCCCGTTTTGATCGAGGGATACGCGCTAATTTGGCAGTGGAGCAACACATTTGCTGTTCCCTTGGCTATAGAACTTCCCAAATGACGTGTATAAAAATAAGCACATGGAGTCTGCTTTGCCCCAATCAAGTCTGAATCAATGCCTGGGGGTGATACACAAACTCATTTCAAATGTTCAACCATGCAGAATTGCAGAAAAGATTGAAGGAGTTGCACTGCGGTTTTTGTTGTTGTTGTTGTTTTATTTTAAAAGCAGCAAAAAAAAAAAAAAAAAAAAAAAAATTAATTAAATCCATGTAAGCAAATCCAGGAATTTACCACTTGGCTTCATGTGACATGGCTCACAAACGCTACTAACTTTTCCTGCTCCAGTTATTCAGCTGAACTGGAGCCTTGCCTTTTCCCTTCAGCTGGGAGTTCGCAGCTCCCTTCTCCCGATCAGAGCAAACCGGGAGGCAACCAAATCGTTTACAAATCGTATTCCTCATCAGTTTTCTCTTTTCTTTTTCCCCTCCTCTACCATTCTTCACCTCCCACTCCTCTACGCCTCGCTTTATGTGCGCAGCTCCCCGCGTATTGAGGCTGGATTAATTTGTTGGCGTTGCGGGGAGAGCGGACTGTTTTGTCGGGAGCCTATGGGTCACCTCCCATTAGTGTCACATCCTCGCAGTATACTTTTGTGAAACGCTATGTTTCTAAACACTTCACAGCCCATTAATTCAGAGGCTTTGCTGACATTTCCTATGAAAAAGACCAGGCTGTGAGGCCAAAACCGCCCAATAAAGACCCTGAATAGAGGCAGATGAATACCTACAATTACCTTTTTTTTTTGTTGTTGTTGTTTGTTTTATGATTCCTTTTCAGTGTTTTAAAGAAAGTGATGCAAAACGACACAATCTCGTCTGGACTTTTTTTTTCTCCCCCCCCCCCCCCCCCCCCCCCCTCTCTTCTTCCCCCTTTTTTTCCCTTTTATTATTTTTTTCCTTTTTTTTTTTCCTTTATTTTTATTGTCCCCCCTCCCCCAAGGCAGTTGCTATAGCCTAAGGAATTACTCTTGCTTAAAAATAGAATCATAGAATCAAGCAGGTTGGAAGAGATCTCTAAACTCATCCAGTCCAACCTAGCACCCAGCCCTAGACAATCAACCAGACCATGGCACTAAGTGCCTTATCCAGGTTTTTCTTGAACACCTCCAGGCATGGCAACTCCACCACCTCCCTGGACAGCCCATTCCAATGCCAATCACTCTCTCTGCCAACGACTTCCTCCTAACATCCAGCCTAGGCCTGCCCTGGCACAACTTGAGGCTGTGTCCTTTTGTTCTTTCTGTTGCTGGTTGCCTGGTAGAAGAGACCAACCTCACCTGGCTACAACCTCCTTCAGGTAGTTGTAAACAATCCATTCTTTTAGCCTTCTTTGCCAATGCTAAGGATGATAAGGTGCCAGGGCTTCTTAGGCAGGGATGGCACCATTTGCAAATCCTTTGTCATTGAGATGTAAGGAGCGCGAATGTGTTCGGTTAATTAATCAGGAAAGGTCACCACACCCTTAGATGCTCCAAGAAGTACTCAAAGTGGCTTCATCTCAAATTCTAGTGTTCAACATTCCTCCAAAAGCTAGGAGCACAGAAGAAGTGGGGTGGTGTGGGACAGTGTTACACAAAGTCACAGACTCACAGAACATTAAAGGTTGAAAGGGATCTCCAGACATCATCCAGTCCAACCTGCCAGCCAAGGCAGGATCACCCAGGGTAGTTCGCACAAGAATGCATCCAGGCAGAGTTTGAAAGTCTCCAGAGAAGGAGACTTCACAACCTTTCTGGGCAGCCTGTTCCAGGGCTCTGCCACCCTCACTGTGAAGAGGTTTCTCCTTATGTTAAGCTGAAACATTTTATGTTCCAATTTGTTGCCATTTTAAAGTACCTGAAGCTGGTTTTGTAACTTCAAGATTCATCTCAAATGTTATAATCATAGGATCAGTCAGGGTTCGAAGGGACCACAAGGAGCAGCCAATTCCAACACCCCCCTGCCATGCCCAGGGACACCCTACCCTAGAGCAGGCTGCACACAGCCTCAGCCAGCCTGGCCTCAAACACCTCCAGCCATGGGGCCTCAACCACCTCCCTGGGCAACCCATTCCAGCCTCTCACCACTCTCCTGCTCAACAACTTCCTCCCCATGTCCCGTCTGAATCTCCCCACCTCCAGCTTTCCTCCATTCCCCCCAGTCCTGGCACTCCCTGACAGCTTAAAAAGTCCCTCCCCAGCTTTTCTGTAGCCCCCTTCAGATGCTGAAAGGCCACAAGAAGATCACCTGGGAGCCTCCTCTGCTCCAGCCTGCACAGCCCCAACTCTTTCAGTCTGTGCTCACAGCAGAGCTGCTGCAGCCCTCTGGGCATCCTCCTGGCCCTGCTCTGGACACACTCCAGCATCTCCACAGCCCTTTTGTTATGCTTAAGATTCCCCCAAACACTAGGAGCACAAAAGAAGCAAAACTGCCCTTAACCACTCCCAGCTTCTCCAGCTGGGTTGGGGTCATTGAAACCTTTACCAAGGTTACACAAAGCCTTTTAAAAGTACCTGGAGTTGCCTTAATGACTTCCAAGATTCTCATAGCTTGTCAGCTAAGCCATGGCAAAGACAATTTTGGTTTCCATCCAGATGAGATGAAGAGTTACAACTTCAGGAGACCTTTGTCTTGACCTAACTTTATCTGTCTTGCAGTGTGTCACTGCAAACATTTTTCTGGCTCTTTGTATGTGGCTGGTTTAAATGCTTCACTGCTCTTCTCTTTCTAATAAATAAGCAAAGCAATGCCGGCAGCCTGGCACTCATTAGTGACCTGCATAATGCAGAAGGGGGAAAAAAAAAAACCACCCAAATATCAGGAAAGGAACCCATTTTAATTTCAAGCTTGCAATTGGCTCTGGTGGAGAAAGGTGAAGAAACTGAGCAATGTAGCATCCTTTGAAATTGTGGGAAATATCCTTGTGCTGCTATTTGACCTGCAGCAAGGAGTTTATTAAATGATGTGAGCACTAGATAGGAAAAGGTGTATTTTCTTAAGAAGTCAGAAAATTTATTACCTCAAGAAGTCTTATTTTGGTACAACTTTCAGCTGAGTAAAAAAGTCCTGGGCTTGAGTCTCGCATCACACATGTAGGACAAGGCAAATATCTGCAGCACAGGAGGTTCCAGCTCAACACAAGGGGCAACTTCTTGACTCTAAGGGTCCCAGAGCACTGCCACAGGCTGCCCAGAGAGGTTGTGGGGTCTTCTCTGGAGTCTTTCAAGGCCTGTCTGGATGTGTTCCTGTGTGACCTGGGCTAGATTGTATGGTCCTGCTGTGGCAGGGGGGTTGGACTCGATGATCTCTTTGAGTCCCTTCTATCCCCTGACATCCTGTGGGCCTGTGAACTTAAACCTCCCCAGCATCATTTCAGGCCATTTCCTCTTGTTCTATCCTTAGTTATTAGGGAGCAGAGCCCAACCCCCACCTAGCTCCAGCCTTCTTTTGCAGAGTTGTAGAGAGCAATGAGGTCTCCCCTCAGCCTACTCTTGTACTAACCAACCATACTAACCAACCTGAGCTCCCTCAGCTGCTCCTCCACAGCCCTGTTCTGATCTGGCAGGGATCTTGGACTCGGTGATCTCTTTAGGTCCCTCCCAACCCCTGACATCCTATGAGCCTGTGATATTCACTAGGGCAGCTACAGACCGTTTTGGGTAGGTATTTTTGCCTCCATTCATCCATTGTGGCATCGTGGTGAGGTGGTCAAAAATATAAACACAGTGAATGACAGAGTCGTAGAATGGTCTGAGTTAGAAGGGACCCCCCCCAAGAGTCATCTAGTCCAACCCCCTCTGCAGTAAGGTTGCCCAGGGTCCTGTCGAGCCTCACCTTGAATATAGGATCACAGAATCATAGAATCAGGCAGCTTGGAAGAGACCTCCAAGATCGTCCAGTCCAACCTAGCACCCAGCCCTAGCCAGTCAACCAGACCATGGAACTAAGTGCCTCATCCAGGCTGTTCTTGAACACCTCGAGGGATGCTGACTCCACCACCTCCCTGGGCAGCCCATTCCAATGGCAAATCAGTCTCTCTTGGGATGGGACCCCAGCCACCTCCTTGGGCAGCCTGTTCCAGTGTTCCACTACCCTCACGGTAGGGAACTTGTTCCTAACTGCTAATGGATCAAATGGAGGTGCTCTCAAAGAAGTCAGTGTTAACTGCTGGGGTGAGGTACCATCAGCATCTCTTTTCACATGCAAATGAAACGCTTCCATAGCACTTTCCCAGGAGAGAAGACCCTGGCTTTGCTTTATCCCCCTTCAGTATCCTCACTCTTCCTACCTTAACCCAGACCTACTGTGGCCATAACCTCTGCTCTTGGGATGAATTTTTGTCCTCCTGATGGTTCACCAGCAATCAATTCAACCTCAAAAGGCCTTGCCATACACCTAAACAAATTAGCAAGGTTTACCTTTTCTAACAGCTCAGGGTTGGTTTGCATGCAAAGCAGAACACCTTAAACCCAATTCTGTTCTGCTTTACTTGGTGTGATCTTTTTTTAAACAGCTTTACCTAAAACTCTCCATTGTGTTTGTGCAGTATGAATATTTTACTGGTGCCTTAATGAGCTCCCACTGAGCTCAATATTTGATTTCTGGATATTTTATATATATATATATACTCTCCCCCCCCCCCCTCCAAAAAAAATCATCACCTGCTCATAATTAGCCTCGGGGAAAGTGGAGTAGTTTTGTTGTATCACTGTGAATGTGAACAGGATGGAAAACTGCAGCTTTTGAAGTGTTAGGCTTTCCAACTGCTGCAGATAGTGTGTGTCCTCTTGCTAAAGGGCATCATTTGTGATTTAGCTGGAATCCCCCTCCCTAGAAACAACTCCAGAGGCTCTTCTCAGGAAGGCCTCCTCAGGGCAGCTTGATCTTCTTTTGAACGTTCCCTCCTGCAGTTCCATAGGTTCCATGTGTGTGCTGTGTTCCTCTTTCCAAAATAGCAGGAGGAGCAGCTAAGTGTGGAAGGAGAAGCTTGCAACTGTTGCCTGCATGAGATATTTTGTAATTGGCTCTTTTTTTTTTTTTTTGGGGGGGGGGAGAGGGCTTTTTTAGAGAAATAAAGAAGCATTTTGCATTGAGTTTATTTGAAGGGGGATAGAATCAGAATCATAGAATCATAGAATCATAGAATCATAGAATCATAGAATCATAGAATCATAGAATCATAGAATCGAGCAGGTTGGAAGAGACCTCCAAGCTCATCCAGCCCAACCTAGCACCCAGCCCTAGACAATCAACCAGACCATGGCACTAAGTGCCCCAGCCAGGCTTGGCTTCAGCACCTCCAGGGACGGTGCCTCCACCACCTCCCTGGGCAGCCCATTCCAATGCCAATCACTCTCTCTGCCAGGAACTTCCTCCTAACATCCAGCCTATACTTTCCCCAGCACAACTTAAGACTGTGTCCCCTTGTTCTATTGCTGGTTGCCTGGGAGAAGAGACCAACCCCACCTGGCTACAACTTCCCTTCAAGTAGTCAAGTAGGTATATGTGTGTGTAAGGAGAAAAATGAGTGTTTTTAAACCTGGTTTTGCTTGTTTATAATCCATAACTGCTATAATTTGCCTTATTCTCAGCTCTTCTAGTCACTCAGTTTTACTTCCTGGTCCTGTTGCCTGAGCCAGAGCTGCTCAGGAGAAGCTCTACAATACAATGCAAGTACCTTCAGGGCACTATAGAAGTTTATATTAGTGTATCTCTTTGAGCCTCCTTTGGGGGTCAGAATCTCTCTGCTTTCCTACCTAGAAAAATCATTCCTTGAGCACACCTTGGTACACAGAAGCAATGAGCAGAGGGGTTTTTTTTTGCTGTCCTTAGATAACAAAGCACACCAACAACCTTCCCTCCTGGATGTTAAACACTAAACCCACCACCCTCAGAAGTGCTGCTCAACTGTGCAGTGAGTTTTCAGAGAGAAAACTGATGTCATGGTGCTCTCTTTCAGCATTTCTAAACATACCCTTCCAGGAAGTGTGAGATGCCAGCAGAATCTGCTGATGCCTTGGGATGGACAAAAAGTTTGCTGTG
This sequence comes from Pogoniulus pusillus, assembly GCF_015220805.1. NCBI lineage: Eukaryota > Metazoa > Chordata > Aves > Piciformes > Lybiidae > Pogoniulus > Pogoniulus pusillus. Next base: position 4,108,867 of record NC_087297.1, read on the forward strand.
AGCCAGCAATGGGCCAGTGGTCCCCTGGGTGCATTAAGAAGAGTGTGGCCAGCAGGTCAAGGGAGGTTCTCTTGCCCCTCTCTTCTGCCCTAGTGAGGCCAAATCTGGAGTATTGTGTCCAGTTCTGGGCTGCCCCAGTTCAAGATGGACAGAGAACTACTGGAGAGAGTCCAGGAGAGGATGCAAAGATGCTGAGGTGCCTGGAGCATCTCTGCAAGGAGGAAAAGCTGAGAGACCTGAGGCTGTTTAAACTGGAGAAGAGAACACTGAGAGAGGATCTTAATGCTGGTAAGCAGCTAAAGGGTAGGGGACAAGAGGATGGGACTGGACTCTTCAGATCATTGAGTCCAACCATCAACCTAGCACCACCATGGCCATTGAACCGTGTCCTAAAGTGCCATGGCCACACATTTCTTGAGCATCTCCAGGGATGGGGACTGCACCACCTCCCTGGGCAGCCTGTTCCAATCCCTAGCCACTCTTGCAGTAAGTAATCTTTCCTAATATCCAATCTAACCCTCCCCTGGCACAATTTCAGGCCATCACCTGATACCGAGGAGAAGAGCCAAACCCCCACCTTGCTCCAGCCTCCTTTCAGGGAGCTGTAGAGAGCAATGAGCTCTCCCCTCAGCCTCCTCTTCGCACTAACCCCATCCCCAGCTCCCTCAGCTGCTCCTCCCCAGCCCTCTCTAGACCCTTCCCCAGCTTTGTTGCCTTTCTCTGGACCTGCTGCAGCCCCTCAGTGTCCTTCTTGGAGTGAGGGGCCCAAAACTGAATCCGGTACTCAAAATGTGGCTCCAACAGTGCTGAGCCCAGGGGGACAGTCACTTCCCTGGTCCTGCTGGTCACACCGTTGCTGATGCACGCCAGGATGCTGCTCTTTGTGGAGCTAGGAACTCGCAGAGAGCAGCAGCCCTGTTCTGTTTGGAATAATTTGGAGAAATCCACTGTGAAATCAATGATGTTTTTCTCCAAGCCACTTCCTGAGAAGCAGGATTTTACATCACTGTCATTTTCCTGGCTTTGCAAGGAATTCTAGGGCTGGGCTGCTCTGGCCATACTTGATGGATGAGGTTATGCAGAGGAGGAAAGGTGCATAAATGTTTTGCTGTTACATGCTTTGTTCTTGGGTCCATGTGTCCATCACAGCTGCAGTCATAGAGGTGTTGTTTGAGCAGTGTCCCAGTTCCTTGTTTCAGACAATGAACTTGCAGACACTCAGCAGTGACAGACAACTGTATGTTTTCTTTGGGTGGTGGTAGCAAACAGGGGTATGAACCTTATGGCCTCATCACAATCCTTATCTGTTCATTTCCTGGTCAAAAAGCATTGACTTGTCAGAAGCTCATTGATATTTTAATCCATGCTCTGCTGGTCCTGTCACAGATGCTAGGGAGAACATGAAGAGACCTACAAGTTTAAAGAGGATTTTAGTTGACTGCTTGTGAAAACAGACACAGCCATCTCCTAAGGCAGAGGCTGAAAATGTCTGCCAAGGATAAACACCCATCTGGCAAAACTCTTCCTCTCGTGCCACAGCCACTGAAAATTGCTGTGCTACTTCATGCAACACTCTCATAGAGACCTCCAGGCAACCTTTCTCCATCCCAATCAGCATAAGGCAGATGTTGAGAGAAGTCCTAGCTTGTCAGCCAACCTCCTGCTAGCCTACTTTGGGTTTGGTTGATGTATTTCTTTCAGTCCTCTTGTGAGCAACTGGGCCATGGGAGAGGGGAGGGGAAAGGGGAGCCCCTAGAAAAGGAAGCCCACAATGAGCAGCGAGTGTAAACCCAAATTCAATTCAAGCAGGGTGGTACAAAAGAGGTATCTCACAAGTCCACATTGGAAAAGAAGTGTTGCTGCCAAGGCCACATCTCTGCTGGGAGCACTCCCCTGGCAGATGTAAGAGCAGAGAGTGCTGGCAAAGAGTCAGAGGTAGCTGCTTTAGCTGCTGGTGCGGAGGGAGGAACAGGGCTTTGTGACAAGGCAATTGACTGCCTCTGCTCTCTGCAGCTGCGTTACCTGCACGCACAAATAGCTACTCCGAGGTGAAAAATGACTCCTGCAGATGCACTCACACTGCCAGCAAAACTGGCTTGTCCCTCTGTGTCTTACACCTCTCCTCCCCAGCAGGAAATGCAGAGCTTTGCTAAAGCAGAGGCAGCCACCTTCACTCTCCTGGCATCAGCCAACAGAGAAAAGCAGTTTCCATAATGACCAGGGAAGGTTACAACTACTGAGAAGACAAGAAGACATCCCTCCATCCCTGCCTGGGGAGTTGCTGCCACTCTTCAATGGCCTGGCCATGGTAATGTCTCTCTTGATTTCTCTCACTTTTTAAGAGCTGTGTTTTCTACTTGCCTTTTTAACTCAGTGGTCAGATAAACCACCCAGGGTGATGCCTGGCACAGGTTCGACGTGCCCTCATGGCCAAGAAGGGCCATGGGGTGTGTTAAGAAGAATGTGGTCAGCAAGTTGAGGGAGGTTCTTCTTCCCATCTGCTCTGCTCTGGTGAGACTACATTTGGAGTGCTGTGTCCAGTTCTGGGCTCCCAGTTCAAGACAGAGAGGGATGCTCTAGAGAGAGTCCAGCGGGGGATGACAAAGATGCTGAGGGACTTGGAGCATCACCGTGAGGAGGAGCCTGGGAGAGCTGGGGCTGTTTAGCCTGGAGAAGAGCAGGCTAAGAGGGGATTTCTAAGTGCTCATCAGTCTCTAAAGGGTGGAGGTCAGTGGTGCCCAGTGACAGGACAAGGGGCAGCAGGTACAAACTAAAACACCCCCACTAAACAAAACCTTTGCTGTGGGGGTGGCAGAGCATTGGAGCTGGCTGCCCAGAGATGTTGTGGAGTCTCAGGCTGTGAAGCCTCTCAAAACCCACCTGGACATTTAGATGCTGGGCAAGCCTGCTCTGAGTGAACCTGTTCCAGCAGGGAGGGGTTGGACTTGGTGTTCTCCAGAGTTCCCTCCCAACCCCCAGTGCTCTGTCATCCTCTGATCCTCTCTGAGTTGTTTCTCTGTCTTGACTAGACATGGAGAGGTGGTGTTGAAGCCAAACAAAGTCACATCAACGATGTGACAGGGAGAGCTTTGCCAATGCTTATTACCTTATGCTCATCCAAGATAAATTTCATTTGCCCATCAGTCATCCCCAAACACAGGCTACACCCATGTTGGTTAATTCATCTCAGGCTTCTCACAATCCCCTTCGACTGCGTGGGACAATGAGTCCCATCAGCGAGTGTCACTCACTCGCTGTTTATTTCCTTCTGCCAACTCACTAGTGCAAACACTTGTGGAGAGAGCTCTCAGTGTCCCCTTCGGGAGGGCTCCATTCTCACCTCTTTTCTCACCAGCAGCCACAGCCCAAAATCTGAAGGGTGCCAAATTGCCCTGGGGAGGTTCTGGGCTCCTTTGACAGCTGCAGAAGGGGAGTTGGTGCATGCAGCCTTTTTCAGGAACAAGCTGAACTAAAGCAGGTGTCAAGGCTGGGCTTATTTTTCTCCTGGCATTTCTTTTCTGTAGCACTCCTCCAAATTTCTCCATCCTAACATCCCAAGGAGCTGTGTCCCTGCTTCTCTGGGAGAATGGGGTCAATACTCTTTTCAGCTGGCTGGCAAACATTGACTAGCTAATCCATGCAATACCCCCAAGGTAGGAAAACCAGGCTGGGAGATTATATGGCTTGCCCAAAGCCACAGGAGGAATAAGTGTCAGGCTTGTTATGAGCAGGGCAGGCAGATCAAAGGGAATACAATCAGAACTCAGGAGTTTCTGTCTCCCATTCTTCTTTTTTGCTGCACAGAACAACACTTTTAATCCACTGGACAGCTTTTATAGGAGTTTTTATTATTGTTGGGGTTTTTTTTTAGTGAGGGAATGTGTCAACAGCTTGAAGGAATCCAAATAAATCATCTTCCCTATCCCATATTGGTGTGGATGTTTGTGGAAGGAACTTGCATGCTTGACAGCTCTGAGAGAACCATGGGATGGTAGTGGCTGAGAAGGACCTTTGGAGATCATCCAGTCCAACCCCCCTGCTAGAGCAGGTGTTGCCTAGATCAGATGGCACAGAAACACATCCAAGTGGGGCTTGAAAGCCTTCAGAGAAGGAGACTCTCCAGCCTCTCTGGGCAGCCTGCTCTGTGCTAGTTTGAGCCTGGCTGGGATATTTTGGTGAGAAGAATTAGGCTGTAGGCTGTGAAGAGGAACCAATGCTGATGTCTGCTGCACTCATAGGCTTGCCGAGGTGTAGAAGAACAAGAACACAAACATAGATAACAGAGTTTGTCTTTGGGACTGCACTTCTCTCTTTCTAACTTGCTGCCTGACTAATACTTCTGCTTCCTAACCCCCCTGGCTGACCCTCCAAACTCACTTTGAATGTAAGGCAAAGTCTGGGGTAAGGTAGAGGGGTGGGAAGAAAGTGGAAGGGTGGTTGGGAGCCCCTCCTGGGGACTCTGGTTTCTGAGAGGGCTGCTGTGTTTCTGCACTGCCTTTTTAACTTGCATATTTCTGTCTCTAGCTGTAGAGATTGCAAATACCTGCTGGTATCTTGTGCTAAGCTGTAAGTATAAAGCTTCATTCCATTTCCAGCTCTTCTGAGTCTAGTCTGGGTGATTTTACTTAAGTGGGGGAGACAGGGAACACCCAAACCATCACACTGCTCCAAGGCTCCAGCCCCCTTGGATTAAAGAGGAATTAAAGGTGATTCAGGGCAAAGAATTCAAGCAGGACAAGACAAAGAATTTGAGACTAGACTAAAACATTTTGAAGCCTTTGGAATGAAGATCTCAGCTCAAACCAAAGCTTACACTGACTGCATTTCACTGTGTGTGCAAGATGTTGCTTCTAGTCTGGTTTCTCCTGCTGCTGTGTGCCCTCTTATTCTGAGATGGAACTTCCTGGCTTCCAGTTTGTATCCTTGCACCTCACCCTACCACTGGGCACCAGTAAAAAGAGTCTGGCCCCTTCTTGACACTCACCCTTAATGTATTTATAAACATTGCTCAGATTCCCCCCCCCCCCCCCCCCCCCCCCCCAGACCTTCTCTTCTCGGAGGGTGTTTCCTTAATTCAGCTTGCAAGATCCTGACATGTAGTGGGATTTGATGACTTTTTACTGTTCCTGTTTTCTGTGGGAGGTGCCAATCAGCTCCTCCTTTGAGAGACTGCTCATGACAGCAGCAGCCTTCATTCACCCTTCATTTGCCCTTCAAATCCCCTTGCACCCTTAAACTTTACACTCAGAAGCTGTTCCCCAGACACTGATTTCTGAAGTCTGTTTCCATCAGTGAACATTTAGTCCTCAGTTCCTGTATCAAGGAACATGGTTTGGCACCAGACTTGGCAGTTAGATAGTGGTTGGAGTAGATGACCTTAAAGGTCTTTCCCTGCCAAAATGATTCTGAGAGAGCAGCTCTGAGGACAAGTCCTGTGAGGAGAGGTTGAGGGAGCTGGGGGTGTGCAGCCTGACAAAGAGAAGGCTCAGGGGAGACCTTATTGCTACCTACAACTACCTGAAGGGAGGTTATAGCCAGGTGGGGTTGGGCTCTTCTGCCAGGCAATCAGTCCTGGTAGATAACAGGATCACCATGAGCCAGCAATGTGCCCTTGCTGCCAACAAGACCAATGGCATCCTTGGATGCATTCAGTGGAGTGTGGCCAACAGGTCAAGGGAAGTTCTCCTCTGCTTCTGATGAGGCCTCACGTGGAGTATTGTGTCTAGTTCTGGGAACCTCAGGTCAAGACAGGCAGAGAACTCAGGCTAAGACAGACAGGGAACTACTGGAGAGAGTTCAGTGCAGGGCCACTGAGATGATGAGGGGAAAAGCTGAGGCAGCTGTGGGTGGTTAACCTGGAGAAGAGGAGGCTGAGGGGGATCTTATCAGTGTTTACAAATACCTAAGGGGTGGGTGTCAGGAAGATGGGGCCAGACTCTTCTCAGTGGTCCCCAGTGACAAGACAAGAGGTAATAGGCATAGTCTTGAACAAAGGAAGTTCCACCTAAACGTCAGGAGGAGATTCTTTGTTTCCAGGGTAGTGGAGCGCTGGAGCAGGCTTCTCAGAGAGGTGGTGGAGTCTCCTCTAGAGCCTTTTAAAGCCTGTCTGGATGTGTTGCTGTGTGACCTGCTTTAGGTGATCCTGATCTGGCAGGGAGGTTGGACTTGATGATGGCCAGAAGTCTCTTCCAACCCCCTGATGCACAGAATCACAGAAAGAACCAGGTTGGAAAAGACCTCTAAGGTCATCAAGTCCAACCTATCACCTAACCCTTCTAATTAGCTAACCCATAGCACTAAGTGCCTCATCCAGCCTCCTCTTAAACACCTCCAGGGACAGCAACTCCACCACCTCCCTAGGCAGCCCATTCCAATGCCAATCACTCTCTCTGCCAGGAACTTCCTCCTAACATCCAGCCTGAACCTGCCCTGGCACAGCTTGAGGCTGTGTCCCCTTGTTCTGTTGCTGGCTGCCTGGCAGCAGAGCCCAACCCCACCTGGCTACAGCCTCCCTGCAGGCAGCTGCAGACAGCAATGAGCTCTGCCCTGAGCCTCCTCTGCTGCAGGCTGCACACCCCCAGCTTCCTCAGCCTCTCCTCACAGGGCTGTGCTCCAGGCCCCTCCCCAGCCTTGCTGCCCTTCTCTCAACACCTTCCAGCACCTCAACATCTCTCTTGAACTGAGGAGCCCAGAACTGGATGCAGCACTCAAGGTGTGTCCTGATCAGTGCTGAGTACAGGGGCAGAAGAACCTCCCTTGTCCTGCTGCCCACACTGCTCCTGAGCCAGCCCAGGATTCTGTGATTCTACCATTCTGAACTAACTAAACACTTAGGCAGAGACTTAAGTCTCATTAAGTGCAGTGATACTTAAGCACACATTTAAATGCTTTGCTGAACCGAAGCCTAAAGCCTCTCTGTGTTGTTATTACAGTAGATTAAGCCAGCAATTAAAATGTGCTGTTTGGGGCAAAATGGCTCATTTCTGACATTGCTGTTAGGATGAGCATTCATCTGAGCATCCATCTGAGCATCCTCACCACCACAGGACTTGACGGGGATGCATGTTTACATTCCCCCAGCTGAAAGGGAAAACAAACAGCAGCAGAAAAGAGGAGCCTCTTGCTCATGGGCATGCTGGTGTTTCCAGAAGAACTGGATTGTGAGGTTGGAGGAAAATGCCTCTCCCAGCCAGTCATGTATGAATGGGTCAAATAAGGGGTAGGTGAAATAGCTACTGTCGTTGGTGTACTGAGTTCTGTAGATAGCTTTGGCTGGCTGGAAGCAATTCCTCCTGATGGCATTTCACAGTATCACAGTATCACCAAGGTTGGAAGAGACCTCACAGATCATCAAGTCCAACCCTTTACCACAGAGCTCAAGGCCAGACCATGGCACCAAGTGCCACGTCCAGTCCTGCCTTGAACAGCTCCAGGGACGGCGACTCCACCACCTCCCCGGGCAGCCCATTCCAGTGTCCAATGACTCTCTCAGGGAAGAACTTTCTCCTCACCTCCAGCCTAAATCTCCCCTGGCACAGCCTGAGGCTGTGTCCTCTTGTTCTGGTGCTGGCCACCTGAGAGAAGAGAGCAACCTCCTCCTGGCTACAACCACCCCTCAGGTAGTTGTAGACAGCAATAAGGTCTCCCCTGAGCCTCCTCTTCTCCAGGCTAAATTTGCTACATCATCGAATCTTGGAATGGTTTGGATTGGAAGGGACCTCAAAGAGGATCCAGTTCCAACCTGCTGCCATGGGCAGGGACACCTCACACTTGCCCAGCTTGATCAAGGCCTCATCCAATCTGGCTTTGGACAGCTCAAGAGAGGGAGCATCCACAGCCTCCCTGGGCAGCCTGTGCCAGTGTCTCACCACCCTCACTGCAAAGAATTTCTTTCTGATTTCTGATCTAAATCTCCCATCCTCAAGCTCAAATCCATTGCCTCTCATCCTGTCACTAAAAGCTCTTATCAAAAAGTCCCTCCTCAGCTTTCTTGTAGGCTTCTTTCAAGCACTGGGAGGCTGCTCTAAGGTCTCCCTGCAGCCTCCTCTTCTCCAGGCTGAACAGCCCCAGCCTACTCAGCCTGTCCCCATAATGCAGGTGCTTCAGCTCTCTGATAATCTTTGTGTCCCTCTTCTGGACCCATCCAATGTGCTGGTACAGATCTTGTGGGAGCACCCTCTCATGGTTTGTAACATGCCTAGACTGATGAATCTCCTAGCTATGGTGTTCAAACACAGTCCCTGCCTTGTTTGGGGTTCTTTTCACTTTCTCAGTGCCTGGTCATACCCTGAGCTTTTACAGGGTGAGTGCCTAAAACCCTGTGCCTGTTCAGTTTTGAGTCTGCTGAGCTTCATTTCAGGAATCCAAAAGGTAGGTGATGCTGAGCTGCCCCAGGGACATTTTAGAAGCTGCTGGCACAGTTTTCCAAGACTCCTGGGACCTGGGCAGGCTTTTCAGTGCTTTCCATCTCACAAGGATGAGAGGTCAGCTGGCTTACCTCGTTTCCTAACCACATAATTCTTTGCTTCTCTGCTGTGCTTCCACTCTGGAGAGGGCTGGTTTCCATCACATAACTGAGTGTGCTAAGTGGTAGTCATTGCCTCTTTAGTTTGACCTTCCCCCTAAGGACAGCTAAAAGGTGGATCAACAGCTCTGAACTCCAATATAGAGAGGGAGGTGTTCATTCATCAGAGAGTTTGCTCCTGCTTTAAATAAACTCCACTGAACATTATTTGCACAGGCACAGTGTAAATGAATCACAGAACCACAGAATTAACCAGGTTGGAAAAGACCTCTAAGATCATCGAGTCCAACCTCTCACCTAACCCTTCTAATTAACTAAACCCTAGCACTCATCCAGCCTCCTCTCAAACACCTCCAGGGACGCTGACTCCACCACCTCCCCGGGCAGCCCATTCCAACGCCAATCACTCTTGCTGCGAAGAACTTCCCAATGAGCTGCAAATCTGGGCTGGTTTTCTTCATCTCAAGCTCTGGCCCAGGGTTACCTGCATTAACAAAAGTCAGCCTGGAAAGAACCCTCACAATTGCTGTCATTTCCCCAAACGCACTTAAGTGAAGAGGGGAAGAAAGGAAGAGTGACAATTTTGATAACCTTAACCTCCTCTTCCTCTGAACTACCTTTAACTTCACTCCTATTAGGGACAGTGCATCAGGAGCAGTGTGGGCAGCAGGACAAGGGAGGTTCTTCTTCTCAGGCCACCCCTTGAGTTCTGTGTCCAGTTCTGGGCTCCTCAATTCAAGAGAGATGTTGAGGTGCTGGAAGGTGTCCAGAGAAGGGTGACAAAGCTGGTGAGGGGCCTGGAACACAAACCCTATGAGGAGAGGCTGAGGGAGCTGGGGGTGTTTAGCCTAGAGAAGAGAAGGCTCAGGGCAGAGCTCATTGCTGTCTACAACTCTCTGAAGGGAGGCTGTAGCCAGGTGGGGTTGGTCTCTTCTCCCAGGCAACCAGCAATAGAACAAGGGGACACAGTCTCAAGTTGTGCTGGGGAAAGAATAGGCTGGATGTTAGGAGGAAGTTGTTGTCAGAGAGAGTGATTGGCATTGGAATGGGCTGCCCAGGGAGGTGGTGGAGTCACCATCCCTGGAGGTCTTCAAGAAAAGCCTGACTGGGGCACTTAGTGCCATGGTCTGGTTGCTTGGCCAGGGCTGGGTGCTAGGTTGGACTGGATGAGCTTGGAGGTCTCTTCCAACCTGCTGGATTCTATGATTCTATTAGAAGCCTGCCCCAACCACCCAGCAGAATTTGCTGCACTGAGCCCGTGTGGAGGTTCCTAGTGCAATCTGCAGCCTGGCCTTGTTCTGTCCTCGATTTCACAGCACAGAGATTGCTCGGAGGAATAACCCCTTTTGTTTGGCACATTGGAGCCCAGATTGCCACGGCCGTGGCTCATGTTTTGCTGATGTGTATACATATGTATGTGTCTTCACTTGTGCTCCTCTTCATTTCTCTCCGAGCACTCAGGCTTGGGGAGTCGCCGCTAGTTTGAAATGTCTGCAGCAAGGGAGAGCAGACTTTGATTTCTTTCTTTCTTTCTTTCTTTCTTTCTTTCTTTCTTTCTTTCTTTCTTTCTTTCTTTCTTTCTTTCTTTCTTTCTTTCTTTCTTTCTTTCTTTCTTTCTTTCTTTCTTTCTTTCTTTCTTTCTTTCTTTCTTTCTTTCTTTCTTTCTTTCTTTCTTTCTTTCCTTCTTTCCTTCTTTCCTTCTTTCTTTCCTTCTTTCTTTCTTTCCTTCTTTCTTTCTTTCTTTCTTTCTTTCTTTCTTTCTTTCTTTCTTTCTTTCTTTCTTTCTTTCTTTCTTTCTTTCCTTCTTTCTTTCCTTCTTTCTTTCTTTCCTTCTTTCTTTCCTTCTTTCTTTCTTTCCTTCTTTCTTTCTTTCCTTCTTTCTTTCTTTCCTTCTTTCTTTCTTTCCTTCTTTCTTTCTTTCCTTCTCTCTTCCTCTCTTCCTCTTTCTTTCTTTCTTTCTTTCTTTCTTTCTTTCTTTCTTTCTTTCTTTCTTTCTTTCTTTCTTTCTTTCTTTCTCTTTCTTTCTTTCTTTCTTTCTTTCTTTCTTTCTTTCTTTCTTTCTTTCTTTCTTTCTTTCTTTCTTTCTTTCTTTCTTTCTTTCTTTCTTTCTTTCTTTCTTTCTTTCTTTCTTTCTTTCTTTCCCCTGTGTGTATCTATGTCTGTGTGTACCTATCTCTGTGTGTATCTGTGTGAGTTTATCTACCTACCTACCCACCTACCTACCTATTTATCTTATCTACCTAACTACTTATTTATCTACCTACCTATTTATCTACCTATTTGTCCTATGTATGTATGTATCTATATATGTACCTACCTATTTATCTGTCTGTCTATCAATCAATCAATCAATCAATCAATCAATCATCTCTCTCTCTACCTGTTTATCCTCTCTCTCTATTCATCTGTCTGTCTGTCTATCTATCCATCCATCCTATCTACCTATCTATCTATCTATTTATCTTCTTTCTCTCTCTCTCTCTCTCTCTCTCTCTCTGTCTCTCTACCTACCTATCTTTCTACCTATTTATCCTCTCTCTTTCTTTCTCTCTGTCTGTCTGTCTGTCTCTACCTACCTACCTATCTACCTATTTATCTATCTGCCTATTTATCCCCTCTGTCTGTCTGTCTGTCTGTCTGTCCCTACCTACCTACCTACCTACCTACCTACCTACCTACCTACCTACCTACCTATTTATCTACCTATTAATCCCCTCTCTCTATCTGTCTGTCTGTCTCTCTACCTACCTACCTACCTACCTACCTACCTACCTACCTACCTACCTACCTATTTATCCCTTCTCTCTGTCTGTCTGTCTCTCTACCTACCTATCTACCTATTTATCCTCTCTCTCTATCTGTCTGTCCCTCCCTCCCTCCCTACCTACCTATCTACCTATTTATCTATCTACCTATTTATCCCCTCTCTCTATCTGTCTGTCTCTCTACCTACCTACCTACCTACCTACCTACCTACCTACCTACCTACCTACCTATCTACCTATTTATCTGTCTACCTATTTATCCCCTCTCTCTATCTGTCTGTCTGTCTCTCTACCTACCTATTTATCCCCTCTGTCTGTTTGTCTGTCTGTGTCTCTACCTACCTATCTACCTCTTTATCCTCTATCTGTCTGTCTGTCTTTCTGCCTGTCTCTCTCTGTCCACTTCTCTCTACCTACCTATCTACCTACCTATTTATGCTTTTTCTCTCTCTCTCTCTCTCCATCTATCTCCTTATCCTATTTATCTATGCTATTTATCTACCTACCTACCTACCTACCTACTCCTTGTTATTGTTTCATGTTTTAATGTTTTCATTTGTTTTTCCTTTTGTCCCCCAAACTCTTCTCTCAGTTTAACAAGTCAAATACACAGCAGGGAGGTGGGGGGAATAAACACCCCGATGATGGTAGTGTGCGTGGTAGCCGATCAGTGATTGGGTATACTGCATTGGAACATCACACAAAAGAGCCTGCAAGGAAAAAATGAAAAGCAAATTCAGTTGCCTGGAGCTTTGAGCTTTCAAATTAGGCTAAAGAGGTTCCCCTGATAACCAGCAGTGTCGAAGCTCTTGGTATGATTTAGCTGCCCAGGCTTCAGGAGCGGTTTGCAGATGGAAGGAGCCAGAGACCTAACACCCCAGTCAGGTAACCCACCTGCCTGCTCCATCCCCTGGCATCAAAAAGCCTATCCAAACCCTCCCCAGCTTAGCCAGCAGAACTGAGAGCCAATGCCACTCTCCCTTCTTCAACACTATCTCCTTCTGTGCAGCCTATTTTGCATCAAAAGATCCATTTGAAAGTAGAGATCCCTTAGAGCTAAATATTCTAAACTGACAGAAGAATTTCTAGTGGCACACCAGCCTAGAGCCATATTTTTATGAGGACATCACTTTCTATTTCTAAGCTTCAGCATGCACTCATGCTTCCCCATCGCCAGGAGCCACGCCACATCAAGTTGCCTCCTCCCAGCCTTTATGTTTTTTTAATGGGGTCCGGATTTCTGCCTAACTTATGGCTAGCTCCCTGACAAATTGGCAGGCACCTCTGCCACCAGGGTGAAGGTGTGCTGCTGCGGTACCAGATCAGAGAGGCTGTTGTAGGTAAAGTCAGTAAAAAAAAACCCCGACCAAACAACCCCAAATTCCCCAAACCAGGATGCTCTTTTGTACGTCTGATTGCTCTTGAAAGCTGGGAGGGGTTTAGGATCCCACAAATGAAAGCAGGGGTGGGGAGGAAAAAAGACAATAGCCAGGATTTAGTCCTTAGGTATAAATGTGAACTGGCAATAGAAAAAGCTTGGAGTTCCTGGACCTGATCCTGCGTTGCTTGCCACCTCCCAGCATTGCCATGAAGGGGAAACTAGGCTGGACCTTTGGCACCAGCACTGCTTTGCACAGCTGCCCTTGGGTTGCCACCTCCTTGGGGCAAGGCTCCTGACTCCTCGTTCCTCTTATTCAACACCGAGCAGACAGCTTGGACTTAAATAAACTGCAGTGGTTCCAGAGCCTGGCTAGAGCCTGCTGGCTTTAAAGAAACAGGAATGGACCTTCCTGGGTATCATAGCATGGGAAAGGCTCTGCTTTTACAGTCAGGAAGCCCATTTCCCTCTTGCTAAAAAGGCAGCAGGGTTTAGCCTCTCTCTTCAGAGTGTTGGGCAGTTTGCAGCAGGGTTTAGCCTCTCTCTTCATAGTTTTGGGGAGTTTGCAGCAGGGTTTAGCCTCTCTCTTCATAGTGCTGGGGAGTTTGCAGCAGGGTTTAGCCTCTCTCTTCATAGTGTTGGGCAGTTTGCAGCAGGGTTTAGCCTCTCTCTTCATAGTGTTGGGCAGTTTGCAGCAGGGTTTAGCCTCTGTCTTCACAGTGCTGGGCAGTTTGCAGCAGGGTTTAGCCTCTCTCTTCATAGTGTTGGGCAGTTTGCAGCAGGGTTTAGCCTCTCTCTTCACAGTGTTGGGCAGTTTGCAGCAGGGTTTAGCCTCTCTTCACAGCGCTGGGGAGTTTGCAGCAGGGTTTAGCCTCTCTCTTCATAGTGCTGGGGAGTTTGCAGCAGGGTTTAGCCTCTCTCTTCACAGTGTTGGGGAGTTTGCAGCAGGGTTTAGCCTCTCTCTTCACAGTGTTGGGCAGTTTGCAGCAGGGTTTAGCCTCTCTCTTCATAGTGTTGGGCAGTTTGCAGCAGGGTTTAGCCTCTCTCTTCATAGTGTTGGGCAGTTTGCAGCAGGGTTTAGCCTCTCTTCACAGCGCTGGGGAGTTTGCAGCAGGGTTTAGCCTCTCTCTTCACAGTGTTGGGCAGTTTGCAGCAGGATTTAGCCTCTCTCTTCACAGTGTTGGGGAGTTTGCAGCAGGGTTTAGCCTCTCTCTTCACAGTGTTGGGCAGTTTGCAGCAGGGTTTAGCCTCTCTTCACAGTGCTGGGGAGTTTGCAGCAGGGTTTAGCCTCTCTCTTCACAGTGCTGGGCAGTTTGCAGCAGGATTTAGCCTCTCTCTTCACAGTGCTGGGCAGTTTGCAGCAAGGTTTAGCCTCTCTCTTCTCAGTGTTGGGCAGTTTGCAGCAGGATTTAGCCTCTCTCTTCTCAGTGTTGGGGAGTTTGCAGCAGGGTTTAGCCTCTCTCTTCATAGTGTTGGGCAGTTTGCAGCAGGGTTTAGCCTCCCTCTTCACAGTGTTGGGGAGCTTAACATTCACTGAAATACTCCCAAGGACTAGCACAGGATTTCAGTCCTCCAAATTCTGCATCCTTCAAAGAAGGTAGGGATTTTTATGTTAAAAGAAGAAAGATGTGCTGTTATAAGTCAGCAACTTAAATGCCTTTATCTATACAGCCTGCAAGACATCTGCAGAACATTCAGCAATTAAATATGCCCCCAGCTGAACAATAATGTTGCTGCTTGGTCTGCATATAAATTAGAGTGAGTTAAGGGTGGGTGTGCAAGCTCTGAGCTCTGTTGTTGTCGATATCCTCGTGCCACAAACTGCCCTTGAGGTCACCCTCTAGTCTGCAAAGGGCACTTGTAAAGGTCCCAGCTACACACCTCTTGCCCCTTCATCCCAGTAAAACAGAGCCTATAGCCTTAAAAGAGGGATAAGAACTCATCATTCATCATCTCAGCTTTGATTGCTTCTCAGCCTGCCAAAGATGCCTCCTGGGGAGGGACAGAGGAGGAAGAAAGAGGGCATGGAGTGTTTTGCCTCCAGCTCTCTGCTCCTGCTGAGGACCAAGCCAGGCTGGAAGCTTCTGGAGAATCTCACCTTCCACTCCAGCATCCAGACTGGTTTTTAGGCTGCAGAGCTCACTGTGGCTTCCCCTTGCTTCACAAATTTAGAATCAGAGAATCTCAGAACCGTTTGGAAAAGACCTTGGGGGTCATCCAGTCCAACCATCATCTGCCTCTACCCAAGTCTGGTGCTAAACTGTGTCCCTCATCATCTCTGCCTCTTTTAACCACCTCTAACTCAGACTTTGGCTGAAGGGTCAACAGATTGTGTCTTCTGTCCCCAGTAGTGTCCTGTCCAGCTGTGATTTGTTGCTCACAGGCACCTGTATATGTGTGTGTGTGTTCAAGCTGGAGGGGTTGGAGAAGGCTGGCCAGAGAGGTGCTGCTTTGCTCGCACTGCATCATTTCTAAGGGTGGCCAGAGGAAGCCAATCTTTCCTCTAATGCCTCCTGCATAAGGATCCCGAAGCACTTGAGTGATTTGAAGGTATTTGATGCAACTGCTGTGTTGCCCTGCGGGGGCATGCAACTCAGGAAGGGAGCTATAGGAGCCCACTCAAGTGCACTGCAGCAACAAGCTGCAGTTGCTCCAAGGGGTAGCAGCCTTTACTCTGCCCTTCTCCTCTGCCCCCTTGTAGGAGCAGGGCTGGTGGGACAGACAACTGCCCCTGCCCCTGTGGCTGTGAGGACTGGTGCAATGGTGCACCAGGGAAGCACAGGGAGCTGGAGCAGGGAGGATGTGCTGGCACACAGTGCCTTCTGCAGCAAGGAGAATGGCCTGAGAGCTCCGGGGACAGACAGACAGACAGGGGTGAGATGTGCCAGAGTTCAGCTTTCAGGACCTCAAGGCATAAACTTCTCGGGTGATTTGCACCCTCCTTATGGCTGCAGCACCTCTTTTCTTACATTAAATTGCCTCGAGAGTAAAAAGAGGTGGGAAAAGAGGAGCATTCCACTCTGCCCCTTGAGGCTCTCCATCCAACAGAGGGAGGCTTACCCCTTGCTCCCAGTGTGGGTAACCTGAAGAGCACAGGAGAACACCCAGCTCTGTGGCACAGCACCTGGCACATCGACTGGGTTTAGAGGGGAAAATCCAGCTGGAGCTCTGTCTTCTGGGGACAGCTTCCCATGTTGCTTCAGCAGGAGACCTACTTCTTGTGTGCCTCTAACAACACCTTTCTGTGAAAGCACTGCAGAGAGGCTGCCTCCTTTCAGCAACTGAACCACAAGCACCTTGTACCTGTCCGTCCTTCCTTCCTTCCTTCCTTCCTTCCTTCCTTCCTTCCTTCCTTCCTTCCTTCCTTCCTTCCTTCCTTCCTTCCTTCCTTCCTTCCTTCCTTCCTCTCTTTCTCTGTCTCACTTTCTTTCTCTCTCTCTCTTTTCCTCCCTTCCCTTCCCTTCCCTTCCCTTCCCTTCCCTTCCCTTCCCTTCCCTTCCCTTCCCTTCCCTTCCCTTCCCTTCCCTTCCCTTCCCTTCCCTTCCCTTCCCTTCCCTTCCCTTCCCTTCCCTTCCCTTCCCTTCCCTTCCCTTCCCTTCCCTTCCCGCAGAAGTATCCAGGAGCAATAGATGGAGAGAGGCATGCACAGGGCAGCTGCAGAGCATGGACTGGGCACCCCTACTGGTGCACTGCCACCTTTGAGGCATTTCTGTTCCTACAGTTTCTCTGCCATCTGGATGGCAGCTCCCTTGCTGCTTCCTGGTGATTCCTTTTCACCTCCTGAGATTATCCCAGGATGCAATATGTAGAGGGGAGAGCCAATATTGCATGGCAAGCTTCACATAAAGGAGTTGTATAATCAATTGCTCTGGTGTCAGGCAAGTCACAGTCTGCTGGGCTGATGTCACCATGATGGATTGGGACTTTTAATGCTTCATCTATGGTGTTTGAGAAAGCAGGGGAAGGGTTGGTTCTGTCACAACAGACGCTCATGTGGCATTAAGGGAGTGAGATGGGACTTGGGGACACTTCTTTCTGTGACTGCAGAAGTGGGACCCAACTGCAGCACTACCAGCGTGAGCATGGCTGCTCTTGTGTGCTGGTGGAGACCACTGGAGGAGGGCCAGGAGCAAGGAATATTTACTCCAGCCGAGGATCTCCTCCCATGTTTGAGTTAATAGTGAGGGAAGTAAGGGCTCAGGGCTGGCTGTGCCCCAGGTCAGGGGCAGCACGTGGCTGTGCTATCCAAGGAGCAGCCTGGGGGGGCTGTGCTTGGTGGTGCTGCAGTCAGGTCCTGCTTCTCACATGCTTTTGGCAGAGGAAATAGCCCCAACTTGTCCTTCCTTTGCTTGCAGTAACTGGCACGTGATGAGAAGGAGAGGCAAGAACCCTAAGGTCACTGAATCCAACCATAACCTAACGTCTTTGCTGTCAATAACTGCCTGAAGGGAGGCTGCAGCCAGGTGGGGTTGGTCTCTTCTGCCAGACAACCAACAACAGAACAAGGGGACACAGTCTCAAGTTGTGCTTGGGGAAGTATAGGCTGGATGTTAGGAGGAAGTTGTTGTCAGAGAGAGTGATTGGCATTGGAATGGGCTGCCCAGGGAGGTGGTGGAGTCTGTGTGCCTGGAGGTGTTGAAGCCAAGCCTGGCTGGGGCACTTAATGCCATGGTCTAGATGACTGGATCTTGGAGGTCTCTTCCAACCTGCTTGATTCTATGATTCTATGACCTCCAAGCTCATCCAGCCCAACCTGTCACCCAGCCCTGGCCAACCAACCAGACCATGGCACTAAGTGCCCCAACCAGGCTTGGCTTCAACACCTCCAGGCACACAGACTCCACCACCTCCCTGGGCAGCCCATTCCTGTTGCCCAGCACATTTTCTCCTCCTCGAAGGTAAAGCTGGAATACAAACCAATGGCTCCATTCTAGCTACCTGCACTAGTCAATATATTTTCCCCCCCCAACATTTTTAAGGTATCATCCAGTCCCCTTCCTTCATCTTGAAAGCAGAGTAAAAGAACTCCAGTTCCATGCCCTCAGGCCCGAATAAAAGAATAAAAACAACACAACATTTGCATCTCTTTAACAGGCTCTGTTCTAGAAATCTCCATGCAGGAGAAAAAAAAAAAAGGGGGGGGGGGGGGTAAAAAACCCCAAAAACCCAGAGTAAGACAAATAACATCAAAATGAGGGGAAAAGCCCCATCCCTGCAGGTGAAACGGAGCCTTCCAGAGAGAACTGCAGGCAGGAAAAGCAGAGAGGAGAAAATCATTTGTCACAAATGACCCAAAGAATTCATGGCCTGACGACTGCAAACACAAAGTCTAAAAAGGTTACATTCTCTTGCTGCTCTGCCTAGCCCTGATATCAATGAGCATCAGCTAAAGGTGGCTGAAGAACCAATTTCATGCATCTACTGTAGAAGGAAATGAACTGAGCCAAGGGCAAAAATAAAATTATACAAATGTTATTATAGACTAGCCTGCTTCTGTCCTAGTTTAATTCAAATTTCAGTGCTGCAGGCTTGGCTGCTGGCAGTAGCCTTCCTGAATAAATCAACATTTGCTTACATCTAAATTATTAGAGGAACATGTGACTTTGTTTATTGTATAAATTATACGCAAGGTTAAAGCATTAACTGTGCAACTGGCTCCCTGCACTCACACAATTGCTCCCATCCCCCCCCCAAATATCTTTCTCCCCCCCCCCCAAACATCATCTGTGGAAGGTGGCTGGTAAGGGAGTAGCTAAAGGTACAATTTCAGAGCCTTTTTCTCTGCCCCCAGGAGAAAGAATTGAGTGTTGTCAGAGCACAAGGCATGTAAAGCGTCCTGCTGCTGGCTGGGTAAGAGCTTCAGAGCTCTGCAGGAGGGGATTTTGGCTGCAGGAGGTGCTGGGAAGAGTGGCCTGGACTTCAGTGCCTAGGCATGGGGACAGGGAGGAGGAAGAAATCTGATGCTACCATAGAATCCTAGAATCAAAGCATCAAAGAATCCCAGAATCATAGAATCATAGAACAAAATAATCACAGAATCATAGAATCAAAGAATAAAATAAGAATAGAATCAAAGAATAAAATAATTACAGAATCATAGAATCATAGAATCAGAGAATCAGAGAATTGAAGAAGCATAGAATCAAAGAATCACAGAATCAAAGAATCATAGAATTATAGAATCATAGAATCATAGAACCAAAGAATCACAGAATCATAGAATCAAAGAATCATAGAATAAAAGAGTCATAGAATTATAGAACCAAAGAAACACAGAATCATAGAATAAAAGAATCAAAGAATCATAGA
This sequence comes from Pogoniulus pusillus, assembly GCF_015220805.1. NCBI lineage: Eukaryota > Metazoa > Chordata > Aves > Piciformes > Lybiidae > Pogoniulus > Pogoniulus pusillus. The sequence continues at coordinate 4,127,843 of NC_087297.1, forward strand.
ACCAAAGAAACACAGAATCATAGAATAAAAGAATCATAGAATGAAAGAATAAAAGAATCACAGAATCATAGAATAAAAGAGTCATAGAATCATAGAATAAAAGAATCACAGAATCATAGAATAGAATAAAAGAATCACAGAATCATAGAATGAAAGAGTCAGAGAATCATAGAATAAAAGAATCACAGAATCATAGAATAGAATAAAAGAATCACAGAATCATAGAATAAAAGAGTCATAGAATCATAGAATAAAAGAATCACAGAATCATAGAATAAAAGAGTCATAGAATCATAGAATGAAAGAATCACAGAATCATAGAATGAAAGAGTCATTGAATCATAGAATAAAAGAATCACAGAATCATAGAATCAAAGAATGAAAGAATCATAGAATCACAGAATCAGTCAGGGTTGGAAGGGACCACAAGGAGCAGCCAGTTCCAGCCCCACTGCCATGCCCAGGGACACCTCACACTAGATCAGGCTGCCCACAGCCTCATCCAGCCTGGCCCTAAACCCCTTCAGCCTTGGGGTCTCAACCACCTCCCTGGGCAACCCATCCCAGCCTCTCACCACTCTCCTGCTCAACAACTTCCTCCTCACAGAATCACAGAATGTCAGGAGCTGGAAGGGACTTAGAAAGCTCATCCAGTCCAATCCCCCTGTCAGACTTCTATCAGGTCTGTGTAGTAACAACTCATCCTCCCAACTGGACTCATTCTCCTTGGCTGCTTTCCTTACTGCTCCCCAGGTGATCAAAAGCAGCAGGGTTCCAGCCCCATGGCAAAGCAAAGCACCACTGTGGCAGTCCTGAGTGCTGCAGCAGCACAGCTTCCAACTGTGCTATAGAGAACTGCAGAACTGGTGAGGTTGGAAGAGACCTTTGAGGTTATCAACTCCAACCACTTGGCTAAAGCTCACAATTCCACCAGTGCTGCTAAGCCACTGCTGCTAAACCACTGTCCCTCAGCACCACAGCCATGCATTGCAAACACCTGGGATGATTGCTGCTGAGGGATCCTCATTTCAAAAGAGAGCTAGCAAAAAACCCCAACCCCTCCCCCCAAAAAAAAACCCTCAACCCCCAAATCCCTTCTCCCACAAAGCCAGCTGCTTCTATGCTTTTGGTCACAAGTGCATCTTCTCTCTAGGACCAGGTGTTAGGTTGAAAGGAAATGGCCTAAGGTTGTGCCAAGGGAGGGTTAGGTTGGAGATTAGGCACAAGTTCTCTCCTACAAGAGTGGTCAGGGATTGGAAGAGGCTGCCCTGGGAGGTGGTGTTGGCTTCCCAGTTGGGCTCAATGATCTTAGATGTCTTTTCCAACCTTAATGATTCTACAAGAAGGCTGGGATGGGACTGTTCAGAAGGGCTTGGAGTCACAGGACAAGGGACAATGGTGTGAAACTGGAGCAGGGTAAATTTAGGTTGGACATCAGGAGGAAGCTCTGCCCAATGAAGGCTGTGAAATAGTAGAACAGGTTGCCCAGGGAGGTGGTGTTGGCTTCCCAGTTGGGCTCAGTGATCTTAGATGTCTTTTCCAACCTTAATGATTCTACAGGAAGGCTGGGGAGGGACTGTTCAGAAGGGCTTGGAGTCACAGGACAAGGGACAATGGTTTGAAGCTGGAGCAGGGTAAATTTAGGTTGGACATCAGGAGGAAGCTCTGCCCAATGAAGGTTGTGAAATAGTAGAACAGGTTGCCCAGGGAGGTGGTGTTGGCTTCCCAGTTGGGCTCAATGATCTTAGATGTCTTTTCCAACCTTAATGATTCTACAAGAAGGCTGGGAAGGGACTGTTCAGAAGAGCTTGGAGTCACAGGACAAGGGACAATGGTGTGAAGCTGGAGCAGGGTAAATTTAGGTTGGACATCAGGAGGAAGCTCTGCCCAATGAAGGTTGTGAAATAGTGGAACAAGCTGCCCAGGGAGGTGGTTGAAGCCCCATCTCTGGAGGTGTTTAAGAACTCTGTGGCTATGGCACTCTGTAACATGGTTTAGTGGCCATGGTGGTGTTGGATTGATGGTTGGACTGGATGAGCTTAGAGGTCTTTTCCAACTGTAACAATCAAATGCTCCTAACTCAGGGTCTAGGCTGTGGAATTCAGCTGGAAATCTTTCATAATGATATGACAACTTCTGAGAAGTAAATATATTTCCCCCACCTTTTGTCTTTGTTTTCTACACTGAGACCATCTCTTATTTTCTGTGTCTTTATCACTCCATGGTGCAGAGGTTTGAAGTGAAGATGTGGGGAAAGAAGGTTGTAGCAGGGTGGGTGTTGATCTCTTCTCTCTAGGAACAAGTGACAGGACAAAGGAAAATGGCCTCAAGCCCCACCAGAGGAGATTTAGGGTGGAGATTAGACAAGAACTTCTTCCCTAAAAGGGTTCTCTAAGACTGCCTGGCTTCTCTAAGACTCCCTGGCTGCCCAGGGAGGTGGTGGAGTCACCGTCCCTGGAGGTTTTCAAGCAAAGCCTGGATGAGACACTTAGTGCTATGGTCTAATTGACTGGATAGGGCTGGACTGCATGGGCTTGGAGGTCTCTTTGAGCCTGGTTGATTCTATGATCCTATGATTCCATGACTCTACGATTCTATGACTGGCACAGGCTGCCCAGGGAGGTGGTGGAGTCACCATCCCTGGAGGTGTTCAAGCAAAGCCTGGATGAGACACTTAGTGCCATGGTCTAGTTGACTGGCTAGGGCTGGACTGGATGGGCTTGGAGGTCTCTTTGAGCCTGGTTGATTCTATGATCCTATGATTCCATGATTCTATGATTCTATGACTGGCACAGGCTGCCCAGGGAGGTGGTGGAGTCATCGTCCCTGGAGGTGTTCAAGCAAAGCCTGGATGAGGCCCTTAGTGCCATGGTCTAGTTGACTGGCTAGGGCTGGACTGGATGGGCTTGGAGGTCTCTTTGAACTTGGTTGATACTATTATTCCATGATTCTATGATTCTATGACTGGCACAGGCTGCCCAGGGAGGTGATGGAATCCCCATCCCTGCAGGCATTTAAGAGCCACAGCGATGTGGTGCTGGGGGCCACAATTTAGCACCAGCCTTGGTAGAGCTAGAGAATGGTTGAACTGGATGAGCTTAGAGACCTTTTCCAGCTGCAACAGTTCTATGATTCTATATCTCCTGGGCTCCTGCACTGGGGTTCTGTGGCCACGCTGAACTGAAGCCTTGATTTCCATTCTCCTTTATGCTCCCAAGCAAATCCAGGGCTGAGCCATTGAGCAGAGCTGCAGTTTCCCATTCAGCATCAGGAGGTAATTTGCCTGTTGCTAGAAGTGGTGTTTGCTTTTTCTCTGCACTCCATTAGGATGGAAATTTCAGAGTTCCTCAGCTCCAGTGATGTGAAGTGAAATGAGCAGGCCACTTAGGTGGATTTTGTTATTTCAAGTGTCCTTCCTCTTTTCCCTTTCATGTTAATGTCATCTCATGCTAATAGCAGACTCTACTTTGCCATTAAAATGTGCCTGTGTTTTGAGAATGCTTGCTGGAAATGCTCTAACACAGTCAAAGCATCTCCATCAAGAGGATGGCTTTGCAGGAGGCTCTGCCTCCTCTCCCCTCAAACCAAAAGCTGAGAAATCCTTTCGACATCAATTAATTTCCCTCAGCCCTTTCCCTATTTTCCCTCTTTGTGAATGATAACTCACTGTGTAATTTAGCTGTGCTGCAAGGAGCTCTTCTTCCAAGAGGAATTTGGGAAGCACATATTGTTTATCTCAGCCTGTGAACGTGAGGTTTACAAATCCCATTACCAAATAATGGGATTGGAAGGCCCATTTAATTTCCCCCATGCACACATCCTCTTGCAAAAAAACGTGTGCTCCTGCTGCCTCCTGAGCAGCTGAGATCTTCCTTCTCCACCTGGCAGGGCTCTGTGTTGTTATAATCTGCCCTGGTTTCCTTGCTGGGGGTTGCCATAAAACTCTGCCCACGCAACTAGAGCATGGAAGAGTTTGAGGCCAGGCAGGCTGAGGCTCTGAGCAGCCTGCTCTAGTGGGAGGTGTCATTGCTCATGGCTGGAGGGTGGGAACCAGATGATCTTTAAGGTCCTTTCTAGTGAAAGCCATTCTTTGATTCAAGCTGTGATTCTCTCTGAGCAACCTGCTCTGGTGGGAGGTGTCCCTGCTCATGGCTTTGGGTATGGAACCAGATGATCTTTAAGGTCCTTTCTAGTGAAAGCCATTCTGTGATTCAAGCTGTGATACTCTCTGAGAACCTGCTCTAGTGGGAGGTGTCCCTGCTCTAGTAGGAGATGTCCCTGCTCATGGCTGGGGGAATGGAACCAGATGATATTTAAGGTTCTTTCTAGTGAAAGGCATTCTTTGATTCAAGCTATGATTCTCTCTGAGCAACCTGCTCTGGTGAGAGGTGTCTCTGCTCTAGTAGGAGGTGTCCCTGCTCTAGTAGGAGGTGTCCCTGCTCTTGGCTGGGGGTATGGAACCAGTGAATCTTTAAGGTCCTTTCTAGTGAAAGCCATTCTTTGATTCAAGCTATGATTCCCTCTGAGCAACCTGCTCTGGTGAGAGGTGTCCCTGCTCATGGAACCAGATGATCTTTAAGGTCCTTTCTAGTGAAAGCCATTCTTTGATTCAAGCTATGATTCTCTCTGAGCAACCTGCTCTGGTGGGAGGTGTCCCTGCTCTAGTGGGAGGTGTCCCTGCTCATGGCTGGGGGTATGGAACCAGATGGTCTTTAAGGTCCTTTCTAGTGAAAGCCATTCTTTGATTCAAGCTATGATTCTCTCTGAGCAACCTGCTCTGGTGGGAGGTGTTCCTGCCCTAGTAGGAGGTGTCCCTGCTCATGGCTGGGAGAATGGAACCAGATGATCTTTAAGGTCCTTTCTAGTGAAAGCCATTCTTAGATTCAAGCTGTGATACCCTCTGAGCAACCTGCTCTAGTGGGAGGTGTCCCTGCTCATGGAACCAGATGATCTTTAAGGTCCTGTCTAGTGAAAGCCATTCTTTGATTCAAGCTATGATTCTCTCTGAGCAACCTGCTCTGGTGGGAGGTGTCCCTGCTCTAGCAGGAGGTGTCCCTGCTCATGGCTGGGGAATTTGAACCAGATGATCTTTAAGGTCCTTTCTAATGAAAGCCATTCTTTGATTCAAGCTATGATTCTCTCTGAGCAACCTGCTCTAGTAGGAGGTGTCCCTGCTCATGGCTGGGGGTATGGAACCAGATGATCTTTAAGGTCCTATCTAGTGAAAGCCATTCTTTGATTCAAGCTATGATTCTCTCTGAGCAACCTGCTCTGGTGAGAGGTGTCTCTGCTCTAGTGGGAGGTGTCCCTGCTCATGGCTGGGGGTATGGAACCAGATGATCTTTAAGGTCCTGTCTAGTGAAAGCCATTCTTTGATTCAAGCTATGATTCTCTCTGAGCAACCTGCTCTGGTGAGAGGTGTCCCTGCTCTAGTGGGAGGTGTCCCTGCTCATGGCTGGGGAATTTGAACCAGATGATCTTTAAGGTCCTTTCTAATGAAAGCCATTCTTAGATTCTATGATTCTCTTCTACAGAGAAGAGAAGGCTCTGGGAAGACCTCAGATCAGCCTTCCTGTGCCTGAAGGGGCTACAAGAAAGCTGGAGGACTGTTCACAAGGGCTTGGAGTGATGGAACAAGGGGGAGTGGACTGAAGCTGGGAGAGGGGAGATTTAGGCTGAAGATTAGGAAGAAATTCTTTCAGGGAGGGTGGTGAGACACTAGTGGAGATTGCCCAGGAAGGTTGTGGATGTTCCCTACTTGGAGGTGTTCAAAGCCAAGTTGGATGAGGCCTTGAGCACCCTGGGCTAGTGGGAGGTGTCCCTGCCCATAGCAGGAGGATTAGAACTGGATGACCTTTGAGGTCACTTCCAACTCAAACCATTTTGTAATCCTTAAACATGAGATATTCACTCTCAGCCTGGAATGTAAACTAAAGGGAAGTTCAGCTCCAGCCCCTGAGGTTTAGATCAGATCCATGAGAGAATCACAGAATCATAAAATCAGCCAGGTTGGAAGAGAGCTCCAAACTCATCCAGCCCAACCTAGCACCCAGCCCTGGCCACTCAACTAGACCATGGCACTAAGTGCCCCAGCCAGGCTTGGCTTCAACACCTCCAGGCACAGCCACTCCACCACCTCCCTGGGCAGCCCATTCCAATGCCAATCACTCTCTCTGACAACAACTTCCTCCTAACATCCAGCCTAGACCTGCCCTGGCACAGCTTGAGACTGTGTCCCCTCGTTCTATTGTTGGTTGCCTGGCAGCAGAGCCCAACCCCACCTGGCTACAGCCTCCCTCCAGGTAGTTGTAGACAGCAATGAGGTCACCTCTGAGCCTCCTCTTCTGCAGGCTGAGAGGAATAGCTGATGGAAGAGACTCAGAGCAGAAAATGCCACTCACATTTGGGCACTCCTCTAGATTGTCTCCTACAGCTGCTCGATTCCTACCTACCTTCAGAGCCTCCCAACCCACCTAACACAGAGCTGAGGAAAAGGGGTTCAGATTCCTCACACACTGGGCAACGTACCCCCAAGTCCCACGGTTGTTTTGGGGGGAACATATCCCAGTGCAAGCTCAGCCTTCCTTAGGCTCACACTGCTGCCCTCCAGCTCTCACTCCAGGCACAAATCTGGCACGGAGATGTCTTCCCTGGGCTGGAAAATTTGCCTTGCCTGCCTGACAAGCCTGGGCAGCGAGGTCAGCTGGGAGGGCTGGCTGAACAGAAGGCTGTAATGAAGACATTTTCCCTCTCCTGGCTGACCTCCTACAGCAGACAGATTTGAATAGCCTCTTCTCCAGCTGACAGAATGAAATACAGGCCAGCAGAGATCAAAAGCACTTCCCCATCTCTCTATCTAGTTATTCAGAAAGTCCCCCCCCCCCCCCATCACCATGGCATCTGAAAGCCTCCAATGAACTAGGGAGAGGTCCCCAGGGCCAAACAGCCTCCAGTGCTTCCTCACAGCAATCAAAATTGCTTCCTGAGGTTTTTTTTTTTTTTTGGTGTGGTTTAGGTTTTTTTCTTTCCTCCTCCCTCCCCCTGCCTCTTTCCTGCTCAGAGTTTTTAATCCATTGCTATGGATCATTGCAAGGATTAAAGGGAAGATTGAATCAACTGGGCAAAAGGCTGTGGCTGAATTTGCATAGCCTGGGCTGGCTCCAGTGTTCTACCTGCTGATCAAAGCACTTCGAAGAGGCAAAAATAAAAGGTGGCTGAAGAGAGGCATTAAGTTTCCAACCACAGACTGACAGAAAGAGGACTACCCTTTTAAGCCCAAGACCAGATGTGCTTCACACTCTGGAAGGGCAGGCACGGGGGAAATGTTGCTAGCAAAAGCCAAATCCCTGTGGGATTTTGCTCTTTCCTTGTGATCTGTGCAGAGCTTTGACCTGTCACACAAACCAATATCTCCATGCCCTTGGGAAGCAAAATGCCTGTCAGGTGAGGGGCTTGGCAAATGAGCCTTGCTGGAGATGCAGGCAGGGGCAGGCTGGTGGTGGCAGGGAAAGGTGGAGAGATCAGCTGTTGTAACAAAGGATTTGAAACCCTTTCTGCTAGGAAAAGAACTGTCCCTGGTTGTGTTGCTGCCTTGGTTAGATATTGCCCTGTCCTGTACCTCTCTCAGGTACCAAATGAGGGTCATATGTCATGGTACAAGCAGACAGTGCTGGGATTAACACAGCTGTCTGAACACAATGGCAAGTGTGGACACCTTGTGCCATGGCAAGTGGAGAGCATTGCATGCCCCTTCCCCCTGCCTAGCTGCCACTCCAGGCTCCTGCTGGCCATACCCACTGGTTGCCTCAGCCACATAGAATCATAGAATCATAGAATCAAGCAGGTTGGAAGAGACCTCCAAGATCATTCAGTCCAACCTAGCATCCAGCCCTGGCCAATCAACCAGACCATGGCACTAAGTGCCTCAGCCAGTCCTTTCTTGAAGACCCCCAGGGACGGTGCTTCCACCACCTCCCTGGGCAGCCCATTCCAATGCCAATCACTCTCTCTGCCAACAACTTCCTCCTCACAGCCAGCCTAGACCTGCCCTGGCACAACTTGAGACTGTGTCCCCTTGTTCTATTGCTGGTTGCCTGGGAGAAGAGGCCACCCCCCACCTGGCTACAATGTCCCTTCAGGTAGTTGTAGACAGTAATAAGGTCACATCTAACCCTTAAGCACCTTGGAGGCATCAGCTCACCCTGAGCAGGCAGCTGCAGCATGTCACTGCCTCAGCCTCAGCCTCTCTCATTCAATGTCAGTGAGTGAAACACAGAGACCTTGGCATCTAGGTGCTTGCCCACAGGACCAGTAAACCCTGCTCTTCTCTTATTTGGAACACTAGCTTCAGAGCTAAAGACCTGAGAAGGCAAATAATATAGAATCATGGAGACACAGAACTGTTGAGGCTGGAAGAGACCTTTGAGAGCATAGAATCATAGAATCAGTCAGGGTTGGAAGGGACTACAAGGATCATCTAGCTCCAACCCCCCTGCCATGGACAGGGACACCTCACATTCTGTGATTCTCATCCAATCTGGTCCTGAACACCTCAGGGAGGTTGTGGAGCACAGAAGCACCCAATGTGATCAAAGATCACATTGGGTGCTTCTGTGCTCCACAACCTCCCTGGGCAACCTGTGCCAGTGTCTCACCACCCTCACTGCAAAGAACCTCTTCCTAACATCCAGTTCCAATCTCCCCTCTGCCACTTCAAACCCATTCCTCCTCCTCCTGTCATTACAAGACCTTGCCAATAGTCCCTCCCCAGCCCTCCTCTAGCCCTCTTCAGATCCTGCAAGGCCACTCCAAGGTCTCCTCCAAGCCTTCTCTTCTCCAGGCTGCAGAGCCCCAACTCTCTCAGCCTGTGCTCATAGCAGAGCTGCTGCAGCCCTCTCAGCATCTTGGTGGCCTCCTCTGCACTGGCTCCAACACTTCCATGTCCTTCTTGTGCTGGGGGCTCCAGAACTGCACCCAGGACCGCAGGTGGGGTGTGAGGAGAGCAGAGCAAAGGGGCCAACAAGCAACAGCTCAGTCCTATTGAAACTCAGTTTCAAATCTTCCTGTTCACCTACCCCCAGACTCTACGTGGCACAACCCTTTCTGCTGCCAGAATGGATCCTCTTGCACAGTCAGAGCCATTGAATAAATGTTGTGTCATAGAATCATAGGATCAGCCAGGTTGGAAGAGAGCTCCAAGCTCAGCCAGCCCAACCTAGCACCCAGCCCTGGCCAATCAACCAGACCATGACACTAAGTGCCCCAGCCAGGCTTGGCTTCAACACCTCCAGGCACAGCCACTCCACCACCTCCCTGGGCAGCCCATATCAACTCAAGGTGGTTCTTTCCCCCCCATAAGTTGTACCCCATTGAGTGTTTGTCTAAAACAGCTCCTGAAGGCATCATTAGATGTACATTTCAAGACCTATTTTTAAGGGCAAGTGTGAACAAAGAGGGAGAAAAAAAAGGGAACCAACCCAAAAAAAAAGAGAGCATTTGTTTAAAATCTTTCCTATCATCATCCAGGCAGCAGCCTTGGGATGCCTCCAGACCTGATTCCTGATTTCTGAGCCCTTGCTGCTAGCATTACCAAGAATATCTTGGCATGGATTTTTCTAAGCAGGGACTCCAGCTGTACACTACCCCAAATACGTGGCCAAGTATCTGCTGTCAAAAGCCAAACTGTAAAGCAAGTTTGGCTCTTTGTTTTCATCTGCAGCCTGTTCTTAGAGAATCACAGAGCTCTTTCTGCTGGGAAAGAACTCTAAGCTCATCCAGCCATCAACCCAACACCATCATGACCATTAAACCATGTCCCAAAGCACCACGTCCATATGGTTTTTGAACACCTCCAGGGATGGGGACTCCACCACCTCCCTGGGCAGCCCATTCCAATGCCAATCACTCTCTCTGACAACAACTTCCTCCTAACATCCAGACTAGACCTGCCCTGGCACAGCTTGAGGCTGTGTCCCCTTGTTCTGTTGCTGCTTGCCTGGCAGAAGAGCCCAACCCCACCTGGCTACAGCCTCCCTTCAGAGAGTTGTAGACAGCAATGAGCTCTGCCCTGAGCCTCCTCTGCTGCAGGCTGCACACCCCCAGCTCCCTCAGCCTCTCCTCACAGGGTTTGTGTTCCAGGCCCCTCACCAGCTTTGTTGCCCTTCTCTGGACACCTTCCAGCACCTCAACATCTCTCTTGAACTGAGGGGCCCAGAACTGGACACAGCACTCAAGGTGAGTACTACACTATGGTGAAGTGACCACTCCTGCAGGGATAAAACCATTTTCTAACCTCCAACCCAGACCTCCCCTAGCATAATTTCAGGCCATTTCCTTTTGTCCTGTCACCAATCTTGGGTAGAAGAGCCCAACCCCCACCTCACTTCAACCTCCTTTAAGGGAGTTGTAGAGGGCAGTGAGGTCTCCCCTCAGCCTCTTCTTTCTATAGGCTTCCAACCTACAGTTTCTCAGTCCCAAGAGACTGCAAAATGGTCATCAGATAAGAGCAGCTGGTAGAGAGCCTACAACACCTTGATGTTTTTGCCAGCAGTATCTTCTGAGCCTGCAGGCAAGGGTTTTTAATCAATCTTTATTCTCTTCCCTTCTTTCTAAGGCTCTTTTTATATCACTCTTCCACTTCTCATTGCTATCATGAGACTAAGTTACTGGTTGATTGAATATTGCTGGGATACCTCAGTGATGAACACCAGGAAAAGCATAATGCAGGGATGATGATGATTGCTGCTTCTGAGTCACATTAAGCAGCCAAGGATGCTCCCTCCATGGAAGGTCTTCAAGGCCAGGTTGGATGAGGTCTTGAGCAACCTGTTCTAGTGGGAGGTGTCCCTGCCTATGGCAGGGGGTTGGAACTGGATGATCCTTGAGGTTCCTTCCAACCTAAACCATTCTATTCTGTGAAAGGTCCTTTCCAGCCATTCTTTGATGCTATGAACCTCCAGGCTTGGGAGAGAAGCTGGGTGAAAAACATGACAAATGAGGATCCTTTGATGGTGGAATGTCCAAGTGGAAAATGTGCAGGCAGGACCTCACTGGTGAGGGGTCTGGAGAAGAAGTCTTGTGAGGAGCAGCTGAGAGCTAGGGTTAGGTTGTTTAGTCTGGAGAAAAGGAGGCTGAGGGGAGACCTCCTCATTGCTCTCTACAATTACCTGAAAGGAGGTTGCAGCCAGGTGGGTCTGGGTCTCTTCTCCCAAGGAACAAAGAGAAGTGAACAAGAGGAAACAGCCTCAAGCCACACCAAGGGAGATTTAGGTTGGAAGAAACTTCTTCCTTGAAAGAGTTCTCAAACATTGGCACAGGCTGCCCAGGGAGGCACTGGAATCTCCATTCCTGGAGGTGTTTCAGAGAGGCAGAGATGTGGAGCTGAGGGCTATGGTTTAGGAGAGTTTGGCAAGTTTGGCAGAGCTAGAGAATGGTTAGACTAGATCAGCTTAGAGGTCTTTTCCAACCAAAGCACTTCTATATGGTTCTGGATGGGGCTCTGGGCAACCTGATCTAGTGGGAAGTGTCCCTGCCTATGGCAGGGGGTTGGAACTGGCTGAGCTTTGAGGTCCCTTCCAACTGAAACCATTCTATGATTCTATGCTCATTAACAAACTGTTAATTAATAACGTGGCCAAACCAAACTGGTGATTAAAAAGAAACCCAAAGCAAGGGAAAGAGAGGAGGATCTCTACTTGGTTTATCTTACAGAGAACAAACTAGGACTATAAAAGCAGGCTAAAAATAAAACTAATATCTTCTTCCCTGACCCCAGGCAGCTGCAAGTGGATAAAGGACTCTTCTTCAGTCTGTTCCCAGCAGTTTTGTGCAGCTCTATGACAGGACTAGCAAGTGTGTTCTGCTTGGAGGAAGATTCAGCTCAGCTCTCTGTGTGTGTGGACTCTCAGGTCCCTCAGAAGAAGCATTTCTTTTTTCAGATGCCTACCATTTTATAAACACAGAGCCAGAGAGAAGTGGTTGCTGTCCTGGAAGTTGCTGCTGAGGGAGCTGGGGCTCTTTGGAGATGAGGAGCCCGAGGGGTGACCTTCAGGCATGTTTAGAATGATGTAAAGGTGAGTGCCAGGAGGCTGGAGCCAGGCTCTGCTGGGTGATGCTCAGTGTCAGGACAAGTGGCAATGGAAGTTGAGGCAAGGGAAACTTCATGAGGAAAACCCCTTTTCCCTGTGAGGGTGACAGAACCCTGGAACAGGCTGCCCAAAGCTCCAACATTTTCATAGAAAGCCAGGCTCTGCTTGGTGCCAGAGGAAAGGGAGCTGGGGGTACTGGTAGAGAGTAGGCTGAAGATGAGGCAGCAGTGCCCAGGTGGGCAGCAGAGCCAATGGCATCCTGGGCTGGCTCAGGAGCAGTGTGGGCAGCAGGACAAGGGATCTGCTTCTGCCCCTGTGCTCAGCACTGCTCAGGCCACACCTTGAGTCCTGTGTCCAGTTCTGGGCTCCTCAATGCAAAAGAGATGTTGAGGTGCTGGATGGTGTTTGGAGAAGGGCAGCAAGGCTGGGGAGGGTCCTGGAGCACAGCCCTGTGAGAAGAGGCTGAGGGAGCTGGGGGTGTGCAGCCTGCAGCAGAGGAGGCTCAGGGCAGAGCTCATTGCTGTCTGCAGCTGCCTGCAGGGAGGCTGTAGCCAGGTGGGGTTGGGCTCTGCTGCCAGGCACCCAGCAACAGAAGAAGGGGACACAGCCTCCAGCTGTGCCAGGGCAGGTCTAGTCTGGATGTTAGGAGGAAGTTGTTGTCAGAGAGAGTGATTGGCATTGGAATGGGCTGCCCAGGGAGGTGGTGGAGTGGCTGTGCCTGGAGGTGTTGAAGCCAAGGCTGGCTGGGGCACTTAGTGCCATGGTCTGGTTGGTTGGGCAGGGCTGGGTGCTAGGTTGGACTGGATGATCTTGGAGCTCTCTTCCAACCTGCTTGATTCTGTGATTCTTTAGTCTCATTAATGTGCAGAATTCAGTAATTCACAGGAAGGCCTCACTCTAGTGCCAGTTATCCAATTTCTGCCATATTCAGATTCAGATTGGATGTTAGGAAGAAGTTTTTTCACCATGAGACACTGGCACAGGTTGCTGAGGGAGATGGCAGAGGCTCCATCCTTGGAGGTCTTTAAGGCTGGGCTGGATGTGGCTCTGAGCAACCTGCCCTAGTGTGAGTTGTCCCTGCCCATGGCAGGGAGGTTGGAACTGGATGATCTGTGAGGTCCCTTCCAACCCTATCAATTCTGTGCTGTGTAAAAGCTGACTGGGAGGATATTTCCGAGCCACAGACTGTTCTGCCCACATCAAATATCCCCTAAGCTGTGCACAGAGCAATGCAGAGGGTAACAAGCTCCAGTGGCCTCTATGTATAAACAGCTTTGATTTTTCAGTTAGCAGCATAATGTCCTCTCACATGAGACACCTGAGCTGTGGTGTTAACCTCCCCTAGCTCTGAGTTTAGGAGCATCACAGAGGTGATATTTTCAGCCCTGGAGGGATAATGTATCATACTTGAGCACCTTGTTCACAGCAGTGCAGCAGTCCTGAAATAGGCTATCATCACTCCCTGGGGCTGCTGGCTTTGTGCTGCGAGGTACCAGCAGCACCTGATGCTGTGAGGTGTGGGGATGTGTGTGTGTGTGTAAGGACAGAAGGTAATGAGGAGCAGCAGCCCTTGAGATTCTGCAGGCTTTCTGTCCCACCGAGCTCTGGGGAAGTGAGCACAGGCACAGAGAGCTCCGACATGCACACTGGGAAAGGAAAGAGGAAGGGGAAGGGGAAAGGGAAGCGGAGAAGGGGAAGGGGAGAAAGGGAAGGGGAATGGGAAGGGAAGGGGGAAGGGGAGAAAGGGAAGGGAAAGGGGAAGGAGAGAAAAGGAATGGGAATAGGAGGGGGAAGGAGAGAAAAGGAATGGGAATGGGAGGGGGAAGGAGAAGGAAATGGGGAGAAGGGAAAGGAGAAGGGGAGAAAGGGAAGGGGAATGGGAAGGGGAGGGGGAAGGGGAAGGGAAAGTGGAAAGGAAAGGGAAAGCAAAAGGGAGAGGGGAAGAGGAAGAGAAAGGGAAAGGGGAAGAGAAAGAGAAAGGCAAAGGGGAAGAGAAAAGGGAAAGGGCAAGTGCAAGGGAAAGGGAAAGGGAAAGGGGATGAAAGCGAAAAAAAAAAGGAAAAGAAAAGCAAAAAATAAAAGCAAAAAGGAAACAGAAAAAGAAACAGAAAAGGAAAAGGGAAAGGGAAAGGAAAAGGGAAAGGAAAAGGAAAAGGAAAAGGGAAAGGAAAAGGGAAATGGAGGAAAATTTAAAAAAAAAGGAAAAGGAAAAGAAAAACAAAAAAGAAAAGCAAAAAGATGAAGGGAGAGGAAAAGAAAGAGGGAGAAAGGGAAAGGGAAAGGAAAGGGGATGAAAGTGAAAAAAAAAAGGAAAAGAAAAGCAAAAAATAAAAGCAAAAAGGAAACAGAAAAAGAAACAGAAAAGGAAAAGGGAAAGGGAAAGGAAAAGGGAAAGGAGAAGGAGAAAAAGGAAAAGAAGAAAAAGAAAAGGAAAAAAAAGGAAAAAGAAAAACAAAAAGGAGAATTAAAAAAAAAAAAAAGAGAGAGAAGAAAACTAAGAAGAAGCAAAGGAAAAGCCTGAGGAAAGGTGTGGCGCACAGAGGGGTTATTGTTTGTTGTGCCTCTGTGCCACGCAGAGCCAGGGAAGGGCTGGTGAAGGCAGCACCCCTGGGGGAAGGGATGGGGAGAGAATTGCCTGTTCAGCAGGGAAGTCAGAGAGCTGCAGACAAACACTGCCCAGGCTCTGCTGGAACTCACCACAGCTCTCAAGACAACTTCTGAGGTCGTCTATTAATAGGATTTATGCTCCTGAGCAAGCTGTCTGGAGAACACAATAGAAACCAGTTCCAGGGCACCTTTACCTCCTGATCCTTCTGCAAGCCAAACAGCAAACAAGTTTGCCATCTGTGCTCCTCTGAGTGCATCAACTGCAGTCTGCAGGTTGGCTGAGGGGAGGCAAATGCAGTCCAACTGCCTTGGTTCTTTCAGCCTGCTTAACAAACAGCACAAAGGATTCCTCCTTGGCTTTGATAAGGGTGGAGGGAAGGGGGTAGGGGAAGGTGGAAGCTGCCTTCCAGCTACCTCAGCCAAGCAGTTGGCTGCTGCCCAGGGCTGTGAGGTGTAGGCGCAGAAGGCAAAGCCCTGCTGATAGGATTCTCGGGATGCAGAGCTGTCTCCAAACTGCCCATGCTGCCTGGAATGCTGCTGGAGTCAGGACATTCCTCCCTGGCATCCCTGCCCTCCTCACTGCCTGCAGAGGAATGCTTCCATACAGACCTTTGCTACAGTTCAAGGGCTGCTGGGCACATCTCTTTGTTTTTTAACCCACCTGCATAAATCCTTCCTCTTCCTCCTCTCTTTCTCTTCTCCTACATCCTCAGCAACCACAGCAGATTCATCATCATCATCATTGGTGTAGCTGACAATGTCCTCTTTCTTTTCTCCTTGCTCTTTGCCACCATCTTCTTATCATAGAATGGGTTAGGTTGAAAGGGACCTCAAAGCTCAGCCAGTTCCTACCTCCTGCCATAGGCAGAGACACCTCCTGTTAGAACAGGTCACTCAAGGTCTCATCCAGCCTGGTCTTGAACACCTCCCTGGGCAACCTGTGCCAGTGTCTCATCAGTGTCTCACCATTCCAACGTCTCACTTCTTGTCTTCTTCTGTGCTGTCCTCTTTCTCTTCTTCACCATCCTCTGTTGTGTCAGACCCTTCTTTTTCTTTCCCTTTTTCTTCTTTGAGAGTGAACATTGTAGCATTGGAGAGGACAGGGTGGGCATGGTGAGAACATGGGAAGGACAGAGAGGAAGAAGATGGGGATGAAACAGAAGACAAAGAGCATAGAGGAGTGGGCATTGGGAGAAGCAGGGTGAGAGACTGGTCAGGCATGGGAAGGTGCTCAGGGAAATGGTGGAATCACCACCCCTGGAGGTGCTCCAGAAGCATGCAGCTGTGGTGCTTCAGGATGTAGTTCAGTGGTGATGGTAGCTGGGTTACAGTTGGAGTCAATGACCTTAAAGGTCTTCCCCGACCATCATGATGTTAATGGAATCCTGGGATTGGAGGGAAAGGGGAGGCCACATAAAGCAGCTCTGCTGTTTGTGCCCTGGGGATGTCTATGTGGTGTCCAGCAGGCAGATGTGGGCTTGCTGTGCCAGTTGTCTGAGGTCAACCAAAAGCCACACATATGTCACCTTGCTGCATGTCTTGGCTGCCTCCAGCTTGGAAGCTTGCTGTGAAGGACCCAGGGGCTTGAACTCCTGATCAAACCCAAGATTTGGTACTTGGTAGGATCACAGGATCATTTAGGTGGGAAAAAAACCTTCATGGGCATGAGCCAAACCTTTAATTCCTTCCAATAGATCAATCCTCAGCACCTCAGCTTCATAAGGAGGCCTCAGCACTGTCACTGAGTGGGGAACAGAAGTTGTGAGTTAGAATTTGGGGCTGACTCTTTCCACCTAGGAGGAAGAAACAGACACATAGCAGAAGGCACAGCTTCAGGACCTGCTGTAGGTGTGTTACTTTGGCCAAAGGACAGAATGAATTCCTGGATCACAGCCTGAAGGCTCCTGGAGAAGGTGTCCAAAGGAAACCAAACTGCATGTCACATCACTCTGACAAAGCTGCACCAGAGGAGCCTGCAAACACAGCTTGTGATCAAGAGGGGAAAGGAAACCAGGAGAGACTAAATGTGATGTTCTTTAACCTTTCCCTCAGCAGTCTGGAACTGCAGCATCACTGCTGGCAAAACGTGCAGGCATCTGAACAGCAGTGGGGACAATTCCATGGTGATGGAGACACCTTGGAAGGAATTCCCATGCTCAGGACACAAGCTGTAACTGAAGGGCATGGGATTGGTCCGTAGGAGAAGCAGAAAGTGCTCAGGACACAAGCTGTAACTGAAGGGCATGGGATTGGTCTGTAGGAGAAGCAGAAAGTGCTGAGGACACAAGCTGTAACTGAAGGGCATGGGATTGGTCCGTAGGAGAAGCAGAAAGTGCTCAGGACACAAGCTGTAACTGAAGGGCATGGGATTGGTCTGTAGGAGAAGCAGAAAGTGCTCAGGACACAAGCTGTAACTGAAGGGCATGGGATTGGTCTGTAGGAGAAGCAGAAAGTGCTCAGGACACAAGCTGTAACTGAAGGGCATGGGATTGGTCCGTAGGAGAGGCAGAAAGTGCTCAGGAGAGCAGTGGAACATTAACTCCCTGTGGGACTGTAGGGCTGCACAGGTAGGAGCAGGGAAGGAAGTCACAGAAACACAGAACCAAAGAGTCATTAAAGCTGAAAAAGACCTCCAGGAGCAGCGAGTCCAATTGTTAAGCAGACACTGCCCAGGTCCAGCACTAAGCCATGTGCTTAAGTGTCACATCAACACACTTTTGAGCACTTCCCAGGACAGCCTGTTCCACTACCTGACACCCTTTCAGTGCATCCAAC
This sequence comes from Pogoniulus pusillus, assembly GCF_015220805.1. NCBI lineage: Eukaryota > Metazoa > Chordata > Aves > Piciformes > Lybiidae > Pogoniulus > Pogoniulus pusillus. Next base: position 4,145,311 of record NC_087297.1, read on the forward strand.
CTAAAGCTCCTCTGGCACAATTTCAGGCCATTGCCTCTCACTCTGTCACTTGTTAGCTGGGAGAAGAGACCAAACCCCACCTTGCTCCAGTCTCATTCAGGGAGTTGTAGAAAGCAGGAGGTTTTCACAGGCTCACAGGATGTTAGGGGTTGGAAGGGAGCCAAGGAGATCATCCAGTCCAACCCCCCTGCCACAGCAGGACAATCCTATCTAACACAGATCACACAGGAACACATCCAGACAGGCCTTGAGAGGCTCCAGAGAAGGAGACTCCACAACCTCTCTGGGCAGCCTGTGCCAGTGCTCTGGGACCCTTACAGGAAAGAAGTTCCCCCTTGTATTGAGCTGGAACCTCCTGTGCTGCAGCTTCCATCCATTGTTCCTTGTCCTATCCCAGGGAGCAGTGAGCAGAGCCTGTGTCCCCCCTCCTGGCAGCCCTCAGGTAGTTATAGACATTTATCAAATGCCCTTTAAGTCTTCTCTTCTCCAGACTAAGCAGCCCCAGGTCCCTTAGCCTCTCCTCATCATCCTCCTTGTAGCCCTCTACTGGACTCTCTCCAGCAGATCCCTGTCCCTCTTCAACTGGGAAGCCCAAAACTGAACACAGTACTCAAGATGAGGTCTCAGCAGGACAGATTAGAGGGGGAGGAGAATCTCCCTTGATCTGCTGGACACACTCCTCCTAACACACCCCAGGATGCCATTGGCCTTCTTGGCCACAAGGGCACATTGCTGTACCATGGGTAACTTGTTAGCCACCAGGACCCCCAGATCCCTCTCCTTGGGGCTGATTTCCAGGGGGGACTAAACACCCCCAGCTCCCTCAGTTGTTCTCTTCAGCCCTGTTCTCCAGAGCCTTCCTGAGCTTGGCTGCTCTTCTCTGGACCTACCCCACCCCCTCAATGTCCTTCTTGCAGTGAAGGACCCAAACTGATCCCAATACTCAAAGTGTAACCTCCCCAGTGCTGAGTTGCTCTCTTCTCTCAGGTGGCCAGCACCAGAGCAAGAGGACACAGCCTCAAGCTATGCCAGGGGAAATTTAGGCTGGAGGTGAGGAGAAAGTTCTTCCCTGAGAGAGTCATTGGACACTGGAATGGGCTGCCTGGGGAGGTGGTGGAGTCGCCGTCCCTGGAGCTGTTCAAGGCAGGACTGGACGTGGCACTTGGTGCCATGGTCTGGCCTTGAGCTCTGTGGTAAAGGGTTGGACTTGATGATCTGTGAGGTCTCTTCCAACCCTGATGATACTGTGATACTGTGAGTCCAAGGGGACAATCACTTCCCTGGTCCTCCTGGCCACACTATCCTGGATCTGGCCCAGGGTGCTGCTGGCCCTGTTGGCCCCTCCTGGGACATGATGTTCTCTCAGCCACTATTACCATCTTTGCCACTCCACTCCCATGCCACAAACCCTGCACATGTGCTACGTGCCCTTAGGCACTCCTTGGTTAATTTCCTTGTGCAGAGCAAGGCAACAGAACAGTGCTAATAAATTACAAAGCAGAGTACAAGTGGAACAAAGATTCTGCTCCCAAAAAAAAGAGCCTTGCTGCTCCTTTTTTATCCCCCTGCTGTAGATAGAATCTCAAACTACAGGTGAAAGTACAGCCTGAGACATTAATAAATCTTATGAGAAAGACTAAATAATTCATTAAAACAAATTAACAAGTTAATAAGAGCAGAAAGTGAGTTAAAATACAATAAAATATTATTAATACATCCCAGCCTGTATCCAGAGCCTGTTTAAAGTGAATCAATGCACAATTAATGGGAAGCAGAGCTGCAGTCCCTGTCTGATTATGTATAGGGCACATCATGCAATATCATCCAATCTGCAAGGTGTTCAATCTCTTTAGCATGTCTGAAATGAAACGAAATCTGATCTGGACTCCAGGCTGCTCCCTCACTGCAGGCGTGGAGAGCTTAGAAGTAAAAGGAAGTGCTGCTCAGGAGAGGTTTTCTGAAGGGTTCTCCTGCAAAACTGGCTTGGGTTGGAGGGGAGCTTGTTCCAATCCCCTCTGCCATGGGCAGGGACACCTTCTGCAAGGTCAGGTTGCTCAAGGCTTCATCCAACCTGGCCTTGAGCACCCCCAGGGAGTGTGCCATGGTCACACGTTTGACTGTCTCCAGGGATAGGGATTCCACCAACTCCTTGGGCAGTCTGTTCCAGTCCCTGACCACAAAATGAAGTTGCTCAAGGCTTCATCCAACCTGGCCTTGAGCATCCCCAGGGAGTGTGCCATGGTCACACATTTGACTGTCTCCAGGAATTTGGCCTCCACCACCTCCCTGGGCAGCCTGTTCCAATCCCTGACCACAAAATGAGGCTGCTCAAGGCTTCATCCAACCTGGCTTTGAGCATCCCCAGGGAGTGTGCCATGGCCACACATTTGACTGTCTCCAGGGATTGGGACTCCACCACCTCCCTGGGCAGCCTGTTCCAATCCCTGACCACTCTTTCAGTCAAGAAAATGTTCCTGATCCTCAAGCTAAACTTCCTTTGGCACAACTTGAGGCCATTTGCTCTTGTTCTGTCACCATGGTGCTGTTAGGTCTTGTCCAACCAAACCAATTCTGTGATTCTGGGATCATACCAAGGAGAAGCTGCTGGGCAGTAGCCATTTCTTTGTGATGCTGCTATGACTGTGTGACAAATGAAGCATGTGGAGCATCTCAGGAGCAGTGCAGCCAGTAAGACAAGGGAGGTTCTTCTGGCCCTGTGCTCAGCACTGCTCAGGCCACACCTTGAGTGCTGTGCCCAGTTCTGGGCTCCTCCATTCAAGAGAGATGTTGAGGTGCTGGAAGGTGTTGAGAGAAGGGCAGCAAGGCTGGGGAGGAGCCTGGAGCACAGCCCTGTGAGGAGAGGCTGAGGGAGCTGGGGGTGTGCAGCCTGCAGCAGAGGAGGCTCAGGGCAGAGCTCATTGCTGCCTGCAACTACCTACAGGGAGGCTGTAGCCAGGTGGGGTTGGGGTCTTCTGCCAGGCAAGCAGCAACAGAACAGACTCAAGTTGCACCAGAGGAGTTCTAGGCTGGATGTTAGGAGGAAGTTGTTGACAGAGAGAGTGATTGGCATTGGAATGGGCTGCCCAGGGAGGTGGTGGAGTTGCTGTCCCTGGAGGTGTTGAAGCCAAGCCTGGCTGGGGCACTTAGTGCCATGGTCTGGTTGCTTGTGCAGGGCTGGGTGCTAGGTTGGCCTGGCTGAGCTTGGAGCTCTCTACCAACCTGCTTGCTTCTATGATTCTATGACCTAAAAGGCATTTGTGGCAGCAGAGAGAACTGGGGTTGCTGAGATCATTGAAATCATAGAGTTTCCACTGCTGCAGAAGAGGCAAGAAGGGGAAGGAAAGCAGAGCCCAAATCTTGGTTTCAAAGCAGGGGATAGTTCTCTCTTCTCCTTTCAGAAGCAATGACAGCTGCAAAGACATAGCCTGCCCTGCAATGGGACAGCTTGTTTGCCTGTCTCCTGGCCACAAGCATGGTCCTTCCTGACTGCCTGATGTTAAACAGCAGTAGCCCAGCCTGGAAGGAAGTGCAGCAGACACTTTTGGATGTAACCTTTAAGAGAAACATGTGGTTCAACTCGGTGAGGTGTGAGAAACAGACAGCTCCTGAGAGCAGAGATGCAGGGGTGAGGAGAGTGGGGACAGGAGTGTACAACTCACTTGGTACATGTCACCAACACCTTCAGCACCAGAAAGGTAGCATCCCCACCAGAGCTGATGCAGAGGAAAACCAGAAGCCAGAATGTTTTCCAGAGATATCTCCCAGCTTCCCTTCCCTACCTCCACCTTGCTTTTATGGGATGTGTTTGACAGCAATGTCAGCAGCTCTTCCATGACAAACCCCCAGATGCTACTCTGGGTGAAACTGGAGGTGTTGAAGCTAAGCCTGGATGAGGCACTTAGTGCCATGGTGTGGTTGATTGGCCAGGGCTGGGTGCTAGGTTGGACTGGCTGAGCTTGGAGCTCTCTTCCAACCTGCTTGATTCTATGATTCTATTCTATGATTCATCTCTGTGGAAGCTGAAGCTAGAGAGGGCTCATGTCTCCAGTGCCCTGAGCAGTTGTCATGCTGGAAGGAATGAGGTCACCTTCTGGGCAGCTGCCTGCAGTGGATGTGGCAACTCTGCTCTGAATGTGTCAATTTTTGGCCATACAGGACCTTGGATGTCTGACCTTGGACATCTGGGCAGTTCCCACCAAACCTCCTCAGCAACCTGGAGATCCTGAATACTGCCTCCCTCAACAGTGGTTGGCATTGGAATGGGCTGCCCAGGGAGGTGGTGGAGTGGCTGTGGCTGGAGGTGTTGAAGCCAAGCCTGGCTGGGGCACTTAGTGCCATGGTCTGGTTGGTTGGGCAGGGCTGGGTGCTAGGTTGGACTGGCTGAGCTTGGAGCTCTCTTCCAACCTGCTTGATTCTGTGATGTCCCTGGGAATGGCTCAGGGATGAAATGCTCTCATAGGATTAGAGTGGTTCTGCTTCTCACAGCAGTGAAAAGGATCTGGAAGAACTTCTGGATGGGATCAGATATCTCAGTACCAAAATGATTCTATGAACCTTGGCTCCTGTGGTGCAGATGCTCAGCAGCCTTCATTCCCTCAGAAATGAAGGCTTATTTGCAGGGCACCGATTGCCTTCATTTGCCAAAATCAAACCCCACAAAACAAAACAAACAAACCAAAATAAAACCCCACCCCAAAACCAAAACCAATCCCCCCCCAAAACCAACCTATCCTTGAAAAGAACGAAGCTGTGCCTCTGCTGCTCTGCCATCTCCCCACAGACACTGCTCTGAGGGTTAGAGGAGTGTCTCTGTCTCCTCCCCAAACGTCTTTATTAATAGCTTTCAAATATTGACCTCCTTAGGCCATGGGCAGATGCAGCTCTGGACAGGCTGGAGGCTGCATAGCACTCAAGGAGATAAGACAGTTTAGTTTAATACAGCACGAATGATTCCAGCCTGCAGTCCCAATCAAAGGGATTTACAGCTGTTTTAAAAAGACAGCAATGTTGACTCGACTGGTGAAAGAATGCATGAAACCACGCTCAATAAAAGGCCTGGTTTGAGCAAGTAAATGGGTGTCGGGGGCTCAGCATCCCTAACTTCATTACTGCGGTGATTATCTCTGTTGTCGCTGCCATGAGTCCGTTCAAAAGCAGCGTTGCAGCACATCAGCGGTGCTTGGGCGTTTGGAATGAGCAGGCACTGCCCCACGAGAGAGGCACATCCTTTAGTTAAAGCAATTAATGAAACAGACAGTGAGACAGATCTCCTCTGTCACCGCTTAGCAGAAACTTCCTGCGCTCTGCCCCTGATATCTGACCATGCCCCAACCCCGTTCTCTGATCCCCTTGCCCAGGGAACCCAAAGGGTTGTTAATTTCCTCTTTTCTGCTTCTTTAACGCAAGAGACCTTGCTCGGCACCTCTCCGGATCAAGGCCTGGGAGAGGCAGGAGCAGCCGAGAGCGAAGGGAACAAAGGCACAAAGGCGACCCCGCGCCCGGCGCTGCGCAAGTGACCATCTGCGATCCGCGGCGAGCCCTTCCCGGCTGCCTGCGCTGCCTGCGCTCCCTGCGCCGGCACAGCCTGGTGGGAGGCGCAGCCTGCGCTGAAGGCTGCTGGTGCCGCGGCCCCTGCGCAGGGGGCTGGGAGGGGCAGATCGTGTTTATCCCTTCACCACCAGGCACACAACCTGCTGAGCAGACAGGTGCTGGCCGCGCCGATGTCCATGGGCGATGAAGCCTGCTTGTCCTAGCAGCTGACATCTCTATCTAGATCTCTCCGGAGCTTTAAACTGATACAACATGAAGAATGTCACTCTCTGTTACTGGAGATGTGTATCTCGTGGACATCCTGGAAGCACAATGCCTTGACCACGTCTGCCCTGCTCTCTTCAGCTGATGGATTTGGCCCTTGTAGTCGGCGATTGTTTTCCCCAGCGCTTCTTTCGACTTCTCCTTCGGTTCAAATGCTTCTGGACATGATTAGAATTAGACTCAGCTCCTCCAGCACTCAAACGGCTCTATTGTTTCCAACTTGTGCTTGAAAAAAAACCCAACAACCTTTAAGCTTCATCTTAATAAAGCCCAGCAGTTGAAACCAACCTAAATTCTGCCTTAAGCTCCCCACAAAAGCTTCAGGAGGAGCCCACTGGGCTGGGCGTGCTTCAACCCTGCTGATGGCAGAGGCAGCAGCTCACGTTCCATGGGCTACAGCACTACAATAAGTTCAGTGCTTCCTTTTTTGGTCTTCTTTTTCCTGCCTCTCTGCTGCTATGAGAAATAGTTTGTTGCCTTTGCCCTTCTCTATTGGTACTTGAACTGCCTGCAGGGAGGCTGTAGCCAGGTGGGGTTGGGCTCTGCTGCCAGGCAAGCAGCAACAGAACAAGGGGACACAGTCTCAAGCTGTGGCAAGGGAGGTCTAGGCTGGATGTTAGAAGGGAGTTGTTGGCAGAGAGAGTGATTGGCATTGGAATGGGCTGCCCAGGGAGGTGGTGGAGTTGTCGTGCCTAGAAGTGTTGAAGCCAAGCCTGGCTGGGGCACTTAGTGCCATGGTCTGGTTGATTGGCCAGGGCTGGGTGTTAGGTTGAACTGGATGATCTTGGAGGTCTCTTTCAACCTGCTTGATTCTATGATCTCCCCTGGGAATGGCTCAGGGATGAAATGCTCTCATAGGATTAGAGTGGTTCTGCTCCTCACAGCAGCACAAAGGAGCTGGAAGAACTTCTAGGTGGGATTGGATGTCTCAGTACCAAAAATGATTTTATGAACCTATTGATTGGCCAGGGCTGGGTGCTAGGTTGGACTGGATGATCTTGGAGGTCTCTTTCAACCTGACTGATTCTATGGTTCTATGATTCTAGGATTAAAAAGTATTTTGTTGGCTTTGCTTGCTCTAAAGTTCAAGTGAAGCAAGAATGAGGCTTTGCAAACTCTGTCTCTGCAAACATGCCCTGTGAAGGCCAAGCATGGCAGAGATTTTTACATCAATGTGTTTTTTTCTGGTAGTGTTCAAGGTGTAGCCTCACTGGGGCTGGGTACAAGGCTACAGCCACCCAAATTAGCAGAGCTTTTAATGGCTGAAAGGTCTGAAAGTGATATATGAGGCAGGGGTTGTACGTCAGGGTGTCAGGCTTCAGAGGGTCCAGGAAGGATGGAGAAGCAATGAGATGAAAGAATAAAGAGAGCTGACAGGAATTTTGAGAGAATAAGGTTTTTTGGAGAGGAATAAACCTGAGCTAACCTGAATTTTGAGAGAGTGTTTATTTGGGGAGAAGTATACAGACCTAAACCATGAGAAAATAGTTTGGCCTCTCACATTCTAAGATAGGGTCATGTAGATGTGGTGCTTAGGGATATGGATTCTGCCACTTTGCTCTGCTCAGACATCACCTGCAGTATTGCATCCAAACTTGGAGCCCTCAATACAGGAAGGATGCAAACTTGATGGAGCAGGTCCAGAGGAGGGCCACAGAAATGATCAGGGCTTCTGCTATGAAGACAGGCTGGGGAAGCTGGGGGTGTTCAGCTTGGAGAAGAGAAAGCTCCAGGGAGACCTAATAATGACCTTCCAGATCCTGAAGGAAACCTACAAAGAAAGATGGAGAGGGACTGTTTGCAAAAGTGATAGGACAAAGGGGGATGGCTTCAAATGAGAACAGAGCAGATTTAGACTGAATGCTGGACACAAGTTCTTTACCATGAGGGTAGTGGAACCCTGCAACAGCTTGCCCAGGAAGTCACTTGGAGCCCCTGGAATATCCCTGGAGATATTCAAGGTAAAGCTTGACAGGGCTTTGGGCAATCTAATCTAGTTGAGGATGCTCCTACTGACTGCAGAGGGGGGTTGGACTAGATGACCTTTGGTGGCTCCTTCCAACCCAAACCATTCTGTGATTCTGTGCTTGGGGGTGAACTTTGTAAAGTAAGGTTAAAGGTTGGACTTGATAGTCCCAATCTGGGAGGCTTGGCTGATAGAGATGAAGGCTGTGCTGCCATCCAGCAAGAGATGGACAGGCTGAGAGATGGGCACAGAGGAACCAAATGAGGCTCAACAAGGACAAGTGCAGAGTCCTGCACCTGGAGAGGGACAATAAACTGCAGCAGTACAGGCTGGGAGGTGACTGCTGGAGAGCAGCCCTGAGGAGAGGGAGCTGGGAGTGCTGGGGGAGAACATCCATGGCACAGCAATGTGCCCTTGTGGTCAAGAGGGCAATGGGATCCTAGGGTGCATTAAGCAGAGTGTGTCCAGCAGATCAAGGGAGGTTCTCCTGCCCCTCTACTCAGCCCTGCTGAGTCCTCATCTTGAGGACTGCCTTCAGTTTTGGGCTCCCCAGTTTAAGAGGGACAGGAATCTGCTGGAGAAGGTCCAGTGGAGAGCTACAAAGATGATGATGGGACTGGAGCACTGCCTGATGAGGAGAGGCTGAGGGACCTGGGACTGCTTAGTCTGGAGAAGAGAAGACTGAGAGGGGATTTAATCAATGTCTATAACTATCTGAGGGCTGCCAGGAGGAGGGGACAGGCTCTGCTCACTGCTCCCTGGGATAGGACAAGCAGCAATGGATGGAAGCTGCAGCACAGGAGGTTCCAGCTCAACACAAGGGCAACTTCTTGACTGGAAGGGTCCCAGAGCCCTGGCACAGGCTGCCCAGAGAGGTTGTGGAGTCTCCTTCTCTGGAGCCTTTCCAGGCCTGTCTGGATGTGTTCCTGTGTGATCTGTGTTAGATAGTGTTGTCCTGCTCTGGCAGGGGGGTTGGACTGGATGATCTCCTTGGTTCCCTTCCAGCCCCTAACATCCTGTGAGCCTGTCAGCCTGTGATGCCAAGGGTCTTTTCCAGCTTGAATGATTCTGTGGCTCTGCTTGTTCATGACTGTATGGAGGTAAGACTTATGGTGTCAACCACTTGAAGACATGAGGACTTAGCTTTGAATCCTAATTTTTTTTGCCCTTTGTTTTGATTATTTTTTTTTTGGAAGACAAATATTTCATGATCATTAACAAAAGAGCTACACTTGAAGACTGATATCAGCCTGGAAAGATTTGTAAATCCTAATTAAATCCACTTGTATTAGTGGAAACATTTCCAGTGACTTCAGGATGCTGTGGATTAGGCTCTTGTTATGATACTTGTCTGATCAAGAGAGTTGTGCTGCAGGCACCACTCTGCAGCTAATCTTCATGTGGCCTTCTAGCAAATGGAATTATCATCACAGTGCTGGGCTGGGCAACCTAAATATTGTGTGGAGGAGTGGCTGCTGATTTAGGGTGCAAAGCAGCAGCCTAGCAGAGTGTTCACTGCTCTGAACCAGCATATATCAGGTGGAAGCAAAGCAGAGAGGAAGAAGCCAGGGAGTGGATTTGCTAGAAACTGGTTCCTCTGCTGGGCAGTGTGTGTTTGACACACTGAAGCTGGTTCCTCTGCTGGGCAGTGTGTGTTTGGCACACTGAAGCTGGTTCCTCTGCTGGGCAGTGTGTGTTTGGCACAGTGAAACTGGTTTCTCTGCTGGGCACTGTGTGTTTGGCACACTGAAACTGGTTCCTCTGCTGGGCACTGTGTGTTTGGCACACTGAAACTGGTTCCTCTGCTGGGCAGTGTGTGTTTGGCACACTGAAACTGGTTCCTCTGCTGGGCACTGTGTGTTTGGCACACTGAAACTGGTTCCTCTGCTGGGCAGTGTGTGTTTGACACACTGAAACTGGTTCCTCTGCTGGGCACTGTGTGTTTGGCACACTGAAACTGGTTCCTCTGCTGGGCAGTGTGTGTTTGACACACTGAAACTGGTTCCTCTGCTGGGCACTGTGTGTTTGGCACACTGAAACTGGTTCCTCTGCTGGGCACTGTGTGTTTGACACACTGAAACTGGTTCCTCTGCTGGGCACTGTGTGTTTGACACACTGAAACTGGTTCCTCTGCTGGGCAGTGTGTGTTTGGCACACTGAAACTGGTTCCTCTGCTGGGCAGTGTGTGCATTTTTTTCCACTATGATCATAAAACATGAGCTCTGTCTTGGAGCTGGGTGTGGGATTAGCTCCCTCAGATACTCGTGGCTGGTCTTTCTAGTTCTGAAAAAGAAAGAAAAAATGAAAAAGAAAAAGAGAAAAAGAAAAAAGAAAACAAGACAGAGAGAAAAATAAAAAGGAAAGGGAAAAGAAAGAAAGAAAAAAGGAAAAGGAAAGGAAAAAGGAAAGGAAAAAGGAAAGGAAAAAGAAAAAGAAAAGTAAAAAGAAAAAGAAAAAGAAAAAGAGAAAGAAAAAGAAAAAGAAAGAAAAAAGAAAAAGGAAAAGGAAAAAGGAAAAGGGTAAAGAAAGAAAAAGGAAAAGAAAAAAAATAGAAAGAGAAAGTGAAAGAGAAAAAGAAAAAGAAAAAGAAAAAGATAAAAGAAATAGAAAAAGAAAAGGGAGAAGAAAAGGAGGAAAAGGTGAAAAGGGAAGAAAAAATAATTAAAAAGGAAAAAAGTAAAAGAAAGATAAAAGGGAAAAAAGACAAAAGAGAAAGAAAAAAAAAAGGATTAAAAAGAAGAAAAAGAAAAAGGAAAAGGGAAAAAAAGAAAAAGAAAAAGAAAAAAGATAAAATATAAAGAAAGAAGTATTTTAAAAGAAAAAAAAGAAAAGAAAAATAAAAAAGAGAAAAAAGGAAAATAGAAAAGAAAAAGAGGAAGGGAGGAAAGGAAAAATGGAAAGGGCTGCTCCCTGGGCAAAGATCACATTGGGTGATTCTGTGCTCCACAACCTCCCTGGGCAACCTGTGCCAGTCTCTCACCACCCTCACTGCAAAGAACTCTTTCCTAACATCCAGTTCCAATCTCCCCTCTGCCACTTCAAACCCATTCCTCCTCCTCCTATCATTACAAGACCTTGTCAATAATCCCTCCCCAGCCCTCCTCTAGCCCCCTTCAGATCCTGGAAGGCCACTCCAAGGTCTCCTCCAATCCTTCTCTTCTCCAGGCTGCAGAGCCCCAACTCTCTCAGCCTGTGCTCAGAGCAGAGCTGCTGCAGCCCTCTCAGCATCTTGGTGGCCTCCTCTGGACTTGCTCCAACACTTCCATGTCCTTCTTGTGCTGGGGGCTCCAGAACTGCCCCCAGGACTCCAGAAAACAAGAGGCTGACTCCAGAGGGGAAAAAAACCCAACCCTGAAACAACCCACATGAACTTCTAACAACAATAGTAAAGGAACCAGAGAGTACCAGAAAGGGCTCACCTCTGGTTTATGCCTTTACAGCTTCCTCTAATGAGGTGCAGCATTGGGTAACTGGTGTCATGTGTCATGTCATGATGCATCATGTTCATATCAGGGTCTGTCATGTCACAGGGAGTAACAGGAGATGACAGACACAAGGAGAGACTGTCAGCCTAGACATCTTCTCTGGGAGCTCTTGATGTGCAAAGGTTTAAAACCATGCTAGTGGTAAGCTAAAAGCACACTGAGGAGAGAGAGGGGAGGGCATGAGAAATAGTTGTTACGAGGCAGAAAGCAGGACAGGTGTGGTGGTTTGAGGCTAACTGGGATATTTTAGTGAGAGAAATGGAATCATCCTCCTAGCCCTCTGCTGGACCCTCTCCAGCAGATCCCTGTCCCTCTTCAACTGGGGAGCCCAAAACTGAAGGCAGTGCTGTGCTAGTTTGAGCCTAGCTGGGATGTTTTGGTGAGAGGAATTAGATTATGGGCTGTGAAAAGGAGACAGTGCTGATGTCTGCTGCACTCGTAGGCTTGCTGAGGTGTGTGAAAACAGGAATGCAAAACATGGCTAAGACAGTGTCAGCCTGTGTGTCTCTGTTAGTGTCTGTGCTTCTCTCCCTGGGCTGCTTCTGTGTAACTAATCCATCTGCTTCCTAACCCCCCTGACTGATCCTCCAAACTCACCTTGCACGTAAGGCAAAGTCTGGGATAAGGTAGAGGGGTGGAAAGAAGGTGGAAGGGTGGTTGGGAGCTCCTCCTGGGGGCTCTGGTTTCTGGGAGGGCTGCTGTGCTTCTGTGTTACCTTTAACTTGTATATTTCTGTCTCTAGCTGTATAGATTGTAACTCTCTGCTGGTATCTTGTGCTAAGCTGTGAATACAAAGCTCCATTCCTTAGCTTCCAGCCAGCTGAGTCTAGTCTGGGTGATTTCGTAGGAGTCGAGGGGTGAGTAACTCCCAAACCATCACAACAGTTCTCAGAAGCATCACTCAGCAAGCCAGGCAAGCTGGATCCCTGTCACTTCAACCTGTAGGGTGAACTTAGCCATAATATTGGAGCTGCTCAGGACTATTTACAGATGTCCCCTCCCTGGAGGTGTTCAAGGCCAAGCTGGATGAGGCTTTGAGCAACCTGGGCAAGTGGGATGTGTCTCTGTCCGTGGCAAGGGATTGGAACTAGAAGACCTTTAAGATCATAGAATCATAGAATCATAGAATCATAGAATCAAGCAGGTTGGAAGAGAGCTCCAAGCTCAGCCAGTCCAACCTAGCACCCAGCCCTGGCCAAGCAACCAGACCATGGCACTAAGTGCCCCAGCCAGGCTTGGCTTCAACACCTCCAGGCACAACGACTCCAGCACCTCCCTGGGCAGCCCATTCCAATGCCAATCACTCTCTCTGACAACAACTTCCTCCTAATATCCAGCCTAGACTTCTCCCAGCACAACTTGAGGCTGTGTCCCCTTGTTCTGTTGCTGATTGCCTGGCAGCAGAGCCCAACCCCACCTGGCTACAGCCTCCCTTCATGCAGTTGTATTTCCAACCCAAACCATTCTGTGAGGTGAGTAGAAAACTGGCTCAGCACCAGAGTTCAGAGGGTTGTCATTGATGGCAGACTCAAATTGGAGGCCTGTAACCTGTGGTGTTCCCCAGGGATCAGTACTGGGCCCAGTTTTGTTCATTATCTTTATCAAGGACCTGGCTGAGGGCACTGAGTGCACCTTCAGCAAGTTCACTGCAGGGGTGGCTGACACCTGCCAGGCTGTGCTGCCATCCAACAGGATTTGGATGTGCTGAGAGCTGGACAAAGGCTAACCACATGAAGTTCAGTGGGGGTGGCCTCTTCTCCCAGGCAACCAGCAATAGAACAAGGGGACACAGTCTCAAGTTGTGCCAGGGTAGGTCTAGGCTGGATGTTAGGAAGAAGTTCTTCACAGAGAGAGTGATTGGCATTGGAATGGGCTGCCCAGGGAGGTGGTGGAGTCACCATCCCTGGGGGTCTTCAAGAAAAGCCTGGATGAGGCACTTAGTGCCATGGTCTGGTTGATTGGATAGGGCTGGGTGCTAGGTTGGACTGGATGATCTTGGAGGTCTCTTCCAACCTGGTTGATTCTATGATTCTATGATTCTATGACAAGTGCAGGGGCCTGTGTCTGGGGAGGAATAGCAGCAGGCACCAGTACAGGTTGGGGCTGCCCTCCTGGAGAGCAGCTCCAGAGAAAGACCTTGGAGTGCCGGTGGGCAGCAAGTTCTGCATGCACCAGCAATGTGCCCCTGGGGCCAACAGAGCCAATGGCATCCCAAGAGGCTTCAGGCAAAGTGTGGCCAGCAGGGCTAGGGAGGTTCTTCTCCCCCTCTACTCTGTCCTGCTCACATCACAGCTGGAATATTGAGTTCAGTTTTGGGCTCCCCTCTTCAGGAGAGACAGAGACCTGCTGGAGAGAGTGCAGAGCCATGAGGATGAGTGGAGGACTTGATTGTCTGCCCTATGTAGTGAGATTGAGAGCCCTGGGGCTGGTTAGTCTGGAGAGGAGGAGGCGGAGAGGAGATCTGATCAATGTGTACAGATAATCTGAGGGGTGAGGGTCAAGTGGCTGGGGCCAAGCTCTTTTGGGTGGTCAGCAGCAATAAGCCAAGGAGCAGCAGCTACAAACTGGAACAGAGAAGGTTTCAGGTCAACATGAGGAGAAACTCCTTTCCAGTGAGGGTGACAGAGCCCTGGAGCAGGCTGCCCAAAGAGGTTGTGGAGTCTCCTTCTCTGGAGACTTTCCAAACCCACCTGGATGCATTCCTGTATGAACTGCCCTGAGTGATGCTGCTTGGCAGGGGGACTGCACTATCTCTGGAGGTCCCTTCCATCCTCTAAAGTTCTGTGATTCTGTGATTCTGCAGCTGAAAACTGCACCTGCCTTTGGCATTGACTTGAATCCTGAGTCTTTTATAGCTGCTCTCTAAATGTGAGTTCAGCAGTGCACAGCTCATGCAGGGAATTCTGTTTGCTTTGTGATGGATTTTATTGCACCGAGGGCTGATGTTTTAATGAACTGCTCAGGATGTGGAACCATAATCATAAAGCTGTTTTCAAAGGTGTTTATAAATAAAACTAAATGTTGTGAGGAGCAGTAAAGAGGAGAAACAAATAACAAGGCAAAGCTGAAAGCTCTATCATCTCTACACTAAACATTTCAACAGGGTTTGGTTTTGGTTTGAGCTACTGAGTGTGAAGAAGCAAACATTTGCGTGGTTGAAATGATGTGCAGGATGCTCAGGAATGCTCTCTCTAAAGATTTGGGGATGATGAGGGAAGGATCTGCATCTTGTGGCAGAGTGAGGAAAATCTCTTGGAGTCATACTCAGTTTTCATTCTTTTTTTGGTACAGTCTGCAGCTATTTCTGAGCACTTTGCCAAGGAAGGTTCATTCTAGTCTCTGGAGGCACCCAAACCACCTCCCTGGGCAACCCATTCCAGCCTCTCACCACTCTCAGGCTCAACAACTTCCTCCTCACCTCCAGCCTCACTCTCCCCACCTCCAGCTTTGCTCCATTCTCCCCACTCCTGGCACCCCCTGACAGCCTAAAAAGTCCCTCCCCAGCTTTTTTGTAGCCCCCTGCAGCTCCTGGAAGGCCACAGGAAGGTCACCTGGGAGCCTCCTCTGCTCCAGCCTGCACAGCCCCAACTCTTTCAGTCTGTGTTTATAGAAGAGGTCCTTGACTAAACTTACCAGGAGTGCTCAAGACAAAATCACACCATGCCTTTATGTCTCAAGAACCATAGAATCAGTCAGGGTTGGAAGGGACCACAAGGATCATCCAGTTCCAACCCCCCTGACATGGGCAGGGACACCTCACACTAGATCAGGCTGTCCAGAGCCTCATCCAGCCTGGCCTTAAACACTTCCAGGGACAGGACTTCAACTAAGGATGCTCTTTGCTTTACTTTGAGTTCCTTTTCTAATCGTCCCCAATGCAGTGGTTGCCATTTCACTGCCATAGAGCTGACTTTTCAAAGCACTGTCTTGTGATGGTTTGGGTGTTCCCTGTCCCCCCACACTTAAGAAAATCACTCAGCCTAGACTCAGCTGCTGGAAATTGAATGAAGCTTTACACTTACAGCTTAGCACAAGATACAAGCAGATATTTGCAACCTGTACAGCTAGAGGCAGAAATAGACAAGTTAAAAAGGTAATACAGAAACACAGCAGCCCTCCCAGAAACCAGAGTCCCCAGGAGGGGCTTCCAACCACCCTTGACCTCCTTTCCACCTCTCTACCTTACCCCAGACTTTGCCTTACATTCAAGGTGAGTTTGGAGGGTTGCCCAGAGGGGTTAGGAAGCAGAAGGATTAGTCAGGCAGCAAGTTAGGTTAGAGAGAGAAAAAAAGTCCATCCCAGAAGCCAGAGAGAGACTCTGTTATCTATGTTTGTGTTCTTCTCATACACCTCAGCAAGCCTATGAGCGCAGCAGACATCAGCATTGGTTCCTTTTCACAGCCTACAGCCTAATTCTTCTCACCCAAATATCCCAGCTGGGCTCAAACTAGCTCAAGTCTACAAAGACTCCCAGCTCTGCTGCTGGATTGGCAGCAGCTAATACCCGTAGCTAATAGCTCATTTAGAGTTCAGCAGTGTGTGTATTGGCGTGCAGACAGTTGTCTCTTCTCCTCTGTGTGCCTCACTTGCCTTTATTGACTTTCCATTTGTGATTTTCATGGGATTTTATCTGTGATTTTATTGCCTCATCACTCAGCATTCTGATGTTCCTCCATGGCTGCTTGCAGTCAAGTGAGCCTTTTTCTGTCCCAAATAACTCCCTCCCTTCTGCAGAAATCCTTGTCTCACTTTTAACCTTCTTGCTCAGATTTTGAGGTGTCCAGAGCATAGATTCAGAGAATGGTTTGGGTTGGAAGGGACCTTAAAGAGCATCCAGTTCCAACCCCTCTGCCATGGGCAGGGACACCTCCCGCTAGATGAGCTTGCTCAAAGACTCACCCAAGCTGCATTAAATACTTCCTAGGAGGCAGGAAGTATCCCTGGGCAGCCTGTGCCAGTGTCTCTTCACCCTCACTGGAACGAATTTCTTCCTAATCTCCAGTCTAAATCTCCCCTCCTCAAGCTTCAATTCATTGCCCATTGTCCTATGACTAAAAGCCCTTCTACAAAGTCCCTCCCCAGCTCTCCTGGAGCACCTTCAGGTACTGGAAGGCTGCTTTGAGGTCTCCCTGAAGCCTTCTCTTATCCAGCCTGTACCATTCATATGAGACTCAACTGCATGAAAGTCAACACAGTTTAGAAGGAAGATAAATTGTTGCATGTGTTGAAAGTAACTCAAGACAATATGAATTACACATTGTAGCTGCTCTGGAGCTCTTTGCCAGTCTGCATCTGGCTCCAGAAACAGCAAGTCCTAGCTGCAGACCTGGCCAGGCTGGATGGGTGGGCAGAGGCCAATGGGATGAGGTTTAACAAGGGCAAGTGCAGGGTCCTACACTTTGGCCACAATAACCCCAAGCAGCACTCCAGGCTGGGGACAGAGTGGCTGAGAGCAGCCAGGCAGAGAGGGAGCTAAGGGTGCTGGGAGAGAGGAGCTGAAGAGGAGGCAGCAGTGCCCAGGTGGGCAGCAGAGCCAATGGCATCCTGGGCTGGCTCAGGAGCAGTGTGGGCAGCAGGACAAGGGAGGTTCTTCTGCCCCTGTGCTCAGCATTGCTCAGGCCACACCTTGAGTGCTGTGCCCAGTTCTGGGACCCTCAATTCAAGAGAGATGTTGAGGTGCTGGAAGGTGTTTGGAGAAGGGCAGCAAGGCTGGGGAGGGGCCTGGAGCACAGCCCTGTGAGGAGAGGCTGAGGGAGCTGGGGGTGTGCAGCCTGCAGCAGAGGAGGCTCAGGGCAGAGCTCATTGCTGTCTGCAGCTGCCTGCAGGGAGGCTGTAGCCAGGTGGGGTTGGGCTCTTCAGCCAGGCAGCCAGGAACAGAACAAGGGGACACAGCCTCCAGCTGTGCCAGGACAGGTCTAGGCTGGATGTTAGGAGGAAGTTGTTGGCAGAGAGAGTGATTGGCATTGGAAGGGCTGGAGCAAGCAGACATCTGCAGCAGGATCTGAGGGCAGCACCATGCCCCATGTCTTCACAAATAAATCCCTTCAGGACGATCTTAGATTGGGCTGGAATTTCCAAAGCCCTCTGATCACTTAGAGTTGCCTGCATGCATTAGCAAGGGAACATCCCTTCCAGATAGAACACAGCTGAGTGCTCTGCCCTGCTAACCTCTCACCCAGGCATGCTGGTACAGCTCAGAAACAGCCCTTCCTTCAAAGGACACAGTTTCCCATAGCTCTTTTCCCTCTGGGATCAGTGGGGTCAGAAGTGGTTGGAAATTACTGAAAGTGCTGTTGGTTTATTTCTTTTTCTCTTTTAAGGAGGAAAGTGGTCAGCAGTGCCAGGATGGGATTCCATTAGTGTGGTTTTCCCTCTTCTGCCTCCAGAAAGACATTAAAGCACTGAGTGGGTCCAGGGAATAGCAACACAGCTGAGGAAGGGTTTGATGAACAGGTCTGGAGAGGAGCAGCTGAGGGAGCTGGGGTTGGTTAGTGTGGAGAGGAGCAGCTGAGGGAGCTGGGGTTGGTTAGTGTGGAGAGGAGCAGGCTGAGGGAGCTGGGGTTGGTTAGTGTAGAGAGGAGCAGCTGAGGGAGCTGGGGTTGGTTAGTGTAGAGAGGAGCAGGCTGAGGGAGCTGGGGTTGGTTAGTGTGGAGAGGAGCAGCTGAGGGAGCTGGGGTTGGTTAGTGTAGAGAGGAGCAGCTGAGGGAGCTGGGGTTGGTTAGTGTGGAGAGGAGCAGCTGAGGGAGCTGGGGTTGGTTAGTGTGGAGAGGAGCAGCTGAGGGAGCTGGGGTTGGTTAGTGTGGAGAGGAGCAGCTGAGGGAGCTGGGGTTGGTTAGTGTAGAGAGGAGCAGGCTGAGGGGAGACTTTGTTCTCTCTACAACTCCATGAAAGAAGGCTGGAGCTAGGTGGGGGTTGGGCTCTGCTCCCTAGTAACTAGGGATAGAATCAAAGGGAAATGGGCTTGGGAGGTTTAGGTTCACAGGCTCACAGGATGTTAGGGGTTGGAAGGGATCCAAGGAGATCATAGAGTCCAACCTGCCAGAGCAGGACCATACAGTCTGGCTCAGGGCACACAGGAACACATCCAGACAGGCCTGGAAAGGCTCCAGAGAAGGAGACTCCACAACCTCTCTGGGCAGCCTGTGCCAGGGCTCTGAGACCCTGACAGTCAAGAAGTTCCCCCTTGTGTTGAGCTGGAACCTCCTGTGCTGCAGCTTCCATCCATTGCTGCTTGTCCTATCCCAGGGAGCAGTGAGCAGAGCCTGTCCCCTCCTCCTGACCCCCAGCCCTCAGATAGTTATAGACATTGATCAAATCCCCTCTCAGTCTTCTCTTCTCCAGACTAAGCAGCCCCAGGTCCCTCAGCCTCTCCTCACCAGGCAGTGCTCCAGTCCCATCATCATCCTCCTAGCCCTCTGCTGGACTCTCTCCAGCAGATCCCTGTCCCTCTTCAACTGTTAGCACATGTGGGGAAGCAGCTGAGGCCTCAGAGTGATTCCCAGCACCAAAGTGAATTAAATACTACCTACTATTAGTAATAAAGAAACATGTGGCTCTTGGGGCAAATCCCTGCTGCCCTCACACCAATTTAGAGCCCTCTCATCACCAGGCAACTGACCAGAGAGAGGAGCTCATCTGGAGTTTGAGTGGCTGCCTGAAGCAGCTCCTGGTTTCTGAGGAACACTGCTGTGGAAGGGATCTTGTCTAGGAAGGAGGGAGCTAATTTTTCACAGGCTTTGATTTAGGTGTTGTGTTTTGATGTATCTATCTAACTGACTGGGAATCAAACAAATCTGAGGCTGAACTGCTGGGAAGATTGGACTGAACTCCCTCGAGTTCAAGACCCAACCTAAGAGGCTGGTTTTCATTACTAGAGTGGAAATTGTGTGTCCTCTGGGTTTGACTCCACTTAACAACCTCTTCCCATATAGATTTCTTGCTAGAATCCTATGCCTGATATAACTTAGTCCTCCATCCACACCCTCCTGCAGCTGATGTATCCTGGGATGCACTCCAAAGAGCTGCACCTGCAGATGCACACAGTTTTGGTGGCTGTGAAGGCAATCAGCTCTTGCAACAGTGATGTACTTTGTGCTAAGGGAACACACAGAGAACAAGGCCACAGACCTGGGCTGTCATTGGGGTGCAGTGTCTGAAGAAAGGGAGGGTGAGGGAGGTGATTCTCCCTCTTTGCTCTGCTCCTGTGAGGTCCCACCTGCAGCACTACTGCCCCACCTGCAGCAGTGAATCCAGTTCTGGTGCCCCCAGCATAGGAAGGACATGGAACTGCTGGAGAGGGTCCAGAGGAGGCCAACAAGATGGTCAGAGGGCTGGAGAGCCTCCCCTGTGGGGACAGCCTGGGAGAGTTGGGGTTGTTCAGCCTGGAGGAGGGAGACAGCTACAGGGACACCTCAGAGCAGCCTTTCAGTACCTGAAGGAGCTACAGGAGAGCTGGGGAGGGACTTCTTATAAGGGCTTTTAGTGATAGGATGAGAAGCAATGGATTGAAGCTTGAGGAGGGGAGATTCAGTCTGGAGATTAGGAAGAAATTCATTCCAGAGAGGGTGGTGAGACACTGGCACAGGCTGCCCAGGAAGGTTGTGGGTGCCCCCTCCTAGCAGGTATTTAATACCAGCTTGGGTGAGGCTTTGAGCAAGCTCATTCTGTGGGAGGTGTCTCTGCCCATGGCAGAGGGATTGGAACTGGATGCTCTTTAAGATCCCTTCCAACCCAACCCATTCTACACATCTATGAAATGGAAGAGCAAAACAAGCACTGCTCCTGGCTGCAGAAGTGCAGACTACTTTGGCTCTCAGCCTTCCACCACAGGGTTCCCTTTTCTAGCAGTTCCTCTTCTCCTCAATCCAGGCTTTTGGTGAAGCCTGAAAGAAGCAGCAGCCAAACAGCCTCTCATTGAGAATGCCCTTGGAAATAGCAAGCCAGGACCCCCCAAAGATGATGTTTAAAAGTATGTTCCAGCTGTCTAGCATTTGGCCAAGTTCAAAGCTGGCCTGGACCCCAGAGACCTTTCTCTTTTTAGCCACACAGGCAGAACCGACAACTGTCCTGGAGCTGTGTGTCTGAACGGAGGCAGGAGGGAACTATTTCAGTCTCAGGCTGTGGTTTAAGGTGTTGCTGCCTCTGCCTGCCAGTGCAATGTACACCTTTCAGCTTGGCTAACTGTTCCTCCTATAAACAGATTAACACAAGCTCATCACCTCGCTGCAACAGACTTCACCACGCTTCCAAGCCCTTGCAATACTTTTGCCTCCAGCTTCCTGCCTCACCGATCCCTGCTTGCTTCCCACATTTTATTCAAATGCTCCTTTCCACACTCCCCCCCCCTTCAACCCCCTTTGCTTATAGCTGTTAATTTCTCTCTGTTATTTAATGCTGCCACTGTTGGGTTTTGCTGGGTGTTGCAAATCATGCGGCGTAAAAAACCTTCTGTGTAGGTTGGACCTAATCATTTATTGTCATCCTCAGGGGTGCTGGTGGGTTGTGTTTTTTTTCTTCCTGGAAACCTCTTTCTGCTCCTTTCATGTACAAGAAGTAATGTTCTTTTGTGGAGAAGACCTGGATATTAGGGAGGTTTGGATTTCTTTTAGACCCAGGCTGGTTCAGAGCCTGGATGTTGGTCCAAAGTGGTTCAGAGCCTGGATGTTGGTCCAAAGTGGGTGTGAAAATCCACTCTTCATGTGGTTGAGATGTGTGGGATGGGAAGCATTGGGCAAGTTCCTGGGGTAGCCACTGATTTCCTCCTGAAACCTGTTTATTGCAGGAACAAAGTCACAGGGTTTGGAAGGGACCTCCAGAGATCACCAAGTCCAATCCCCTGCCTAAGCAGGATCACCTAGGGCAGGTCACATAGGAACACATCCAGATGGGTCTTGGAAGACTCCAGAGAAGGAGACTCCACAAACTCTCTGGGCAGGCTGCTCCAGGCCTCTGTCACCCTCATGGGAAAGAAGTTTTTCCCCATATTGAGTTGGAATTTCCTGTGTTCCACTTTGTGTCCAATCACATCACACCACTGAGAAGAGCCTGGCTGCTTCTTGACACCCACCCTGCAGACATTCATAGACAAGAGTAAGATCCCCTCTCAGGGGGATCCTCTCCAGGCTGAACAGCCCCAGGGCTCTCAGTCTTTCCTCATCACACAGATGTTCCAGTCCTTTCATCATCCTTGCAGCCTCCCTTGAACACTCTCTAATATATCCCTGTCCTTCTTGAAGTGGAAATTCCAGAACTGGACACAGTACTCCAGATGTGGTCTCACCAAGGCAGAGTGGAGGGGGGAGGAGAAAGCATCCTTCACTTTCTGGCCACACTGTTCTTAATGCACCCCTGGATACCATTGCCCTTCATGGCCACGAGGGCACATTGCTGAATGGAGCCTTGTTTTAAAACCAGTTAAGAAGAGATTGAAGGGAATAAATGAAACAAAAGGGAGCTCAGAAACTGAAGGGCAACCCAAGCCAGTGGGGAGTGGCACCCAAATTTCAGCAGGTCTGAAGCAGTGCCAAGTGTTTGAAGTACATACTGCTGGAGGTCAAACACTCATTGCTGTCTACAACTACCTGCAGGGAGGCTGCAGCCAGGTGGGGTTGGGCTCTGCTGCCAGGCAGCCAGAAACAGAACAAGGGGACACAGCCTCAAGTTGTGCTGGGAAAGGTCTAGGCTGGATGTTAGGAGGAAGTTGTTGTCAGAGAGAGTGATTGGCATTGGAATGGGCTGCCCAGGGAGGTGGTGGAGTCTGTGTGCCTGGAGGTGTTGAAGCCAAGCCTGGCTGGGGCACTTAGTGCCATGGTCTGGTTGATTGGCTAGGGCTGGGTGCTAGGTTGGACTCCATGATCTTAGAGGTCTTTTCCACCCTGTGACTGTGTGATTCTGTGGAATGACCTGGCTGAGTCCTTCCCTGACTGCATGGAGGGAGGGCACCACCTCTGTGCATCTCTTTTCACCAGCAGGGCTCTATTTCCCTTCCGAGGCACTGCCATGGGGGAGTGTCTCTTCGGAAGACTGAGTGCTTAAACACCCCCAAAAGTGTAAATACTCTAATTCAGAGACCCATTGCTTTAATTAGCTGCATCTCCCTTTAGCTGAGCAGCCCTTTGGCTCTTCCTTCAGCTCTCTGGATGTTCAGTCTGCAACTATTCTAAGCATGTGTGTCCTTATCCTTACTTTAAGAGCTTGTTTGTGGCTCATTACAAGCTATTAGTGAGCACACATCCAGCGACTGTTTTGGCAGCAGCACAAGGATTGTCTCACAGTCTGGCAGGGACAATGCTCTCCTACCAAACACAATGCTTTGTGGTTGGATCTGCTGCTGCCTCCCTCCTCCTGAGCATGCTTACATCAGGAGAGTACCTCTTTGAGGGAGAATATGGCAAGAAGTCAGCCTCAGAGGGTCAACTGCAGCTTTGATGTGCTAGGTTATTTTTCCCTCACCCCAGATTTCCACGAATGGAATCATAGAGCCAGTCAGGGTTGGAAGGGACCACAAGGAGCAGCCAGGTCCAACCCCCCTGCCATGGGTAGGGACACCTCACACTAGGCCACTCCAAGCTCTCCTGGAAGCCTTCTCTTCTCCAGGCTGCAGAGCCCCAGCTCTCTCATCCTGTCCTCACAGCAGAGCTGCTGCAGCCCTCTGAGCATCTTGGCCTCAAGTTGTTCCAGAGGAGGTCTAGGCTGGATGTTAGGAGGAAGTTCTTGCCAGAGAGATTGGCATTGGAAGAAAAGCCTGGGTGAGGCACTTAGTGCCATGGTCTAGTTGACTGGACAGCACCGGGTGCTAGGCTGGACTGGAGGAGCTTGGAGATCTCTGGTTGATTCTCTGATTCTATGATCTGCATGCAAAAGCAGTTGTTGTAGCTCTCATAGAGCCCTCTTGCAGACTGGACAACCTCCAGAAAGCATGGAGCTTTGTCAGACAGCCACCATAAAATCTTAGGAGCTTTGGGCTCTGCTAACTCCTTTCTTGACCAATGTGCTCTATTCAGAGCAGAGGCAGCTTCTGCATCCCTCCTCATTCCCCCACTTCATTTGCTTTCTTGGTTATCCACCCTGCATCCAAGCAGAGGCTGAAGTTCCTCCCCTGAAGGTTGGTATGATGTGAAAGACTGGTCTGGCAGAGCAGAAAGTGCCATGCACCCTCCCTAATCATAAAATCTTAATTGCAAAACTACCCAGCAGAAAAGAGTGCAAATGTATGAAGTAGCCCAGGTATAAATTCCTGACAGGGAGCATCCTGAGGGCAGAGACAGTTTCAGTGCTGCATATATGGCTGGCAACCTGCCCAGCAGAGGGCTGATGCTCTGCTGAGATCCCCTAGCAAAGTGATAACTTCTTGGAAGGCACCAGACCATAAGAGTCCTGCTCCTAAAAAGTGTTCATCTCAATCCCGTTGCCTGAAGTGGAGACTAAGGATGTGGAGGATGCTGTTTGAGGTCACAGGCTCACAGGACCACAGGATGTCAGGGGGTGGAAGGGACCCAAAGAGCTCAGCCAGTCCAACCCCCCTGCCACAGCAGGACCATACAATCCAGCCCAGGTCACACAGGAACACATCCAGACAGGGCTGGAAAGGCTCCAGAGAGGGAGACTCCACAACCTCTCAGGGCAGCCTGTGCCAGGGCTCTGGGACCCTTCCAGGCAAGAAGTTCCCCCTTGTGTTGAGCTGGAACCTCCTGTGCTGCAGCTTCCATCCATTGCTGCTTGTCCTATCCCAGGAAGCAGTGAGCAGAGCCTGTCCCCCCCTCCTGACCCCCAGCCCTCAGAGATTTATAAGCACTTATTAAATCCCCTCTCAGTCTTCTCTTCTCCAGACTAAACAGCCCCAGGGATGAGACTGTGGATAGCACCACCAGCTCGAGCAGAGAGAGAAGTCACTCAGCAGTCCCAAGCCTGGGACAGGCTAAAGCCACCTGGGTGTGCATTGATCCTCTCTGATGGCTGAGAGGAACAAGAGGATGGAGCTTAGCTCTTTGTTGCTGCCCTGTAATGTGCTGTGACTGCAGCATCACAAATACCTGCAGGCTGTGTGCCAAGAGTGGGTGCCAGTCCCTTCTCAGTGGTGCCCTTTGACAGGACAAGGGGCAATGGATACAAACTGGAAGCCAGGGAGCTCCACCTCCACCTGAGGGAAAAGTTCTTCACTGGGAGAGCACTGGAGCCCTGCAGCAGGCTGCCCAGAGAGGTTGTGGAGTCTCCTCTGGAGACAGACTGCTGAATGACCTGCCCTAGGTGCCCCTGCTGTGGCTGCAGCACAGGAGGTTCCACCTCAACACAAGGGGCAACTTCTTTACTTGATGATATTTAAGATCCCTTCCAACCCCTACTATTCCACAGCTCTATCATTGTGGTTGGGAAAGAACTTTAAGCTCATCAAGTCCACAGTGTTCTGGAGGAGCTGTGTTGGGTGGTGGTGTCAGAACCCTGACTGTGGTTGATGACATTTAAGGTCCCTTCCAACCCCTACTATTCCACAGCTCTATCATTGTGGTTGGGAAAGAACTTTAAGCTCATCAAGACCATAATGTTCTGGAGGAGCTGTGTTGGGTGGTGGTGTCAGAACTCTGACTGTGCTTGATGATATTTAAGGTCCCTTCCAACCTCTACCATTGCACAGCTCTATCATTGTGGTTGGGAAAGAACTTTAAGACCATCAAGTCCACCCATTCACACCTTGTGCTGGAGGAGCTGTGTTGGGTGGTGGTGCCAGAACCCTGACTGTGCTTGATGACATTTAAGGTCCCTTCCAACCCCTACTATTCCACAGCTCTATCATTGTGGTTGGGAAAGAACTTTAAGACCATCAAGTCCACCTTGTTCTGGAGGAGCTGTGTTGGGTGGTGGTGCCAGAACCATGACTGTTCCTGGGCACGTTTTCACTGCCTGGGGAGCAGTGATGGTAGCAGCTGCTCCTCCAGGAAGCTGCCTAGGCTAGAGGACCCTCCACCTCCTACAGTCCAGACAAACACTGAGTAATGCAATAACTGCAGGTAATTCTGAACAAACTTTACAAATGCCCAGACCTGGACTGAAACTCACTTAAGCCAGTTCCTATTAACTTCAGCCAGATTGGAAGCAGGCACTCCAATATTATTTTTAACCCTATAAGAAAGTCATTTCAGCCTTAACCTTGTTACAGACCCAACAGAGAAAGGCACTAATGCCCTCAAAAGCTTCCAGGTAATTTGCAGAAGCTGTAAGCAAGGCAAGGAGCAGAGCCCTGAGAGGCAGATCTGATAGCTTGATGCAATTCAGGTTTGTATCTGCTAATCCTGCATGAGCTGCTGTGCTCTGCCAGGGATGGCTTCTGTGCAAACCCCTGCTGTGGCTTCTCTTTTTCATTGGAGAGGCATAGAATGGTTTAGGTTGGAAGGGAACTCAAAGCTCAGACAGTTCCAACCTCCTGCCATAGGCAGGGACACCTCCCACTAGAACAGGATGCTTAAGGTCTCATCTAAGCTGGTCCTGAACACCTTCAGGGAGGTTGTGGAGCACAGAATCACCCAATGTGATCTTTGATCACATTGGGTGATTCTGTGCTCCACAACCTCCCTGGGCAACCTGTGCCAGTGTCTCACCATCCTCAACCTGTGCCAGTGTCTCACCACCCTCACTGCAAAGAACCTCTTCCTAACATCCAGTTTCAATCTCCCCTCTGCCAGTTCAAACCCATTCTTCCTCCTCCTGTCATTACAAGACCTTGTCAGTAGTCCCTCCCCAGCCCTTCTCTAGCCCCCTTCAGATGCTGCAAGGCCACTCCAAGGTCTCCTCAAAGCCTTCTCTTCTCCAGCCTGCAGAGCCCCAACTCTCTCAGGCTGTCCTCACAGCAGAGCTGCTGCAGCCCTCTCAGCATCTTGGTGGCCTCCTCTGGACTGGCTCCAGCAGTTCCATGTCCTGCTTGTGCTGGGGGCTCCAGAACTGCACACAGGACTTCTGTGATCATAGAATCATAGAATTAGTCAGGGTTGGAAGGGACCACAAGGAGCAGCCAGTTCCAAGCCCCCTGCCATGCCCAGGGACACCCTACCCTAGAGCAGCCTCAGCCTCAGCCAGCCTGGCCTCAAACACCTCCAGCCATGGGGCCTCAACCACCTCCCTGGGCAACCCATTCCAGCCTCTCACCACTCTCCTGCTCAACAACTTCCTCCTCATGTCCAGCCTGAACCTACCCATCTCCACCTTCACTCCATTCCCCCCAGTCCTGGCACTCCCTGAGACAGCCTCAAAAGTCCCTCCCCAGCTCTTTTGTAGGTCCCCTTCAGATCCTGGAAGGCCACAATTCAATCTCTGCCTTTGTCCTGTGGCAGCATCTCAAAGGTAGAATCAATTTAAATTGATCTCATCTCCCCTCAGCACAGCTTCTGGTCCTTATGAGCCACTCCATTGTGGGAAGCAGTTGAAAAGAGCCTTGCTCCCTCTTCTGGGGCAACCTGGCAGCTTGGAAAAGGGAACTCAGAATGATGGCAACCTCCACTCAGGGTTGGACACTCTCAGGGTATGTAAAAAAGGGGAAAATATTTAGCTCAAATGAAAGGGAAAAAACCAAACCCAAGCCAAACCTCAAACAAAAAAACAACAGCTCAAACCTCAGGCAGCTTCTCAAGAGGATGAAAGGAGACATGAACCTGCTGGAAGAGTGCTTAGATGGAGTTGGGTATCATGCTGGTGAGCACACAGAGCCTGTTGTCACAGTGCCTCCCTGCCAGCAGAGACAACCCAGGCCAGATAATTGCACCTAAGCCCACACAGGTGTGTAAGCAGCAGCAAATAGAATCATAGACCTGTTTTGGTTGGAAAAACCCTCTGAGGTCATCCAGTCCAACCATCAATGCAACACCACCATGGCCACTAAACCAAAGTGCCACAGCCATACATTTCTGGAACAACTCCAGCAGTGGGGACTCCACCACCTCCCTGGGCAGCCTGCTCCAATCCATGACCACTTCTGCACCAAAGAAATTTGTCCTGATCTCCAACCAACCTCCCTCTGGTGCAATGTGAGGCTGTTTCCTCTCACCCTATCACTTGACACTAGGAAGAAGAGGTCAGCATCCACCTCACTACAACCTCCTTTTGGGGAGTTGCAGAGAGCAGGGAGGTCTCCTCTCAGCCTCCTCTGCTCCACACTAAAACCTCCCAGCACCCTCAGCTGCTCCTCCCCAGCCCTGTTCTCCAGACCCTTCACCATCTTCACTGCCCTTCTCTGGACCTGCTCCACCAATTCAAGGTCTTTCATGTAGTGAAGGGCCCAAAACTGAACCCAGGACTCAAGGGCTGCATTTCAGAGGGCAGAAGGATGCTTGTTCTCCAGACCTATCACCAGCTTGGTTGCACTTCTCTGGACACACTCCAACACTTCAATGTCCTTCTTGGAGTGAGGGGCCTAAAACTGAACCCAGGATTCAAGGTGTGGTCTCACCAGTGCTGAGTCCAGTGTGACAATCCCTTCCCAGGTCCTGCTGGTCACACTATTCCTGGTCCAGGTCTGAAAGCTATTGACCTTCTCGGTCACCTGGGCACACACTGGGTCATCTTCATCTGGCTGTCAATTAACCTCCCTCCTTCCTCCCCAGGTCTTTCTCTGATGGGCAGTTTCCAGCAGCTGTGCCCCAGATCTGGAGTGTTCATGGAGTTGTTGTGACCCCAGTGCAGGACTCAGCACTTGCCCTTGCTGATCCTTCTAACCCAGGTGCCTAAACTGCTCTGGAGTAGAACTGCAGATTAAACCCAAGGTAATCAGATGCTGAAATGTGTGCAAACAAATTCCTTTTGTCTGAAGATTTCAGACCAAAATCTTCTTTGAAACAGTGCTTGAGCCACTAGATGTTGCTGTTGGTCACCATCAGTGGTGCTCAGACTACCACCTCTGTGAATATTAGAGAATCATGGAATTGTTTTGGTTGGGAAAGCCCTCCAAGACCACTGTGTCCAATGATCAACCCAACCCAACACCACCATGGCCATTAAACCATGTGCCAGAGTGCCATGGCCACACCTTTCTTGAACACCTCCAGGGATGGGGAATCCACCACCTCCTTGGGCAGCCTCTTCCAATCCCTGACCAGGGATTTCTTGCAGCAAAGAAATTTCTCCTAATTTCCAATCTAAACCTTCCCTGGCACAATCATAGAATCATAGAATGAACCAGGTTGGAAGAGAGCTCCAAGCTCATCCAGCCCAACCTAGCACCCAGCCCTGGCCAAGCAACCAGACCATGGCACTAAGTGCCCCAGTCAGGCTTGGCTTCAACATCTCCAGGCACAGAGACTCCACCACCTCCCTGGGCAGCCCATTCCAATGCCAATCACTCTCTCTGCCAACAACTTCCTCCTAACATCCAGCCTTGAGGCTGTGTCCCCTTGTTCTGTTGCTGGGTGCCTGGCAGCAGAGTCCAACCCCACCTGGCTACAGCCTCCCTGCAGGTAGTTGCAGACAGCAATGAGCTCTGCCCTGAGCCTCCTCTTCTTCAGGCCAATGTCAGGCCATTTCCTCTCGCCCTATCACTTGACACTAGGAAGAAGATGTCAGCATCCACTTCACTGCAACCTCCTTTCAGGGCATTGCAGAGAGCAATGAGGTCTCCCCTCAGCCTTTTCTTCTCCACACTAAACCCCTCCAGCTCCATCAGCTGCTCCTCCCCAGCCCTGTTCTCCAGAGCCTTCACCATCTTGATTTCCCTTCTCTGAACATGCTCCAGCAATTCAAGGTCTTTCAGGCTGGATGGGTGGGCAGAGGCCAGTGGGATGAGATTTGACAAGGCCAAGTGCAGGGCACTTGGTGCCATGGTCTGGTTGCTTGGCCAGGGCTGGGTGCTAGGTTGGGCTGGATGAGCTTGGAGGTCTCTTCCAACCTGCTTGATTCTATGATTCTATGATTCATGTAGTGAAGGGCCCAAAACTGAACCCAGTACTCAAGGCCTGCATTTCAGAGGGCAGAAGGATGTTAGATGGGATGTTAGAGTGGAAGTTTCTTCCCCTTCAGCCTTTGGAGGCCAGCGGTGGTGCCAAGGATGGGGAAGATGTGCCCCATGCCTTGGTGCCGTTTTGAGCCTATTGCACTTCCTTCTGCCAGCCTCTCCTGCTGGAGCAAAGGCAGCAGAGAGGTAGGAGTGCAGGCAGAGGTTACCTGAAACAGCTTGGTCCCAAGAGGCAGTCTCCAGGGAAGGAGAACCCCCTGCTCCTCCAGGAATCTCAGGGAACCAAAGAATCTCTCTGCTCTTTCTGGTGTGGCTCACTGAAAATTCTGCCCCTCAGGGAAGCATAATGCAGGAGTTCCAAACCAATAGCAGTCCAGATGACCAAAATATAATCAGGCTTCAAGAGAACAATCCCACAGGATGTTTTGAGTGGAGGTTTGCCCTCCAAGCTTCCCAGTATTGATATTCCATTAGCAGATCTCTGAGGTTTCGAGCTGCTTACCCCCAGCTGATCGATGTCCAGGCTCTCTGGAGCAGCTCAGGAAGCACACACTGCTGGTCAGGTAAGTGATGGCTTTATTCTTTGTCCTTTCTTCTGCAGTAGGACAGGCCTGGGTAAGACTTTGTGTGAGCAGCAACATTTCAGTGGAGACTGAAGGTGACAGCAGTTAACATGCAGTGTGCTCAATCTATCAGTCACTGCCTCGGTCAGAGTAGAGGGAAGGTGGTGAGAGCCTGGCTCAGGTTGCCCAGAGAAGGGGGCAGATGCCCCATCCCTGGAAACATTCCAGATGCAGTTTGTTTGGGCTTTAAGCAACCTGCTCTGTTGCAGATGTTGCTGCTCATTGCAGAGAGGTTGAACTAGATGACTTTTAAAGGTGCCTTCCAGCCTAAACTATTCTATGTTGCATCATGGTTCAGGATAGAGTGATATCCCTATACGCTCCACCAAGCCAATGCCACCCTTTGCCAGTGCCACCACTACTAATGCTGGGCCACAGGACCCCTCAGGTGGAAATCTGGAGGCAGCCAAGGAGAAGCTGATTGAGGAAATGAGGCAGTAGTTGCTACAGGCTGCAGCATCTTCCTCTTTGCCTTGGTTGCTGAGGTGAGATTTTGTTTCAAAGTATAGCCACAAAGCTTCAGGACAGAGGCAGCATCATGCAGATCCACTTTCTTCTGCTGCTCTTCTGATCAAAACACGGTGTCTGGAAGTGGAGAAGCAGCACTGCCACCAAAGCAGCTTTGTCTCTGTGCCTCACCCCCAAGCCTGGGTATGGATGCTTCCCCACTGCTTTCCAACCTTCTCTTCCTGACAGTGTTTCCAGGAAGCAGACTGGAAGGTCTCACCTGCAGATCAGATGGACAGCAAAGACCCTGGGTCCCAGAGCCCTGGCACAGGCTGCACAGAGAGGTTGTGGAGTCTCCTTCTCTGGAAACTTTCAAGGCATGTGTGGATGTGTTGCTCTGTGATCTGTGTTAGATAGCATAGTCCTGCTCTGGCAGGGGGGTTGGACTCGATGATCTCTTTGGGTCCCTTCCAACCCCTAACATCCTAATCATAGAATCAAGCAGGTTGGAAGAGACCTCCAAGCTCAGCCACTCCAACCTAGCACCCAGTCCTGGCCAATCAACCAGACCATGGCACTAAGTGCCCCAGCCAGGCTTGGCTTCAACACCTCCAGGGATAGTGATTCCAGCACCTCCCTGGCACACTGGTGAGGGCACAACTCGAGTACTGGGCTCAGTTTTGTGTCCCTCACTCCAAGAAGGACATCATTGAT
This sequence comes from Pogoniulus pusillus, assembly GCF_015220805.1. Taxonomy (NCBI): domain Eukaryota; kingdom Metazoa; phylum Chordata; class Aves; order Piciformes; family Lybiidae; genus Pogoniulus; species Pogoniulus pusillus. The sequence goes on from NC_087297.1 coordinate 4,176,289, forward strand.
TTCACAGTGGATTTCTCTAAATCGTTCCAAACAGAACAGGGCTCTACAAAGAGCAGCATCCTGGCCTGGATCAGCTATGCTGTGACCAGCAGGACCAGGGAAGTGACTGTCCCCCTGGGCTCAGCACTGTTTGGGTCACATCCTGAGTACTGGGTTCAGTTTTGGGCCCCTCACTCCAAGAAGGACACTGAGGGGCTGCAGCAGGTCCAGAGAAGGGCAACATAGCTGGGGAAGGGTCTGGAGAGCAGGGCTGGGGAGAAGTGGCTGAGGGAGCTTAGGCTGGAGGTGAGGAGAAAGTTCTTCCCTGAGAGAGTCATTGGACACTGGAATGGGCTGCCCGGGGAGGTGGTGGAGTCGCCGTCCCTGGAGCTGTTCAAGGCAGGACTGGACGTGGCACTTGGTGCCATGGTCTGGCCTTGAGCTCTGTGCTAAAGGGTTGGGCTTGATGAGCTGTGAGGTCTCTTCCAACCTTGGGGATACTGTGATACTGTGAGCTTCTGAGACGAGATTGCAGTGAGGTGAGGGTTGGGCTCTTCTTGATAGCATCAGAAGGCAGAAGGAGTCTTCCAGTTCCCTTGCACTGCTGTGAGAAGCAGAACCACCCTAATCCTCTGAGAGCTTTTCATCCCTGAGCCATTCCCAGGGCAGATGCTCCACATACTTCATTTGTCACACAGCCACAGCACCACTGCAAAGGAGTGCAATCTGGGCCAGTGTCTCACCACTCTCACTGCAAAGAACTCTTTCCTAACACCCAGTTTCAATCTCCCCTTTACCAGTTTAAACCCATTCCTCTTCGTCCTGTCATTACAGGACCTCAATACTCCCTCCCCAGCCCTCCTCTAGCCCACTGCAACCTGCATGTTTCTGTGTTTCTGTGATCTTTATCCATGATCTGGATGAGGAGATTGAGGCACCCTCAATAAGTTTGCAGATGACACATGACTTCTTGTGGCCTTCCAGTACCTGAAGGGGGCTACAAAAAAGCTGGGGAAGGACTTTTCAGGCTATCAGCCAACCTCAGGAGGTTCAACAAGAGCAAGTGCAAGGTCCTGCAGCTGGGTCGAGGCAATGCCAAGCACAAATGCAGGCTGGGCAGGGACTGGCTGGAGAGCAGCCCTGAGGAGAGGGACTTGGGGGTGCTGCTGGAGGAGAAGCTCAACAGGAGCCAGCAGTGTGCACTTGCAGCCCAGAAACACAACCAGAGCCTGGGCTGCAGCAGCAGAAGTGTGGCCAGCAGGGCCAGGGAGGGGATTCTCCCCCTCTGCTCTGCTCTGCTGAGACCCCACCTGGAGTCCTGCATCCAGTTCTGGAGCCCCTGGGACAAGAGGGCTGTGGAGATGCTGGAGAGTGTCCAGAGCAGGGCCAGGAGGATGCTCAGAGGCTGCAGCAGCTCTGCTGTGAGCACAGACTGAAAGAGTTGGGGCTGTGCAGGCTGGAGCAGAGGAGGCTCCCAGGTGACATTCTTGTGGCCTTCCAGCATCTGAAGGGGGCTACAAAAAAGCTGGGGAGGGACTTTTTAGGCTGTGAGGGAGTGCCAGGAGTGGGGGGATGGAGCAAAGCTGGAGGTGGGGAGAGTGAGGCTGGAGGTGAGGAGGAAGTTGTTGAGCAGGAGAGTGGTGAGAGGCTGGAATGGGTTGCCCAGGGAGGTGGTTGAGGCCCCATGGCTGGAGGTGTTTGAGGCCAGGCTGGCTGAGGCTGTGTGCAGCCTGCTCTAGGGTAGGGTGCTCCTGGGCATGGCAGGGGGTTGGAACTGGCTGCTCCTTGTGGTCTCTTCCAACCCTGACTGGTTCTGTGATGCTATGAAACTGGGAGGGAGGAAGGCTCTGCAGAGGGACATGGCCAGGCTGGCTCACCAGCTGGACTCAATGCTCTTAAAGGGCTTTTCCAACCAAATCACTTCTGTGATCCTGTGATTCCCTGTGCTCCTAAAGGCTGTAGCTGAGGATCCAGCAGATTTAACCCCAAGCCATTATGCACTAGCTGCCCTTTTGCTTGCATGAATCTTAGGAGAGCAATATACTTCTATCAGCCATTTATAGCATCCTAATGGTAGGAATTTAACTCCTTTGGGGTTTCTGTAAGATCTCTGCAAAAGCAAGTGGAAGAAAGTCTCTGGCTTCTGCCACAGGCCTTCAGTGGGTGTTATATGAACACAGGCAAACAGCTGACAGCCACCCACCCAAGCTGGCAGATCACAGGATCACAGAACTTTAGAGGCTGGAAGGAACCCCCAGAGATCATCCAGTCCAGTCCCCCTGCCAAGGCAGCATCACCCAGGGGAATTCACACAGGAATGCATCCAGGTGGGGTTGGAAAGCCTCCAGAGAAGGAGACTCCACAAACCTCTCTGTTTGGGATGGTGAAGCCCTTTAAGATCATCGAGTCCAGCCATTCTCTGAGTCTGCCAAGGCTGTGCTCCAGTGTGAACATGAGCAGGAACTTTGCTGTGAGGCTGCTGGAGCCCTGGAGCAGGCTGCCCAGAGAGGCTGTGGAGTCTCCTTCTCTGGAGACTTTCCAAACTCACCTGGATATTATGATCCTGGGCAACCTGCTTTAGTAAGAGGGTTGGACTGGATGATCTCCAAAGGTCCCTTCCAGCCCTTACCATTCTTTAATCATCACAAACTTTGCTGGGCTTTCTAGTTCTGACTCTTTAGACAGACCTTTATGCTGACCTATTCCATGAAACTTGCAGGACTTTCTGCTCTGAGTGACCTTCCTGCTGTGTCCCTGCCTTGCCACTCCAGTCAGGATGGTTCAGCAGAGGTCCTCTCTGAACTGGAGAATGTACACAGCAGTTAAGGTCTGCTGCATGCGTACTGCCTTCTACTGGCACACAACCAGAACCTGTGGTGCTCACAGCTGCTGCACCTTTTTAGCCTGCAGCACATTGTGATTTAGCATCTACTGCAAATATTCATTCCACAGATGTTCAGCTTCAAATTCCACTGCAGGAGACAGAATCTGCTGGGGAGAAAAAAAAAATGAAGAGAAAAGAGCAGACTTTAAGGAAAGAGCCTCCCCATGGGCAAGTGGAACTTTGCACCAAAGCTCTTACTTGTCTTTCTTCCTGGAGGAGTCCTTGACACAGCAAAATGTCATTACCTGCAAAAAAAAGTTTGTTTAATGAGCATTAATTGTTGCTGTGTCTCAGGTTAGACTTACACTTGGATTCAGTGTATCAGCCCTGAGCTAATCAGGTCAGCTGCAGCAGGATCTGAGCAGGGTCACTCATCTGGACTCCAGTCTAGATATTAGACTTAGGATTAGTGTGGTGGGATGGATGCTGGCTCCTCAGAATCACAGAACATGTCTGGCTGGAAGAGACCTCAAGGATCATAGAATCATAGAATCACAGAACCAAGCAGGATGGAAGAGAGCTCCAAGCTCATCCAGCCCAACCTAGCACCCAGCCCTGCCCAACCAACCAGACCATGGCACTAAGTGCCCCAGCCAGGCTTGGCTTCAACACCTCCAGGCACAGCCACTCCACCACCTCCCTGGGCAGCCCATTCCAATGCCAATCACTCTCTCTGCCAACAACTTCCTCCTAACATCCAGCCTAGACCTGCCCTGGCACAACTTGAGGCTGTGTCCCCTTGTTCTGTTGCTGCTTGCCTGGCAGCAGAGCCCAACCCCACCTGGCTACAGTCTCCCTGCAGGCAGCTGCAGGCAGCAATGAGCTCTGCCCTGAGCCTCCTCTGTTGCAGGCTGCACCCCCCCAGCTCCCTCAGCCTCTCCTCACAGGGCTGTGCTCCAGGCCCCTCCCCAGCCTTGCTGCCCTTCTCTCAACACCTTCCAGCACCTCAACATCTCTCTTGAATGGAGGAGCCCAGACCTGGACACAGTACTCAAGGTGTGGGCTGAGCAGTGCTGAGCACAGGGGCAGAAGAACCTCCCTTGTCCTGCTGCCCACACTGCTCCTGAGCCAGCCCAGGATGCCATTGGCTCTGCTGCCCACCTGGGCACTGCTGCCTCCTCTTCAGCTCCTCTCTACCAGCATCCCCAGGTCCCTCTCTGCCTAGCTGCTGTCCAGCCACATCAACACTCAACCATGTCCCTGAGTGCCAGGTCCACCTGCCACTTGAACACCTTCAGGGATGATGACTCCACCACAGCCCTGGGCAGACCATACTAGACCTTTGTTCTGTACCCTCAGTCTCTTGATGCCCTCCTGACACAACACCCTAAAACAACTGAATGAAATGGATTTTTGCCATCAAGTTCAAGGGAATCAGGATTTCACTTCTAGTTGTTTTTTTTTTTTTGTTTTGCCTTTGGTGCAAGGCTGAAAAATCTCCAAGTAATCCAAAGATGTCTTTTTCCTTTCTGTTGCACAGCATAATTTTTACTCTTACCTTCATCACCAGGACAGACATGACCAGGAGCTATCTTTTTGGACAGAAGGAACATGAAAAGAACTGCAAAATCCTAGCTTGATGAATGCTTGCAAGGAATATTTTCCAATGTGTTTTTCCTCAAGCTTGCTGCTCCTCTGTGCAGTGCTTGTTCATTTAATTCAGGCAGCACCTCTCTGTGATCATCATTTTTTAAGGAGTTCCAGCAATCCATAGACTTAATCTAGAAAAGCCAATACCTTGCTGCTAAACCACTCTGGTGGGATCACACTCCTGTCTAGACCAGCTCCTGCTAAGGTGCACACCCTCAAGTATTGTCTCCACTAGACCTATCACAGGCTCACAGGATGTTAGGGGTTGGAAGGCACCCAAGGAGATCATCCAGTCCAACCCCCCTGCCAGAGCAGGACAATCCTATCTAACACAGATCACACAGGAGCACATCCAGACAGGCCTTGAGAGGCTCCAGAGAAGGAGACTCCACAACCTCTCTGGGCAGCCTGTGCCAGGGCTCTGGGACTCTTCCAGGCAAGAAGTTCCCCCTTGTATTGAGCTGGAATCTCCTGTGCTGCAGCTTCCATCCATTGCTGCTTGTCCTATCCCAGGGAGCAGTGAGCAGAGCCTGTCCCCCCCTCCTCCTGGCAGCCCTCAAATACTCATAAACATTGATTAGATCCCCTCTCAGTCTTCTCTTCTCCAGACTAAGCAGCCCCAGGGCCCTCAGCCTCTCCTCATCAGGCAGTGCTCCAGTCCCCTCATCATCCTCATAGCCTTCCACTGGACTCTCTCCAGCAGATCCCTGTCCCTCTTCAACTGAGGAGCCCAAAACTGAACACAGTATCCAAGATGAGGTCTCAGCAGGGCAGAGTAGAGGGGGAGGAGAACCTTCCTTGATCTGCTGGACACACTCCTCCTAATACACCCCAGGATCCCATTGGCCTCCTTGGCCACCAGGGCTCATTGCTGTGCCATGGGTAACTTGTTAGCCACCAGGACCCCCAGGTCCCTCTCCTTGGGGCTGCTTTCCAGCAGATCACCTCCCAGCCTGTCCTGGTGCAGTTTATTATCCCTCCCCAGGTGCAGGACTCTGCACTTGTCCTTGCTGAGCCTCATTTGGCTCCTCTGTGCCCAGCTCTGTCTGTCCAGGTCTCTGGATGGCAGCACAGCCTGCAGCTGTCTCAGCCAAGCCTCCCAGCTTGGTGTCAGCAGCAAACTTGCTGAGCAGACTCTGTCTGTCTGTGCCCTCATCAATGTCATTGATGAAGATGTTGAACAGGACTGGCCCCAGCACTGATCCCTGGGGGACACCTCTGGTCACAGCTCTCCAGCTGGACCTATGCTCTGATCTGTGTCTTGCTGTGGCCTCCTTTCTCTCTTTCCGTAGTTTTTCAGATGCTTCTGTGAGGGGCCAGGAGGATGATCAGAGGGATGCAGCTTCTCTCCCATGGAGACAGAGAGTTGGGGCAGTTCAGTCTGGAGAGGAGAAGGCTCTGAGGAGAACTTACTATGGCCTTTCAGTATCTGCAAGGGGTTACAAGAAAGCTGGGGAGGGACTTTTTAGGCTGTCAGGTAGTGATAGGACTGGGAGGGATGGAACAAAGCTGGAAATGGGGAGATTCAGACTGGATGTTAGGAAGTTCTTCCCCATGAGGGTGGTGAGACCTTGGCACAGGTTGCCCAGGGAGGTGATGGAAGCCTCATCCTTGGAGGTGTTTAAGGCCAGGCTAGATGAGGCTCTGGACAATCTGCTCTAGTGTGAGGTGTCCCTGCCCATGGCAGGAGGGGTGAAGCTGGATGACCCTTGAGGTCCCTTCCAGCCCTGACAAGTCTATGCTTCTATAATCTTAAATTCCAGGGCTCCTTCTGCCCACTGGGGCAATCACTAGATCTAAGAGCTGGGTCTCTGTCTCAGCCATGGTGCCCTCACACTGAGTGGTCCACCTTTCTCCTCTCCTCTGGGGCAGCTTGTCCAGCACCATCAGATGGACAGAAGATCTTCTCTCATGGCTGAGTTTAGACTGGACAGTAGGGAACATTTTGTTCCCAGCAAGAGTGGTCAGGCATTGGAATGAAGAGGGAGGTGGTGGAGTCACCAACCCTGGATGTGTTTAAGTCGTTTAGATGTGGTGCCTGGGGATGTGGTTTAAGGGTGAGCTTTGCAGAGTAGGGATATGGGCTGGACTTGGTGATCCTGGGGGTCTTTTCCAGCTGAAAGGTTTCTGTGGTTCTATGACTCTTGAAGATTTCCTCCTGCTTCCTCCCTGTCCTGTGGGGCAGAGGAAGGTGAGCAGGTTCTGGTTGGGTACCAGCAAAAAGTGTGCAGCAGACCTCGAGTGCTGTGTACACTCTCCAGCTCTGCTGCTCAGTCCTTACTGGAGTGAGAAGCAGGAACACAGCAGGAGCCAAAGTGACTGCAAAAATCCTCAGAGTGTGAGATCAGAGGAGAGACAAATCAGAAGAGACTGAGAGAGCAGCTGGGTGGGTGTTGGGCTGTTGGCCAAGGTCCACCCAGCAATACGAGGGTGTGAGCAGCAGCTCAGTGCTGTTGTGTGATGTGTAAAAGCAGCTTTGTGTTTTCACTCATTTGGGTTAAGGGGAAGTTTTTGTGCCTTGCACTGCCTTCTTAGGATGAATTGCAAAAACTCATGGGAATATATATCTAAAAACAAAGAACAAAGGAAATCCTCTTACTCGAGCTGGAGCAGCAACCCTTCAGCTGTGTTTCCATACATAATGAGATTCATTTGTTTTGTTACTGCTGTCCTCAGGACAGAAGAGATGCCCAGCTAGGAGATGAGTCTAAAGTAATACATTACAAACCAGGAGATTTTGGTTCTTCACTTTCCTGAAATGCTCTGGTGTGTAAAAGTAGCAATGGTGCTGCTGTTTGACCACTGTGACCTGGCCAAATCACTACTGGGGACTGAAATAAATCATAGAATCACAGAATCAAGCAGGTTGGAAGAGTCCAACCTAGCACCCAGCCCTGGCCAATCAACCAGACCATGGCACTAAGTGCCTCAGCCAGGCTTGGCTGCAACACCTCCAGGCACACAGACTCCACCACCTCCCTGGGCAGCCCATTCCAATGCCAATCACTCTCTCTGACAACAACTTCCTAACAACATCCAGCCTAGACCTGTCCTGGCACAACTTGAGACTGTGTCCCCTTGTTCTGTTGCTGCTTGCCTGGCAGCAGAGCCCAACCCCACCTGGCTACAGCCTCCCTGCAGGCAGCTGCAGACAGCAATGAGCTCTGCCCTGAGCCTCCTCTGCTGCAGGCTACACACCCCCAGCTCCCTCAACCTCTCCTCACAGGGCTGTGCTCCAGGCGCCTCCCCAGCCTTGCTGCCCTTCTCTCCACATCTTCCAGCACCTCAACATCTCTCTTCAATTGAGGGGCCCAGAACTGGACACAGCACTCAAGGGGTGGCCTGAGCAGTGCTGAGCACAGGGGCACAAGAACCTCCCTTGTCCTGCTGCCCACACTGCTCCTCAGCCAGCCCAGGATGCCAGTGCCTCTGCTGCCCACCTGGGCACACTGCTGGCTCCTCTTCAGCTCCTCTCTCCCAGCACCCCCAGCTCCCTTTCTTCCTGGCTGCTCTCAGCCCCTCTGTCCCCAGCCTGTAGTGCTGCTTGGGGTTGTTGTGGCCAAAGTGCAGAACCCTGCACTTGGCCTTGTTCAATCTCATCCCATTGGTCTCTGCCCACCCATCCAGCCCCTGCTATGGATCTTTTCAAGCTCATGTCTGGAAGAGGCACCACCAGAAAGGGCTGTTTAGTCAGCAGGAGACCAGAGTGGGCAATCACTGTCCCTGGCCAGACAAAGTACCTGCAGCTGTGCTGAGCACCGGTGCTGACAGAGGTTCAGCAGGGTTACAGCAATTTCTGCCCTAATCAGGATGCTAACTCTAAGGTTTCCCTAGCAACAGGAGCTGTAAGTCCAAAGTGACACTTTAGTTCTCCTAATCTTGTATTGCAATCTCAGTAGGTAATTGCAGGTAGCTCCTCCAGCAGCTGTTCCCAAAGCAGGATGAAGTGGTCAATGCATTTCCTTCTGCTGCCTGCTGCAAACAGGAGTGTATTAGGGGCTGGAGGTGACAGACTTTTATCTGAGCCCCTTGATCTGGGCCTGGAGAAATATCATCTGAATGGATTGGTGCACAGAGCAGCAATGAAGCATCCAACTCCCCAGTTATGTCATCACTAAAGAGAAGTGCAGCTCAGGTGACTGAGGCTAAGGTATAGAGTTTAAGTAAGAGAGCTGAAAATGAAATGATCATGTGTCTCAGCAGCACTGGGGACATCCCTGTCACACAAGTGGTTCCATCCCTTTTGCTCTTAGCAGGAAGAATGACCTCCCAGCCTATATTGGTAGAGTTTAGGCTGGGAGGTGATCTGCTGGAGAGCAGCCCCAAGGAGAGGGACCTGGGGGTGCTGGTGGCTAACAAGTTACCCATGGCACAGCAATGAGCCCTGGTGGCCAAGAAGGCCAAGGGGATCCTGGAGTGTATTAGGAGGATGTGTCCAGCAGATCAGTGGAGGTTCTCCTCCCCCTCTACTCTGCCCTGCTGAGACCTCATCTTGAATACTGTGTTCAGTTTTGGGCTCCTCAGTTGAAGAGGGACAGCTGGAGAGGGTCCAGTGTAGGGCTATGAGGATGTTGAGGGGAAAGCAGGATGTGGCTTATGAGGAGAGGCTGAGGGACCTGGGGCTTTTTAGTCTGGAAAAGAGAAGACTTAGAGGGGATTTAATCAATGTTTATAAGTATTTGAGGGCTGCCAGGAGGGGGGGACAGGCTCTGCTCACTGCTCCCTGGGATAAGACAAGGAGCAACGGATGGAAGCTGCAGCAAAAGCTGCCTCAACACAAGGGGGAACTTCTTGCCTGTCAGGGTCCCAGAGCCCTGGCACAGGCTGTCCAGAGAGGTTGTGGAGTCTCCTTCTCTGGAGCTTTTCAAGTCCTCTCTGGATGTGTTCCTGTGTGATCTGTGTTAGATAGTGTTGTCCTGCTCTGGCAGGGGGGGTTGGACTGGATGATCTCCTTGGGTCCCTTCCAACTCCCAACATCCTGTGAGCCTGTGAAGAACAAATGAAAAAGGGCTATCTAATCCCCTTTTCCTCCTTGCCAGCACAGGCTAAACAGCACCTTCAGCTTTTGGATGCTGAGGGCATCTGGAAGCAGCAGTAAATGTTAGATGGGAGACTCAGAGAAGATGTGCAAAGAGCTGGCAGCAATTGCAGGAGTGAGTTGTTACTCAGTAGAGCAGAGCTCAGCTCTCTGCCGTGCAGTTGCTGTGCAGAGGGAGCACTTTCCAGCATCCATCTGCACTGCCTCCAATTCGTTTCCTGGGAAGTGTCAGGCACAGGTTGAAAGTCTGTGCCTTGCTGGCTGCCGAAACAAGCTGTTGTGATCAGCAGCTGTGTGCCAGGGCTAAAAATCTGAACAGACACATGAAAAGGGGGTGGAAAACCTTCCCTGTGTTGTCTGTTGCACTGGGACTCATGATTCTGGCTGGGACTAACAAAGCTTGGCTTTGTCTGAGGGATTGGACTTTGGTAAGGGTGGAGGAAGCTTTCAGGAGGAAATGACTGAGAAGACACAGGATGGTCTGGTGTAAGCAGTTGCCACTGCTCAGAGCACTGAATAAGCCTGACCTTTCTTTTGTTATGAGAGAGGTTTGGCTTTGAGAGGGCAAATGAGAGAGGTTTGGCTTTGAGAGGGCAAATGAATCAAGGCAGAGCTGCTGATTTGCTTATATCCTCATTCTGTAGAATAAATCCTATGAGGAGTGCCTGAGGGAGCTGGGGATGGTTAGTGTGAAAACAGGAGGCTGAAGGCAGACCTCATTGCTGTCTGCAGCTACCTGAAGGGACATTGTGGAGAGGCTGCTGCTGGGCTCTGCTCACAGGTCACTGGAGACAGAACAAGGGGGGATGGCCTCAAGCTGAGGCTGGGGAGGTTTAGATTGGACATTAGGAGAATGTCCAAGGAGGGAGTGGTCAGGGACTGGAATGGGCTGCCCAGGCAGGTGATGGAGCCACACACCCTGGATGTGTTTAGGGGTGGTTTGGATGTGGTGCTTAGGGTTTAAAGTGAATCTGATAGAGTAGGGTTCTAGGTTGGGCTTGGTGCTCCTGAGGGGCTTTGCCAGCCTGCGTGGTGCTGTGAGTCTGAAACCTCGGTGAGCTAATTTAAAGCCTGAGTCTAAATACAAAGAGGCAGAGAAGCAGAGCAGATCTCAACGTTCCCCTCAGTACTACCAAAACGAGGAGTTCATCCACAGCTGATCTCTGCTCATTTAGCTGAGCAAAGCCCAGAAAGAACAATGCTGCTTTACTGGTCACCAGTTTGCAATTAAGGAGGAGTTTTGGACTTCCTGAATGCTATTCAAAGGGATGCAGGAGGGCCAGGGGGAAGAGAAAGCAGGGAGTAAAGGGCACAGAGCTTGTATTTCTGATCATCACGGTCTTCCAGGAATAGAAGGAGCACATTTCAAGCTGCTTGCTGGTTGCTTTCAGCAGTGGGAGTCCCCTCAGGCGTTTTTGTCTCAACACTCCCCTTGGCTGCTCAGCCTGAGACTTAATAAGCAAGGACACAAGCTACTAACAAAAGAAGAAATGTTCCACTTATTATTCAATCTCAGAGCCACACTTAGGGCACTTTCTTTGTTTATTTAACACAGGTAAATGTAGTGCAGGCAAAATAGCAGATACATCAATTCCCTCCTGCAGAACATTTTTCAGATGACTCTCAGGCACATGCCCAGGTCCTCAGCACAACCAGGGAGCAGCTGCCTGCAGCCTCCCCTGCTAAGCGTTCAGACAGCCTGTTTAGTTTGTCTGGAGCTG